>NC_140215.1:33594446-34084552 GCF_951802725.1 Rutilus rutilus | reverse complement strand
GGCGTACTTGAACCTGATGTCAATCGTGTGGAAAGTAGCCTACAGCCCCACTACTACATTCAAATAAAATATGATAAAAAAGGAACAGAACCAGAGTAAACATTGGCACTGCTTTCCATCGCTGGAGACAACTAATGGACATGAAAAAAATGAGGTTTGACTTCGAACTTGCAACATTTCGTTTGGATTGGTAAGTAAGATGCTGTTAGTATTTCGTTAGAAGTTTGTTTTATATGTTTGTGTAGATTTTCGGGAAGTTATAACATAGAAATGTATCGAAGGCTGTTCGATAAACGTATATAACGTTCATAAATACAGTATTGTAATATAGTACACATAGCACAATCTCTATTGCTCTTTTTTTCTTGCCAACTACGTGACCTATATTATGTTTATTAAATGGCTTTCCTGAGGTAAATCTGACATAATTGTTCTCCAGCTGTGTTATTGACCTCTTCACGATGATAAAAAACACTGATTGGTCGATATTATGTATGAGGAATACATTTTGGTAAGTTGTAGCCTAACGTTACTGTATCTTTCAGTGTTCGTGATTTTTTTACTATTAGCTAGTAGAGATGATCGGTTCACATGCGCTAGGGATCTGTCGTGTAACATTTACAAGCGCCAAAACGGTATTTAATTGACAGAATCTGAGAGCTGAGATTTTTTTATATCATAACTAACCTGCTCTGTCTAGTCTGTCGGTCTCCGTGTCCTCTTTGCTTCGCGATTTTTCTGTGCGTGAGAAAATTGATGTGTGGGGGGTGAGAGCGTGTGAAAAGTGTTTGCGTGTGTCTCACGGTGAATGCGTGAGAGTTGGAAGCTCTGGTTATGTTGGCGCTAGCTTGGTCAACATCAGCGAATGCTGTCTGTCAAATTAATGTAATTCAAACTAACAATAAAAATGTAATATGAACAAAACGAATATGAACATATTCACTGGTAAAGGTGAAGGGGAGTAGCTTGAAGATATTCATACTCTAGAGTAGACCAACTCACTTTCTGGAGGTATACTGCCCCCATCTGGTATGGAATGTGGAGTATGAATTTATTTATTTTTACATAAGGCACCTTTAAACGAAACCTCTTTTGTTGTGTAAGCTCTTCATAGTTGCTCCTTTTTCTAGCCCATATTACCGAAGAAATAAACTTTTCCACATCCGGGAAATAGTCACTTATTTCAACACCTGATTTTCCTTTTGTTTTGTCAAGAAAAGAGTTGATTTGTTCGACAGTATACCTTTTTCAACCTCTAACCACTGCTCATTCTCTCTCATTCCATCATTACTATACTGAGATAAAACCTCCATCTCATCAGTCATGTTTTCCATTTCACCTTCTACCTGTACTGTATCATTACTCTGACACACATCCTCAACATCACCTTAAGTCTCACTTTTATCAACATCAGACAATTCCAATAGAATCTGTCTGCAGCACGCAAGACTTCGAGTTACGCCCACTTCAAGTTACGCCCTTCAAGTTACGTCACTTCAAGTTACGCCCCTTCAAGTTACGTTACGCCCCTTCAAGTTACGTCACGCCACAAGTCACGCCCCTTCAAGTTACGTCACGTCACTTCAAGTTACGCCCACTTCCGCGATATGACGAGATGACATCAAATGACCGCGAGATTGATTAAAGTATGCGATTAGTTCCGTATGCTTTTTAATCGATCTCGCACAAGTTTAACTGAACATATTCAAATAAACTAAACTGACTCTTACCTGTTCATGAACATAAACCTTTGAGATGACATCTTCAAAATGCCTGTTTTTGTCTGTTTTCAGTAAAGCAAGTTTCAATATGCATTAATGCCAAGGTATTGATAATGTATTGCTAGAAAACATATTGCAATGTATTGTTTTTTTCTAATTGTCCCACCTCAACTACTGTGGAGCAAATATAGCTATTCTTTTGAAATTGTGCTTTGTCTAAAACATTTTTTTTTAATAAATATTGTTAAACATCTTTTCATGTTTTAAATAAATAATTTTAAACATCTGTTCATGTCATATTGCCTGATGTGCTGACAAATGAATTTTTGACAACACTAATAAACCGCTAAATGCACTACTGTCAAATATCTTATGATACTTTGAGACAAATTAACTACAAGCAAACTTATCACAAATTTTTTTTTTATTGAAAGGCAACACAATTGTGGCAATCCACAATTTCTGGCACTAATATTGTCATAGAAAATCATATTGTGCCTCCAGCCACATAAAAACAGTCCATGCAGCAGTATCCAGCAAAATCATTTTCAGAGTAGAACCCTTGAAGTTTTCCTCTTTGTCCACTTGCCCAGTATCCTTCACAGTCTTTGTACAAATCATCGCATTGAATGCAACGGGAGATCAGGGGCCTGTTTCAGAAAGGAGGTTCAACCAACTCTGAGTCAAAACCTAAACTCTGAGTTGACTTACCCTGAGATGAGAAACTCTGAGTTCCCTTTCGAGGGAACTCGAACTGCGTCGGTGACGACACTAGGGGAACGCCCTTCAGCGTAGCACGTCTGAATTCATGAATGAAACCGAATCCAATCCTATTGGCGTTGCGTGATGACGTAGTGTGTGACGGCATATACGGATGTGTACAAAAGCACGCCGGCACACAGAAATGTCAGCTTTTTGCTATTCAGCAAGCGCTCTGTGTGTGTGAAACAATTCTGTCCTATTTGGTGTTGTATGTTCTGTAAAGTCTGCATTGCAAAATAGAATAGGGGCTCGGATTTCGCGTTTGCTGAGGCAGCGCGTAGATTACGAGTCTACTCTGCAATAAGATTCTGTGGCTTGGATCTCGTGTTTGCCGAGGCAGCGCGTAGATTTTAACTCTGCATTTCAATACAGAATCTAGTAACTCGGATCTCGCGTTTGCCGAGGCAGCGCGTTGATTACGAGTGTACTTTGCAATAAGATTCTGTGGCTGGGATCTCGCGTTTGTCGAGGCAACGCGTAGATTTAAGGTCTGCTTTGCAATACAGAATCTAGTAGCTCGGATCTCGCGTTTGCTGAGGCAGTGCGTTGATTACGAGTGTACTTTGCAGTTTGCTATATGATTCTATGACTGACATCTCGCGTTTGCCGAGGCAGCGCGTAGATTGAATGTCTGCATTGCAATACAGAATCTAGTAGCTCGAATCTCGCGTTTGCCGAGGCGCGCGTTGATTACGAGTCTATTTGCAGTTTGCAATAAAGATATAGGCATGTAGTCATAACTCGCCGCACACAGTGCGTTTCGGGTCTCTCAGCCGCGCCTGTTGACTTTCTTCTCGAGAGATGAAAGCCAAATTTATTGTGAACCACTCGAATCTCGCGTTTGTTGAGACAGCGCGTTAAGGGTCTGCAATAGGGACACACGCGATCTGGGAAATAATACTGTTTGGGTGCGAGGCATTCACAGTCAGCTCCTGAGGGTGCTGGCAGGCTGTTCATTGTGAAATAACTCGCCGCACACAGTCGTGCGTTTCGGGTGTTTCAGCCTCGCGCCTGTTGACTTTCTTCTCGAGGGATGAAAGCCAATTTGTAACGGCTCGCGTTTGCCGAGGCAGCGTGTAGTAGATCGTATAAATAAGTATTTAAACAGTATTCTGGTGCACTATCCAGTGTTTATGGCTACATTTAATTCTGAGGAATTAAAATAATTAAAATATTATCTGACTTTAGAACTTGGTTAGATATTTGAATTCAGCCTAATATCTGAAGGAGAGTGTCGCTTCTAGAAGTCCCCCTCAAAAAAAAAAAAAAGCAAAAGCTGAGCTTGGGACTCTAGGCGGCGCTCTCGCCCAAGCCTCCTGAGAAGACGGATCTGAGGACTGTCCTTCAGGCCAGGAAGGTGTCGGGAGAGAGGTCCTAACTTATGTGAGACCTTGGAGGGCTGGCCCCCCCAAAAAGAGAGCGATCGAGATCCTCCCTCTCACCGGGCCCTCAGGAAACTAGTGTCAGCATCCCGCCGCTAATTGCGCTTCGGGACACATCAGTTTCCAGCGAACGCACGCTGCTCTGTCTGCCCCAAGAGCTTGCGGCCGGGCAGCGCTGGCGTCCGCACACCGAGAGTCGTTTTCGATTATTCCCTGCCGGTCCTCCGCTTCAGGGTATCGTCAAGGGCTCTCACAAGACACTTGACACCAACCCTTAGGGGCTGGTTCCCTTGCTGAATTTTTGTCGAGGCATGGCAACGTCTCCCCAATATTTCTCCATGGGTCCTGCGCACTGTAGAAATAGGGTACAGGCTGCAGTTCCAGGCTGCCCACCAAAAAAGAGGTAAGTATCAACGGGGTGGTTTGGACTGCAGTAGACCCAGAGCAGGGTCTGGTGTTAGAACAGGAAGTTTACTCGCTGCTGGCAAAAGGGGCCATAGAGCATGTTCCCCCACCAGTCAGGGAGTCCGGATTCTACAGCCGGTACTTCATAGTTCCGAAGAAGGATGGAGGGTTGCGTCCACTTTTAGATCTGAGGCACTTGAATCGGTCTCTGAGGAGGTTCAGGTTCAAGATGCTCACTATTCCCATCATCGTGAGTCAAATTCAATCCGAGGATTGGTTTGTCACGATAGATCTAAAAGACGCCTACTTCCACATCTCCATCCTTCCATCTCACAGGAAGTTCCTGAGGTTTGCTTTCGGGGGCGAAGCTTACCAATATCGGGTTCTTCCGTTCGGCCTAGCACTCTCCCCTCGCACATTTACCAAGTGTATGGATGCAGCTCTAGCACCCCTGAGGCTCGAGGGCATCAGGGTGCTCAATTACATCGACGACTGGTTAATATTGGCCCAGTCGCGAGAGCTGGCGATTCGGCATCGAGATGTCGTCCTCGCCCGCATCCAGAGCCTGGGGTTAAGACTCAACACGAAGAAGAGCGTGTTGACACCAGCCCAGAGAACCACGTTCCTGGGAGTGGTGTGGGACTCGGTCACGATGCGGGCTCAGTTGTCTCCTGCTCGGATCGAGTCTATCCTGACCACAGTGTCCAGGTTGAAGCTAGGCCAGGCCGTCACTGTCAAACACTTTCAGAGAGTGTTGGGTCTCATGGCAGAAGCGTCCAGCGTGATACCTCCTGGCCTGCTACACATGAGAGCTTTGCAGTGGTGGTTGAGAACCAAGGGGTTTTCCCCGAGGGGAAACCCATTCCGCTTGATAAGGGTTACGCACAGATGCCTTCGTTCCCTGTCAATTTGGAAGAAGCCTTGGTTCTTGTCCCAGGGTCCCAATTTGGGAGCGTTATGTCGCCGAGTATCTATTTCGACAGACGCCTCCCTCACGGGCTGGGGCGCGGTCATGGACGGCCGTTTTACAAGAGGCCTCTGGCAGGACCATCATTCCTCTTGGTACATAAATTGCCTAGAAATGTTGGCGGTGTTCCGGGTTTTGAGGAGCTTCCTGCCAGACCTCCATGGTCGCCATGTCCTTGTAAGAACCGACAACATGTCGGTGGTGTCTTATTTGAACCGCCAGGGGGGTCTGAGGTCGCGCCCTCTGTGCAGACTGGCGCATCAGATCCTCCTGTGGTCCCAGCGGAGACTATCGTCTCTCAGGGCGATGTATGTCCCGGGGGACCAGAATCAGGGAGCAGACGTCCTGTCGAGGCAGGGGCTGAGGCCCGGGGAGTGGCGACTCCACCCAGAGGTGGTGGAAGCCATGTGCGTGAGATTTGGCCCAGTGGAAGTGGATTTTTTCGCGTCTCAAGAGACGTCCCACTGTCCACTGTGGTTTTCTCTCAGGCATCCAGCTCCGCTGGGGCTGGACGCCATGATGCAGACGTGGCCGAGGCTGCGTCTGTACGCATTTCCCCCGATCGCTCTGCTCCCAGCAGTTCTGGAAAGGGTCCGTCGAGACAGAGTCAGTCTACTTTTAGTAGCCCCGTTTTGGCCGGCCCGAGTATGGTTTTCGGACATCATTTCACTCCTGGCAGGCCCGCCATGGCAGATCCCTCTGAGGAGGGACTTGCTGTCCCAGGCGGAGGGCTCAGTTCTCCACCCTCGACCCAAGCTGTGGAAACTGTGGGTCTGGCCCCTGAGGGGGCACAGTACCTAGAAGCCGGCCTGTCAGCTGGAGTGGTCGAAACCATATTAACTTCCAGAGCTCCCTCCACGAGGAAGTTATACGGCCTTAAGTGGAATGTATTTTCCGTTTGGTGCAGAGAGCGTGACTTGGACCCAGTTAACTGCCCAGTGGCTTCAGTACTGGAGTTTCTCCAAGACCGCTTTTCTGCCGGGCTTACCCCGTCCACACTCAAGGTTTATGTGGCTGCCATTGCGGCTTTCCACGCTCCTCTGAGTGATGGCCCGCTGGGGAGGCATCACTTGGTCGTACGCTTCCTACGTGGAGCCTGGAGGATGAGACCTGCGACTCGCGCCAGAGTTCCCTCTTGGGACCTGGCAGTGGTTCTCGAAGGGCTGGCCGAGGCTCCCTTCGAACCACTGGAGTCGGCTGAGGCCAAGAACCTTTCGTTTAAGGTGGTCTTTTTGTTGGCCATTACTTCTCTGAGGAGGGTTTCTATTTCTGTACCTGTTTCCGGTTCTCTATTTCCTATGGGTGCTTGGAGTTTGCTCCAGGCAACATTAAGGCCATCTTACATCCCAGGCCCGGCTATTTGCCCAAGGTGCCATCTAATGTGGCACGGCCTATGGTTCTGCAGGCATTTCATCCTCCACCTCACGTGACGGCGGATGAGGAGAGACTTCATCTGCTCTGCCCTGTCAGAGCACTGCAGTGTTATATTCAGAGGTCCTCCTCATGGCGGAAGTCAGACCAGTTGCTGGTGTGTTTTGGGTCGCCCAAGAAGGGGCTTCCCACCTCTAAACAGACCATCAGTAACTGGATCGTTCAGACTATTTCCCTGGCCTATCAGGTGCGCAAATTGCCTTCACCTAAGGCCGTGAGAGCTCACTCCACCAGAGGCATGGCGTCCTCTAGAGCCCTCCTTTCAGGGGTTTCTATCCATGACATATGTGAGGCGGCTGGCTGGGCCACTCCGCACACATTCATGAGGTTTTACAGTCTGGACCTTCCCTCTACACCCGGTGCACGAGTGCTTTCGTCCTAAGTGCGCCTGAAGACAGCTTCACACTAGGATGAGCGGGGTTCGTTGTGGTATAGTGGGTATCTCGTTCCCCTAGTGTCGTCACCGACGCAGTTCGAGTTCCCTCGAAAGGGAACGTCTCGGGTTACGTATGTAACCCTTGTTCCCTGAGAAAGGGAACGAGACACTGCGTCGGTTCGCCACACCTCACCCCGCCTGGAGCACTTGCTTCATAGCAAAAGCTGACATTTCTGTGTGCCGGCGTGCTTTTGTACACATCCGTATATGCCGTCACACACTACGTCATCACGCAACGCCAATAGGATTGGATTCGGTTTCATTCATGAATTCAGACGTGCTACGCTGAAGGGCGTTCCCCTAGTGTCGTCACCAACGCAGTGTCTCGTTCCCTTTCTCAGGGAACAAGGGTTACATACGTAACCCGAGACGTTTTCGGTTACAGAACAGCTGAAATTAGTTAGTTCAATCAACTCTGAGTTGACCTACTCTGAGTTAAGCGCGTGCACCACAACTATAAAAAGCCATTATCAATAGAGCGCAAATAAATTTATTAATTTTATTAATAAAAATGTACTGAAAGAATGAATGAGGTGTTTAAACACCACTTCCTCTTTAAAAAAGGGGAGGAGACCAATAGAAACTCTGGGTTTACAGAAGAAAACCTGCTCCCGACCAGGTTAGGTTCACAGAGTAAGTTGCCATGGTAACTGACTCTGTGTATAAGTTACCTCTCTTTCAGAAACGGGCTTGACTTACTCTGCTTTCTCAGGTTTAACATACCTCCCATTCTGAAACAGAAAACTCAGAGTTTCCCTCATTTCAGGGTTAACATACTCAGAGTTTTCACTTAACCTCCTTTCTGAAACAGGCCCCAGATAGGGAATGCGGTAGGTCCTTTTATACTCCTCTGAAAAGGAGTTCCAGTTTACCACACCTGTTGACAAAAGAAAAGAAAGGTTTAAGTGTAAAACATGTTTGCATTTCTTTCTTTTTTTTAATATGAACTTTTTCCTCAATATTAATTTTAGTAGTGGTGTGCCACCCCACAACAAGACAATTCAGAAATGAAAAGAAACACTTATAGCCTAAAACAAAAAGCATTAGTCTAATGTAGAAGTGAATGTTATATTATGATGATTAAAATAATTTTAGCACTAGAACCTTGACTTGAATCATAACTGTGGCCCACACAAATGTAGAATCGTCACTCAAAAGCACAACAGCTGCACACAAATCATAGAGGAAACAGTCATAAACTTATACAGAAAATAATAAATTAGGAAACATCTATGTACAACATGCATTTACATTTTAATAATGGCAAGTGACCACTCCAGGGTCCATCTTATGTGTTGTGTTGCTGGCATCTTCAGGACACAGATTGACAAGTGGCACTCAAGTAATCACCACTAAGAAACGTGCATTATTCTGAATGCAGCGATGTGTGAGGGGAAATAAATAACATTACACGTTGCATGTTACAGAGTGAGCTCCCAAATTACCCTAATGTTTACCCTGACTAGCTAGCTTATTCTTATTGCCCGCCAATAGTTATGTTACTTTCACATGCTATCAGAAATGTGATATTTACAACTTTTGAAATCGTGATCTCGAGCTCATTGCATTCAAGTTCGAAATTGGAGGGTATTCATGTACATTTTATACCAAGGAAAGTCGTTTTACGCCAATTCCGAGAGCAAGGCAGCATTATTATTACCACGCCAGCCAGTAAAATACTTAACAACGCCAAGCGACGGATTAGTTTTAAATAAATAAAAACTTTTAATAGATTATCAACTCCAGAAACAGTACAAAAATGTGTTACTGTATGAACATTTCTTATACAGTTCAATGCAAACAGTTATCTGTGGAAAATATCATAGACAGTAAAAGAAATGGACACAGCGACCCCATTGGAACTCAATTGAGACAAGTGAAGCCCATTTTTAGCGATTTCTTAGCACTTCCTTTCCTGACGCGCAGACTCAAACCGAGCAAAGCTTTACACGGACCACGTGAGCAACCCGTCTGTCTTCTAGTAGCTGTGCCAAGAGAAATCTGAATCATTCCCTTCCGAATCTTGCAGAGACGGAGAGTGTGAGTAGGAGCTGTCCATAAGCTTGGAGCAGGAGAAACTTTTGCTAGGTATTCTGATTAATTATATTGTCATTTTGCCTCCACGTCCCCCCGATTGCCCGCGAGCTTCTCCTCCTGTCCATACGGTAATCTCTCTACTGTGCGACAGAGAGTCGCGTGGTTATGACGCAATCGTTAGCCTACTTTTACAAAAACTGCTTCTACGGGGCCTTAACATAAGCTACAAGGTAATGGAGCATTTTATACATTGTCGTGTTTCTTTAGAAATAAATAATGGACAAATGGAGTCTTTAAACGCCTCAGATGTAAAGTTATTCGCTGTCAAAGTGACGCCAAAATGAATGGGAGTCAATGGGATGCTAACTGCAGGTGAAGTTCTGCTACTAGATGGCGGAACGCGGCCGACTTCAACTTCCGGTCGACTTCCTTCCCCCCTGGAAAATATTCTTACCGTGGTCTCTGAACAAGCTGCCATCTTGCCAACAAAATCTCGTTCTACTGACATCTCGTGTGATTCGGTTGTGATTTGGACAACTTCAAGTTACGCCTCCTTCAAGTTACGCCCCTTTCAAGTTACGCCCCCAGTCTTGCAGTCCGCAGACAGACCCATCTCGACAATTCACACACTGATTTTCAGGAACATAACTGCAGCCAGATTGTTCCTTACTTACAATATTTACATTATTTTCACTCACCTCCTGCTGTCCCTGCTCTTCCTCAGTAGTGACTGTATCATGCTCCTCTGCGTTCCGTGTTCCTGTGTTTTTTCCTGATTTATCAGTGTTGTTTGCGTCAGATGTGGACGCGCGCGGTTCGTCTCTGTGTGGACACGCGAAGCGCTTATGTCCCAGATCTCCACAATCAAAACAGCGTAGACTGTCAGTAGTAGCATAAACCATGAAAGAATTCCCACCTTGAATGACACGGAAGGAGACTTCCAAGGTTCGCTCCGGTGAATTTAAAAACATATACACCTGACGTCTAAATGAAAGGACGTGCTTTAAAGCGGTGTTTTTACACCCTAAGGGAATCAATCGGACGAGACCCGCGATCTTACCAAAACGTTGCAACTCTTTTATGATAACATCATTAGATACAAAAGGCGGCACATTTGAAATGGTAACTTTTGTTGCTGGAGCGGATAGCGGGGTTACCGGGACATATGTTTCCTTCACCCATATACCACTGACAGTCAACTGATTGACTAACGCCTCAGACTTTAAAAACACAACAACTGCTTTATTCATTCGAGAGGCCGAGACGACATTCTCAAAGTCCACCTGTTCTCCTATCACCAGCAGCAGATCCTCCACTGTCACTCCGGGCTCTGGCACACACCTGCACCCGTTCCGCAGTGACAGTGTTGGCGTTCCTGGCGTGGGAACAGACGCCATGCTGGCGTCTCAAAAACGCACACACACTGAAAGAAAGAACTTTCTCTACTCTGTGTAAAAAAAAAAAAAAAAACGAGGGGAAAAAGAGCCGTTTTGAACCCCTTTAAAACACGGAGTTCACGCCATCTTTAAAAAAAAAAGCCCTGCCGATGTTTATCCTTGTTTTTGCATAGGCCCGGTTGCAGTCTCTTTTTTTCTCTAGCCACTCCGAAGTCTTTTGGGTTTTACAACTGGTGAATGTCCAGTTGTCACTGGTGATTGTCGTTTGAACCTTTCTGGATCCGCCATAAGTTTAATTATATCAAGTACTGTGAGAAAAGGTTATAAATCTACACCTCGAACATCCTCACACTCAATATAGCCTACTAGCCGAGACTTTTCTTTATGTGGACAGATGTGACATAATGACGCAAACACATGCTTGAATTTCCACCAGAAATCCACCAGTACCACTGGAGTTAAAATCATTATTAAAAGCTAACCGATTTGAATCGAGCTAAGGCAAGCATATAGTTTTGAACACTGGCTGGTTATGGTTTAATTATTATTTGGGATAATTTTTAACCAAAAAAAGTTACGGACTGCAGCTTTAAAGTACTTTTTCCAACTATGAACAACACACTTTAAACATATCAAAATCAACCAACAAATCAACATAAACATTTAAATTTACAGTACATAAAAAAAGAAAAAAATGATGTAGACTTTTATTGAGCTGAGCAGGGAGACCCTAGTGGAGCTGCTGGACCGGGATGGCCACAATAGAGACCCTGGTAAGGCCTCCTGCTGGTGGGACATCATCTGGGATGGTCTCCAGAGTGTTTGAGAGCATATTTCCACTATCCACTAAGTTGTCTATAACAGGTTTGCAGGGCTGATTCATTCGACGGCTCCCATGTCACTGAGGAATTTTTTTTTTTTTTTTTAAGTATATTTCTGAAAAAAGTACTTTTAATAACTACTAATACTGAATTGGGGAAAAACTACTAAAACCTTAGTTAAGCAAAATTATCTTGCATACTCTAATGTACTTAAAGTATCAAGAGTAAAAGGTATGTATTCTGCAGGGGGAAAAAAACTCCTTGTCAGGGTTTTTATAGTTTTGCTTTTATATTATGCTACTACTGCATTTTACTTCTGAATATTTTCAAGGTTGTTACATTTAAACTATATATTCTGTGTAGTTTAATGTAAAATCATATGTGAGGGAAAAAAGTACTTCAGTAGGTTACTTCACATTTGTACGTGAATAATTACCGAAATATGCAGTTCCGAAAATTAAAGTAACAAAATGTAGGCCTATTGTCACAGTATTAACAAATTGTTGCTAACTACAGCTCCGTCCCATATCAAAGGGCGCATCTGAAGCGCTCGGACCGGTCTAGCCTACGGAGGATTGTTCTTGTCGCCTAGCAACAGTGACAGCTGCCGATGACGAGCGGGAGAAATACTGGACTTTTTTATATTCAATTGGGTTTTATATTCAAACAGGGCTAAACCGAAAATACATGACCTGGCAGCGCCGGGGCTGAAACATCCTCACCATGTCCTCCAGTGAAATATAAAACATAAAAATGACAATATAACCAATTCTGGCTCCATAGCTGTTCACTCAATTATATCAAATGAATTATCAGGATGGCAGCTGTCCTCTCGCACCGTTGCTTGGCGCCTGGAGCGGTGATCAGAAACACCTGGTTGCGCAATTAGGAAATCCTACGAAGGCTACATGGTGCGTCCTTCGAAGGATGCAGCCTTCACATTGGGACACAGCTCCTGATTTTGATTACGTATGTCTGTATATTGCGCATAAACTCCTAAATGTCATAATGAAAGTCCCATGAAACATGATGGGAGCAACCGTGCGATATGTTCTTTAATTTGGGCTATTAGCATGTCAAATCGGCTAGATGCAAAGAATGTGGGACACCAGCAAACCTAGCACTATGTTTTACTTTTATCAATCTTTTTGTATTCAGCTTTTCTCTCTCTTAATGTAGGCCTATGTCTATGAGAGAGAGAGAGAGGAGATAGAAGGATGTTAATCCATTTATTACTTTGAGCGCATATATTAACGTATGTCATGCGTAGGCTACAGTTTGCTATTGACTTAAACATTACGAGGTTTGATATTTTCAGATAATGACTGTCGTCAATAACAACGCTGCTGTATAACAAACTACTGTATAACAAACCGCGACCATCTGGCAAACAAACCCATGCGTCCACTTAGCGATTGTATTGAAAATAACTCTTGTTGCCAGGACGATTGTTTTATACAATGGGTTATAAAGTAACAAGCTGGATTTATAGTATCCCTTAAATCTTAGGACCTTTATTACAAACAAAACAGATAATAGAAAGATCATATATTTTGTCTATATAATACAAATAATAGGATTTTTGAGATTTTTTTTTATTTATTTTTTTTATGTAGCCTATGGCATGAAATGACTCAGACTCGTGACAAAAGACTCCAAATTTGACTCGGACTCCAGCTTAAAGACTTCAGATTTGACTCGGACTCCAGCTTAAAGACTTCAGACTTGACTCGGACTCCAGATGAATGACTTGTGTTAATATTTATATGCTTTTGAAACCTAAATGTCCCCAAACCTTGGGCCAAAGTCAATGTGTGTTTATCATATCTGAATATAACAAAAGGGAAAATTAAACTTAGGGACACACTCTCTAAAAAATGCTGGGATGTTTTAACCCAATTTTGGGTTAAATATAGACAAACCTAAGCGTTTGGTTAAAAATGTAACCCAAAGGCTGGGTTTGTCCATATTTGTCCCAACTTTGGGTCTGCAGTTAGAAAACTATCTAAATATAATAGTCCCATGACATATCTGTCATGATTCCTTTCTTGTGTTCCCCTTGTCTTGTGTGGACTTTTATTATTTCCTGTTTTGTGCCATGTTTTTGTAGTCCTTTGTAGTTTTTCAGTCATGATTCCTTTCTTGTGTTCCCCTTGTCTTGTGTGGACTTTTACTGTGCTGGCTGATGGTGCGGTCTGCGATGGGCCATGCTCCACGGCCGACGGAGCTTCGGTTGTGTAACAGGGAATAAAAAAAGTCCACACAAGACAAGGGGAACACAAGAAAGGAATCAAGACAATATCGAGTAATCAACACACTAATAAATCCATGATTTGGGCAGATCTAAATTTGCTTTGCCAGTAGCAGAGAAGGGAGGGGGTGGCTGAGTTTGCACCAATGTAGAACCAATCATATTAGAGAAAAATGATCTAATGATGAGTAATATGTCATGTTACCTTTGCTATGGTCCTATTCTTTACTGTTGTACTCTTCTTGTACAGTAGGTGGGATTCTCTCTGAAATTGGTCTGAGGTCCTCCGGCCGTGATTGAAGCACATTCCAAGAAATAGTCTGGAGTTTGTTTGATTGTTGATGTGCAACAGGATTAACACTAGATATCTTACTTCTATTCTCAAATGAGAGTGGAGAACTAGAGACCTTTTTCCTGAGTGATAGTGTTCAAAAAGGTTGAGACGTCGGCATCCAGGTATTGAAGTACGCTTAGTAGAGTATAAATTCATATGTATCTGGGACACGAAATTTAACTCAAGTCAGGTGGGTGCGTAGGTGAAAATCTACCACAGCATCTGAGAGACTTGAAAAAAAAAGGAAAATACTCGTCTTTATGCATCAATTTAATAATTTTTTGTAAATCCAGTGTAAACTGATGAACCAGTACTTAAGTGTGATGACCTCAGCAAGGATAAAAAATACCCACCAACATCCAGCTTCCCTAGAGACACTTCCTGCAAAACAACAGATACATATTAAAAGGTTATTACTATATCCTACCAGGAGCAAATAAAGGAATGTTTTCACATCACCACCATCATCAACTTCACAACCCAAATGGTTAAGCCAAGGCAGCAAAAAGATGGAAACTATCTGGGCACTCGACTAGCACAAGAAAAGGGAGGTTCCCAAGTTCATATTATCACGTAATATGTTAGAAGTCTTGTTTCCATTCTTCAAGTAATCCTTTATTTTTTCTTTTTTATTTGGCCGTAGGCCTAGTCTCTTTAGGAATCTTAGGTTTCAGTAAGGAGTCATGTCATGTGACCATTAATCAGGAAGTAATCCAGCATGGCACAGAGAGCAGTATCAAAGCCACTAGATGACAAGCCTGCAACCTTTAGCCAAAAAAAAAAGCGTAATGGCTAATGCTAACGGCTAATGCTAACACTGGTATGAAGGAAAGGAGAGCAGAGGCCGTTTTTTATGAAGAGAAGAGGCTTCACTACACTGAATAAACCG
The DNA here is from genome assembly GCF_951802725.1 of Rutilus rutilus. Classification (NCBI taxonomy): domain Eukaryota; kingdom Metazoa; phylum Chordata; class Actinopteri; order Cypriniformes; family Leuciscidae; genus Rutilus; species Rutilus rutilus. The sequence continues at coordinate 34,069,719 of NC_140215.1, read as the reverse complement.
CTTTTGAAAGGAAACACCTTATCATTTAAGTAATCGACAGCCTGTTCGCTAATCTTCAACATGTTTTACGCTAAACAATACATTTGTTGGGAATGATATGTAGATTTTACTATGATAAAAAGTTTATTTTATAAGATAAGGCAGAGTAGGGAATGTCATGACAGGTAAGACTCATTTATGGCATTACCATAGTATTTCATAGTAATATTGAGTGGTATTGTATATTGTCTAAAGAAAGATAAATACAAAATATATTAAAATATAAATTTTCTAAATAAAGAAAAAATACCTTAAATTATAACTGCATGTACATTTGACATGACGCTGATATTATGCATTTTATGAATAAAGACAAAATTAATAATTTAATTATAAATATTGTTATATTGTGTGTTGTTTAATTAAAATAAAACATGAAGTGTTGTGTCAACTGCCTAATGTGCCTAATGATGATGGTACTGTATAACGCTATTTAATGTATCATGGTAAAGAATACACATAATTTTAATTAATTAAATATGTATTAAATTACAATAAAAAAATGTATGTAATCTTAAATGTAGTTTTTTTTCACCCTGCAGTGACTAGTACTTTGCAGCTAATATAGATATTCAAGCTTTTTTCCGCAGTAAAGCATATTCCACAAACAATGCAGTACTACTGTACCTTTACCAGATATAACACCAAATATAGAACATTTATTCACAAGTCCTACGCACTAATAATCCACATGATGGGGTGGTGTGGCGCAATGGATAAGACACATGCCTTTGGTGTGAGAGACCCGGGTTCGAATCCACTGTGAGACACCAATGTGTCCCTGAGCAAGACACTTAACCCCTAGTTGCTCCAGAGGCGTGCGACCTCTGACATATATAGCAATTGTAAGTCGCTTTGGATAAAAGCGTCAGCTAAATGAATAAATGTAAATGTAAATGAAACTGATCAACGTAAACTGTAACTGACTGTCATAAAACTTTGAACTCCCGGGCACTGACTTCACTGCCATTACACGATAGGCTGAGGTGCGTCACATGATCCAAGTTAGCCGCTACGCTTTCTCCAATGGTATACAGACCCTCTCATCTCCCTAATGAGACAATCTCTGTGTTTATTGTATGTGAGCTAATGCTGTGACATCTGCATACATCTTATGCCTTTTGTAGCATCGTGGATATGCACTTGATTGTTTTTAATAATATCTACGATTGCAGATCATCATTTGGGGACAGTGTACATTCTATAAAGTTGACAGTTAGAATTATGTTATTTACTACAGTATCTATATTACTATTGTGCTGATGTAATATTATATGCTAATGGTTGTACTGTTCCAAGACTGTAGTACTGTTGAAAGTTCATATTACACATAAATAAGTGATTGACTACAGGTTTAAATATGATGCCATATAGCATTGAGAAATGTCTACTAAATGCATAACGTTCATAACAGTAAAAACACAGGGATTTAATTCATATAATTTGAGTTGGTATGTACATGTTAAAGGGCAAGCTGATTATTGTGCTGATTATGCCTAATTATGTTTCAGTTTCACCTTTCCTTCCAACGTCAATAAACCTGTGGACATGGAGCCAACTGTCTTCAGAGTCTTGATGTTATGGAAGACTTGACTTGACTGGCTGTCAAGTTATACAGAACATATACTGATGACAGCATAGTGAAACCACAGCTTTGTAACAGGCAAGATAACGCAATGCAGACTGACAGATAACAATAAAAGCATTATCACACGCAACCAGTGGACAATATCAGACTATCACTGTGGAGAGATACATCACCAGACAGCGCCATGGCAACAGAAACATCTTTGTTAAAGACACACTCTCGAGCTTCAAGTTCATCGTTAACTGTGTCAGCAGCGGCTAAATACTTAAAGAGTCATGAAACCCTAAACCAAATTTTCTGAGATTTTAACAGAGGTATGTGTGTTGAACATCATTGAAGACAATGTTAGCATCTGTTATATTTAATAGTAGGGGGAAAATGGTTACATTTTAGTTTTTTTCTGCGATTTTCATCTTCCGGGTTTAAAATCAAGCTGACAAGCTGTGACGCTCCAGAGCACTATAGTATTGAATTGAATTGAATTGAAAAACTTTATTAATCCCAGTAGGGAAACTAATTTGCTACCAACCATACAGCCATCAAACACGATACACAACTAACAGACAAGTACATAATTCTGGATTAATAGACGACTACTAGCCTAAGCGCTGATTACGAGACACAATTTGAGAGATTCATTTTCACAATCAACAAATACTAAAAACAACACTTTAAGAGACAAGAATAATACTCAACAATCAGCAATGTTGGTTAAAAAATCTGACCGCTGCTGGAACAAAAGACCTTCTCATGCGCTCACTAGAGCACCGTGGCATTATCAGTCGCTCACTAAAAGAGCTTCTGAGTCCTTTAAACAAATTGTGCAGTGGATGGCCTTCAAAAAGCAGGACCATTTTTAATTTGGAACTAATCCTCTTCTCAACAGTAATCTCTAAAACATCTGGATTAAGACCAATAACTGAACCTGCTCTCTTGATTAGCTTATTTATCCTATTTTTGTCCTCAGCAGATATACTGCCCCCCCAGACAAGTACAGCATAGAAAAGAACACTGGCTAAAATCCCTTGATAAAAAGCATTTAAGAACTTTGTGCTTATGTTGAATGATCTGAGTTTTCTCAAAAAGAAAAGTCTCGACTGAGCCTTCTTCATTAAAACATTAGTATTCTCTTTCCAGTTTAGTTTGTCATCCACATAGACACCTAAATATTTATATGACTTCACAATTTCAATCACCTGACCATTAATTGTAACTGGAAGGACCTTCTCTTTTTTCTTTCTAAAATCAATCACAAGTTCCTTAGTTTTCCCTACGTTCAATTTCAAAAAATTTGTCTCACACCAGTTGTAAAAAGACTGCACCTCCCTTCTATAGGCAAGATCATCATCCTGATTAAGTAGACCCACTAAAGCAGTGTCATCAGAGAATTTTTGTACCCAGCAAGATGATTGACTATGCCTATAGTCAGCAGTATAAAGTGAAAACAAAAATGGGGATAAAACTGTACCCTGAGGTGCTCCTGAGTTAGTTAGAATAGTATCAGAATATTTGTTACCGATCCTAACAAACTGTGGTCGTGCTAACAGGTAATCTAAAATCCAAGAAATGGTTGTGTTATGTAATTTAAAATCAGTTAGTTTACTAGCTAAAATGTGTGGCTGTATAGTATTAAAAGCACTCGAAAAGTAAAAAAACATGATCCTAACGGAACTGGCAGTAGTTTCAAGATGACTGTAAATATTTTGTAACATATATAGTAGTGCATCATCTACCCCCACACCCTTCCTATAAGCAAATTGCAAAGGATCCTGAAATGCAGACACCTGCCTTGTCAGATGATCTAGTACAACCCTCTCAAAACACTTCATAATATGCGAAGTCATAGCTATAGGTCTCAAATTAGAAAGATTGTTAGCCACCCTAGCTTTTTTGGGCATAGGGACAAGACATGATGTTTTCCACATAACCGGGATTTTAGCGGAAGACAGAGACAAAGAAAATAATGAATAAAGGACAGAGCACAGCTGGTCAGCACACACTTTTAGGGTACGAGGATGAACACCATCAGGGCCTGCAGCCTTATTTGGTTTAGTACGCCTTAGCTGCTGGCGAACCTCTTCAGCGTTAAGAATAATAGCAGGACTACAGTCCTCAGAGCTGCTTTGCCTAAGGTTTGAAATAACATTATCATGAAGTGATGAAAAATCTAGTTCATCAAACCTTGCAAAAAAAGTATTGGCATCATTTGCCTGTAGACCCAAATTACATAAACTGGGTCTACTGGTCCCATATCCAGTAATAGACTTCATACCATTCCATAGCCCTCTTGTGTTACAGGACATGTTTCCTTCAACCTTTTCCTTATACTTAATTTTGCTCTGTCTAATAATGACTTTTAACTCTCTTTGAGCATTTTTAATTCTTTCTTTGTCACCACTATAAAAAGCAGATTTCTTTTTATTTATAGCTGCCTTAACTTCTCTGGTCACCCACGGTTTGTTATTGGGAAATATCTTGATCAGTTTACAAGGGATTATAGACTCAACACAATAATTCACACATAGTACTTTGGCCCCATTTACACTGCACGGTTCAAGTGACCCAATTCCGATTTTTTCCTCTCATGTGGCACAGATCGGATATGACCGGTGAACGTGTAAGCAGGAAAAAAACGCATGGATTATGATTTTCTCAGATCGGATTCAGGCCTCACTCATATGTGGTAATAAATCGGATATGAATCGGATACGTGCATTTGCGTCTGCCATGTAAGCAGACAAATCGGATATTCCCCAGGAAATGCGAGTCGTACGTCATTAAAAAAGTGACGTCAACTCAGGTGGACACCACCAACTGAGATCACATGATGACTTATAGGCGCGATGGAGGACGAAGGCTACACACAGTGGAGTAATGCGGAGGTTTTATGTTTTTTGAGTCTTTGGGGCGAAGAGACAGTGCAGGCAAAAATGCAGGGTTGTTACCTAAATAAATCCATGTTTGAAGACATTTCACGAGATATGGGGAGGCACGGTTTTAAGCGCTCGTGGCTACAGTGCCAACGTAAGATAAAAAGACCAATGTTTTGCTGACTTTTTTGCTGACTTTTCAAAATATTGTGGAAAGCAAAACACTGGATAATTTTATTTGCTTCTGCATCCATTGCATTTCAAACTGTTTTACTTCCTTTTCCGGGTCAGAACGTCTACATTTGGTAGTTTCGGCAGTGTATAGTGTAAATGCAAAAATCGGATACAGGTTACTTTTAAAAGATGATGTAAGCGGGTCGTCAAAAAAATCGGATATAGTCAGCAAATCGGATTTTAGCATCAAGACCTGCAGTGTAAATGCAGCCATACGATGACTCATCGGTGTCTCATAATTATTCATGTAACTGAGTTTTCTTATCCAATGAGAAGACACTTCTCTTAATTATTCATGACACCACTTGGATCTTTCCAATGACAGACATGTCAAACTGTGATATTGCATAGTAGATGAGAGAGGCAATGATGGGACACGCGTTTGTTTTCGTGGTGCAAAAGCTCCAGTGCATCATCTTTCCCCGCGATGCTGCCCGGGCTAGACTCTGACTGCGGGTGGTTGGTTGGCCATGGACACATCTAAACTATGTGTGTGTAGCAACCATTCAACTGGAGAATGGTGGACTTCGGTCTTGTACACCAATGCAGGTTGCGTCTTGCACTTCAGAGGTGTGTGTGTGTGTGTGTGTGTGTGTGTGTGTGTGTGTGTGTGTGTGTGTGTGTGTGTGTGTGTGTGTCTAAAATGTAACCCTGACCGTTTTACTTGCCTTTTGTTAAATAATCACTCGTTATTAAAATTTAGATATTTCGATAATACCTCAATTGTATGGAACTGTGGCGAGGGGGGCGTGGTTTTGCTGAGTCTGTAGCGGGAGAGAGAGGACGGAACAGAGCAGGTAGGTCAAGTGCAGATGATGAACACCTGTGTCTGATTTCAGTAATTGGCGTGGAGAGACCGGATATAAGCCGGAGTGGGGGAGAGAGACGAGCTGGGACCTCGTGTGTGCTGCTGAGAACCTGACAAAAGTCATCGAGAGAATATTCTGAGTTATTGTGTTTTGTGGCTGTGCTTGTGCACGGTGAACGCGCTTTGTGCGCACCTTTTTGTTTTGTTTGTGAGAAACGTGAATAAAGTGAGCGTCCCAGCTCAAGCCGACCCCTGTCTTCTTCCTTCCTTATTACTTCTGAACTGAACCTCATCACACTGGTGCCGAAACCCGGGAAGGAAGAAGATCGCCGGCGCCATGCAGTCCCCGCCAGGTACGCCATTTGCGGACATCATCCAGTCGCTCGCCGGTCTTCACCAAGAGCAACACCAACACCTGCTGGCGATCAAGGAGGAGCAAGACAAACGGTTCGAGGCGCTCCTCCGATCCCAGCATGAAGACCGCGAGCTGTTCCGGAGCTGGGTAGACCGGGAGGTTCGGGCCATCCCCTCATCTAAAGACAGTCCATCCCCTCTGCCTCTCAACAAGATGGGACCCCAGGATGACCCGGAGGCATTTCTGGACTTATTTGAGAAATCGGCAGAGGATCGGGGATGGCCCACCGAGGACTGGCCAATGCGGCTTATCCCTCTGCTGTCTGGGGAAGCGCAGATAGCCGCACACCAACTGCCAGTCCAGAATCTCCTGGTCTACCGGGACTTCAAGCGTGCCACCAGAACAACATCGACAGCGGTTCAGGACCCTAACCCTGGAAGAGTCCGGCCGACCCTTCGTGATGGCACAGCAGCTCCGGGACTCCTGCAATGGTTGATGGCCTACAGAAGCGACGTCGAGGATGTGATCGATTGTGTGGTACTGGAGCAGTTCGTGGCCAGGCTGCCTAGGAAGACTGCACAGTGGGTCCAGTGCCACCGCCCGACGTCGCTGAACCAGGCCATCCAGCTGGCGGAGGACCAGATGGTGGCGTGCCCAGGGGTCGGCGAACCCTTACCATCTGCATCTCTCTCTCTCTATCTCTCTCTCTCCTCCTTCTCACTCTCTCTCCAAACCTGTCCCACTCCCCAGGTCACGCGGAGGACTCCCGCCGAAGCCAGCGCCGAGATGGAGAACGGGCTATTCGGCAGAGCCAACAGCTGCGCCCAGGGCTCCTCCCAGGGGAGGGAGCTCGACCACTGGATTCTTCACACCGCAAAGTCCAACGCCGCTCTCTCCACGCCAATCGCTTGACCCGCTTCCTGCCGCCAGGGCGGCGGTAAAGACTGGGCCAGCCTGCTGGCGCTGCGGGGACCCAGGACATTTCATTGACCGGTGTCAGGTGATGGAGGTGGGGACATTGATCCGGGTCCCCGACGCGCCACAGGCTGCCCTCGATCAAGCTGGCCTATACCAAATACCAGTGAGTATCAAGGGGGGTACATATCAGGCTTTGGTGGATTCAGGATGTAACCAATCCTCCATACATCAAAGCCTGATTCAACCTAGGGCATTGGATAATAGCCGCATGGTTAAGGTTCGGTGTGTGCACGGGGAAGTGGTGAAGTATCCTATTTTGCCTGTGGATATTCAATTTAAGGGAGAAAAGCATAGAATAGAGGTGGCAGTTAACCCGCACCTCCGGCATCCGATAATTTTGGGTACTAATTGGCCCTCATTTAATAAATTATTGGGGTATTTATGTTCGGATGTCTCTTGGGGGAAAAGAGATGAGAGTAGAATAGCGGTCGCACAGTTGGGAGAGGCTGAGCCGGAACCTCTGGAGCCTGTTTCTGGGGAACAGAGTGCTCTGGAGTGAACCATCCTCACTGAGCATGATGATTTTCCCCTGGAACAGTCCCAGGATGAAACTCTGAAAAATGCATTTGATCAGGTTCGTTCTATCGACGGTCATCTTCTTCATCCTGATCAACCGCTCTCCTATCCTTATTTTTCAATTTTAAAAGATAAGTTGTATCGGGTGACCCAAGACGCCCAGACGAAACAAGATACAACTCAGTTATTGATACCTAAAAGCCGTCGGGAAATGCTTTTCCAGGCGGCTCATTGTAATCCAATGGCCGGGCATTTAGGACAAACGGCTACACTAAACCGTCTCATGGCCCGTTTTTTTTGGCCGGGCATTCACGAGAATGTGCGCAGGTGGTGCGCGTCTTGTCGTGAATGTCAGTTGGTGAATCCCCCGGTCACCCCAAAAGCACCATTGTGCCCCCTACCATTAATGCAGGTCCCCTTCGAACGAATTGGTATGGACCTCATCGGGCCATTAGAACGGTCAGCGCGGGGACACCGCTTTGCATTGGTCCTGGTGGACTATGCAACGCGGTATCCTGAAGCAGTGCCGCTCCGCAGTATTTCCGCTAAGAGCGTGACGAGCGCACTGTTTCAACTAATCTCCCGGGTGGGAATTCCGAAAGAAATTCTCACCGATCAGGGCACGGCGTTTATGTCACGTACTATTCGCGAGCTTTACGAATTATTGGGCATTAAATCGATTCGAACCAGCGTCTATCACCCTCAAACGGACGGGTTGGTCGAACGGTTTAACCGCACGTTAAAATCCATGATTCGTAAGTTCGTACACGAAGACGGCAAAAATTGGGATAAGTGGTTAGAACCCCTCTTGTTCGCTGTACGGGAGGTCCCGCAAGCCTCCACGGGGTTTTCCCCCTTCGAGCTTCTCTATGGACGTCAGCCCCGTGGGGTGTTGGACGTCCTTAGAGAGATTTGGGAGGACGGACCTTCTAATAGCAAAAATGAAATTCAATATGTCATGGACCTGAGAACAAAACTCCACACTTTGGGGCGGCTATCAATGGAGAATTTGTTACAGGCACAAGACAGACAGAGTCGGTTGTACAACAGGGGGTCTAGACTGCGTCAATTTACACCGGGATATAAAGTGCTTGTATTACTCCCTACTTCTAGTTCAAAATTACTCGCGAAGTGGCAAGGACCCTTCGAGGTCACACGGCGAGTTGGTGATCTCAACTATGAGGTAGCTCGAACGGATAGGGGAGGAGCACATCAAATATTCCACCTCAACCTGCTAAAAAAATGGTCTGAGGCAGAATCAGTGATGCTGGCGACGGTAGTGAGTGGGGAGGAGGATCTCGGTCCAGAAGTGAATTCAAAGTCTCAATCTCTCGCTCTGGCCCCTGGAGGAGACCACCTCTCATCCTCGCAGCTCATTGATATAAAATCAATACAAGCAGATTTTGCTGATGTGTTTTCACCCCTGCCTGATCGAACGAATCTCATTCAGCACCATGTTGAGACCGAGCCGGGCGTGGTTGTTCGCAGCCGGCCGTATAGATTACCAGAACACAAGAAAAAAGTGGTTCAAAGTGAATTAGAAGCAATGCTAGAAATGGGAGTGATAGAAGAATCCAACAGTGACTGGGCGAGCCCGATAGTTAAAACGGATTAAAACTAAAACGGATGGCTCAGTACAGTTCTGTGTGGATTACAGAAAGGTGAATGCTGTGTCGAAATTCGACGCATATCCAATGCCTAGGGTTGACGAATTGCTTGATCGACTAGGTACTGCTCGTTTTTATTCGACACTGGACTTAACCAAGGGTTATTGGCAGATCCCCTTGTCTCCCATGACCAAAGAAAAAACAGCTTTCACAACGCCGGTCGGATTACACCAATTTGTTACTCTTCCGTTCGGATTGTTCGGGGCTCCAGCAACCTTTCAGTGTCTGATGGACAAAATTCTCCGGCCGCATGCTGCATATGCCGCTGCATACCTGGATGATATCATCATCTATAGTGGTGATTGGCAGCGACATATGCAGCATTTGCGAGCTGTACTGAAGACACTGAGAAGGGCTGGGCTCACGGCCAATCCGAAGAAGTGTGCAATTGGGCGGGTGGAAGTAAGATATCTGGGCTTTCACTTGGGTCATGGACAGGTGCGTCCACAAATTGAGCTAGACTCTGACTGCGGGTGGTTGGTTGGCCACGGACACATCTAAACTATGTGTGTGTAGCAACCATTCAACTGGAGAATGGTGGACTTCGGCCTTGTACACCAATGCATGTTGCGTCTTGCACTTCAGAGGTGTGTGTGTGTGTGTGTGTGTGTGTGTGTGTGTGTGTGTGTGTCTAAAATGTAACCCTGACCGTTTTACTTGCCTTTTGTTAAATAATCACTCGTTATTAAAATTTAGATATTTCAATAATACCTCAATTGTATGGAACTGTGGCGAGGGGGGCGTGGTTTTGCTGAGTCTGTAGCGGGAGAGAGAGGACGGAACAGAGCGGAGCGTAAGTAGGTCAAGTGCAGATGTTGAACACCTGTCTGATTTCAGTAATTGGCGTGGAGAGACCGGATATAAGCCGGAGTGGGGGAGAGAGAGGGGAGAGAGACGAGCTGGGACCTCGTGTGTGCTGCTGAGAACCTGACAAAAGTCATCGAGAGAATATTCTGAGTTATTGTGTTTTGTGGCTGTGCTTGTTTATGCTACTTAACTAAAAGTTCATGATAAAAGTACTAAATGTAGTTTGATCGTTCTAGCTTGCTTAAAAGCTACCCTTCACAAAAATTAACCATGGTTTTATTACATTAAACCATGTTATTTTGGCATATTGATTATCATTTGTATAACCACGCAAATACCATGGTTAAACTATGGTTCTTGTAGCAAAACCATTGTTAATTTGTTGATACCATGGTTTTACATGTTTTTTGTTTTATTTAAAAGTAAACCCATGGTTAATTATTTCAGCAAAGTGTGAAGAAGCATATTTTGTTTGTAATGCTACAATTGTCCAGACAGCTACTGTTATTTAATGTGTTTTCTTTTAATCCCCATCACATGTAGATGATGAGCACAGCATCATAGAGGCAAGAGAGAATGATCCCACACAGAGCATACAAGATGCATGTGAAGGGAGTTCACATGCCAGCGATTCGACCGTGCAGAGCACTGCCAAAAAAAGTAAGTTGCATTCACATTAGCCGACAGAAATTCTTTATTGCTTAATTTTATGTAAACATTAATACATGATCCTTTACAATCCCCACACTACCTTTGAAATATACCACATAAATAATAAACATGTATGTACATAGTATGTCAAAAATATGGTGTTTGCAATGCAGCCAACTGAAAAGTTTACTCTGTTTTTAACAGGAAGCAAATCAAAATAAGCTTCCGGGTATGAGAGAGCACTGAGGACTTGGTCGGTTGATCAGCAGGCCTTCCTACAAGATTTGCAGTCATCCCAGAACAGATGGGTAGAGCAACAACAAGAACAGAACAGAGAGCATTTTTTTCTTTCGTTTTATTGAGGAAAATACACGCACTCCAGAACGTCTAATTGGCCAGCTTTTTGATGGGTTGAGAGGTATCCTCCATGATTATTCACAGGCAGCTCCACATTGGCACCCTTATCACCCACACACACAACATCCATACCCACATTCTCAGCCATATCAACATCCCCATCTCGACCTAGATTAGGATAACAAATGAATAAAAGTACAAAAGTTGACCTCATTTATGAGAAATATTGTTGAAATTGATTGTTCTAGGAAAAACCCTTGTTTAATGAACAATAAAACAGATTAGATCTTATACAGAAACACACACAACCTCAAACATACATAAAATCACACATGCACAGCACACACACACTACCTCAAGCATATACACATAGAAAAGCCACTGTTCCAAGCACTAAAGATTGCACTTTTGTAGGCAGTTTTGCCAAAAGTTTTATTTTTTACAGCACTTCACAGCATTGTCATTTTTATTTATATTTTATATGAAAGACTTCTGATGTAAGATTCAGAAATATTTTGAATGTAGGTAAATGCGTTATTGCACTATACTGCACTGTCACTTGATGCTTTTCATATTTTTCTGTATGAAAGATTTCTTATTTAAGAACATTAAATACTTTTGAATTTCATTAAACATGTTCATACATATTATGAGCCGTGTGTTTCATTTAGATGTTAAAGTAGGTGTCCTGTAGGAAGGGGAAAGTCATGGAAAGCCATATATTTGGTTAGAGCCTCCCTTGCTGTGTTGCCAGTAGCAGTTTCCTGCCTGTGCATTTGCAGACTTGGCTGAGGGTAAGTTCCTCCACCCAGTTGCTGTTGCAGAAATCTTGTGCAAGGCACAGCAGGTAGCGATCATAGTTGGTGCAAACGTGAAGTGGAAGTCACTCCTCTTAAGAAGAACCCTCCATCTTGACTTGAGGATACCAAAAGCCATTTCAACGCCTACCCGGACAGAGCTAAGGCACACGTTGAATGACTGCTGTGCTGGGGTCAAATTTGGTGAGTTGATATAGCCTTTCATGAGCCAGTCCAGGAGGGGGTAGGCAGGGTCACCAATAATTTGAAGCCTGACTTCTTCTCCCTCAATGTTCTTGACAGACTGAAAGAGAGGACCAGAAAAGGGTAAATTCCTAATTGTATACACTGCCGTTGTATTTGTAATTTGCAATATAGTATGTTATCTCTGATATATTACATTGACATATGGGTTTCAGTGTGATTTATTTATTTTGTGTCCTTAAGGTCCCAAGTGTAACTATTTTGTGTACCAGTATAGTGCATAAATACATTTCTGAAAGAAAATAAATATTAAAATAGAAAGGTAAAATATAAAAAATCTGCCAATGTGTGTAGTTACTGACACACAAGAGTTAATTGAAACATTATTTACTGAAATGTATTAGGCAACTGTACCTTTGGCAGCAGGTGAGCCCTTTGAAAGAGGTCAGACATGCGCAGAACGTTTGCGTCATGACATGTGCACTTCCAGGCATTTTGCAGCTGATGCTCCTAAAACTAGAGGCCAACATCACAGGGTTAGACTATGAAATAAACATTGAACCTTACATGACTTGTAATCATAATGACTGGTAATAACGTGATATTGAACAATAAATATATTGGCAATGACATAAGATGATGATTAAAGTCAAGTCATCCTCATTTATATAGCGCTTTTAACAATGTAGATTGTTTCAAAGCAGCTTTACAGAGATAAATGTATAATTTAAGGTAACAGAGATTGTTTGGATTTATAGCGGTTCTTTAATAAAGTTATTTTCCAGCTAATGTTAGTTTTGATTGATTCGCTTCCGTCGCAACGATCATTCGTTATTAAATTATCAAATTTTTATCAAATTTTGTTTTATCAAATGCACAAATTCAATGTTCTACATCAAGGATGGGCTCCCACTGTGCGTCTGATCCTGACCTGTAGTGGCTCGCTTTGCACCAGAGTTGCAAACTGAATTGTGTTTTGCTCTCTTGGAGAAAATATGGCAGCTCGATATCCCTGTATTAAGTATGGGAATGTAACCATCCACTCTTTCTGGGTTGATTGAACCGCTAAGACGACACCATTCTCTCTACACAGACTTTAAATGCGAACCTGTGAGAAACGCTGATGGCGTTCACATGCGCATTAAGAATTGGTTCTATAGTTATGTGCGTTTGAAAATCTGTGTGCAGGTTTGTAGATATTAAATATTCTTACTATTTAAGTAGTTTAAATGTCTTACCAGCATTTGTCATCCACTACAGCCTGTAGAACATAAGAAGGCCAGCCCTTTCTGTTGACGAAATCTTTGTATCCATCAGACGGAGGGAGAATTGGGATGTGTGTGCCGTCGATAAGACCCATTACTTGCGGGCAGAATGCACCTCTTCAAAACTCCGGGCGATTTCGGAAGCCTCCACCTCATCTGGCATCCGTATAAAATCTCTTATCGGCCCATGCACCATTCCCTTACAAAAAATATATACGAACTTTTGTACAGTGCTCTTGTCAACACCGAATTGATTTGCCACAAGACGGTATTCTGCACAGCTGCCGAGTTTCAATGCGCATATAGGGGAATGGGATTCCTGATAGTTACGTCTTCTGGGGCCATAAATTCCTCCACCAGTCCATACAAGCGTGTGAACGACTGGCATTTCATGCGAAAGTTTTGCTTCCATTGCAGGTCAGAAAATTCCAGTAGCACAATTCTCTCCCACCAGTCCTTACTACCAGTGGTGTAGTCTAGTTTTTTGTAGTGAGTATACTCTAATATAACACCCCCAGCTCCCCAGCTTATTTTGACAGGTTGTTGTAAAGACATAACAGTTTCTGTGTGTAGTATGAAACGGATGACGATAGTTTTATCAAATGAAATGGTGAAATTCTCATCAAGTGACTCTCATAGCAGCTCTGCGATGAAATGCACATGTGTAGCTTACATCATGTCTCAATACAGTGAAACGCTGAAAACACCACGAGCGTGAGTCACGCGTGCTTCTCTGTGTGTGTGTGTGTGTGTGTGTGTAGTGGAGCACACACTGAGCGCTCATTCCCAGAGACGCGTAGAACAATTGCAGTCTCTTTTAGCTTTAATATTCATAGACACTAGTCCATATCGAGATTTGATTCATTGTACAGCAGCTACTTTTGATTTATTCATTCAAAAATAGCCTAATTCCGTGACGTTCTGCTATATAGCAAGTTCCATTTGTGACTGGATTCCGCGATTCGATCCGTCGCTTCGCAAACACAGACGGGGTGAATTTATGAATGAAAGTGTGAAAGTTCTGACACAAAACGAAGTTGATACGTATCCTCACGCTTTTTTTAAGTGGGTATACGCAAATCCTTGGCCTTTTCTAGTGGGTATACGGCGTATACCTGCGTATCACGTAGACTACACCACTGCTTACTACGAACCTTCATCCACATCCTTCTGGTCTTCCGAGGAGGGAGGTGTAGAAAATCGATGCTTCGTATCGCAGCACCACAACTAAAGAGGCCAGCTTCTTGCACCCGTCTTCTTCTCAAAGTTTGCAGCAACAGTGCGTAGTCACGCTGTTGCTTGAATAAGATCAACACAATGCCTACAACTAGCGCGACGATTAAGTGATGCACCATCTTGACAGGATTGAAAACGCAGGAAATTATGAGCTTCCAGATGCGGCAGACAAGCTGTGTGCGCATGTCACAAAATGATTCCGATTGAAAGCGTCAGCATATGTAAACACCAGATCGGTTTAGATAACATCCCATGTAAACAGTTACCGGTCAACTAACAATTAACTCAACCTGAATCTGTCAAATAGAACGATCTCAATCAGAATAGCAAAAAAGTGTGCATGTAAACGGGGCTAATCACACAGCGCGAGTTTATCTGGACACTTGCCAAAACTTGTTATGAAATCAATGATGCTGTTACGCTGCACAACAAAGCTCTTACTGTACTTACCTCATGTTTGCATTGGTGAAATCATTAGTGAGAGTGCAGAAACTGCGTTGCAATGATAAGATCTTCATTAACGCGATCAACAGGCTGTCATCTGCTCAATGCTCATCACTGAAACCTTTTATGTGATGGGAATAGATCTAAATACTTAAAAAACTTCTCACGATTCGTTAATCCTGATAGCTGTAATAGTAAAAACGTATAATAGCTGTAATAGTAAAAGTTTTCGAGAGAGTTCCACATGTAATGCTAGCTATTTCATATGCAAGCATGTCAGCCAATCACAGCAGTGGGCGTTTACACTGAAGTCTCTCAGCAGCCAATCACAGCAGTGGGCGTTTACACTGAGGCCCTCAGCAGCCAATCACAGCAGTGGCAGTTTACACTGAAGTCTCTCAGCAGCCAATCACAGCAGTGGGCGTTTACACTGAAGTCTCACAGCAGCCAATCACAGCAGTGGGCGTTTACACTGAAGTCTCACAGCAGCCAATCACAGCAGTGGGCGTTTACACTGAAGTCTCACAGCAGACACGCCCCTTCAAACAGAGCGTTCAAATCAGAGGCTAAAATCAGGCTAGGAAAAATGCCTTTTATTTCTAAATTATAACAACTTTTGATCTAAAAAACATACTAACATTATAAGGGCACCCCAGGAAACATTCTAAAATAATAAAATAATCCATGCAATGGGACCTTTAAGCATAAGAAAAAGAGAGCGGCCGCCATCGCAGAAGAAGAGGTGCTTGAAGCTGCTATTGATGAAAATGTTGAGAAACAGAGTTGCAGACTAAGTTTAAATTCTGCCCCCTTAGAAACCACACAACGCACTGAACAATATGTTATTGACCAAACCAAAGTACTAGAGACAGAACTGCAGCTGTGTGATGATGACATCCCCCCAAAAGCAGAACCAAGTACTGTAGCTTGTACTTGGTTCTGCTTTTGGGGGGACGTCATCATCACACAGCAGCATTCCAGCTTCACATCTCAAACGTGAAGCCAAACCTTTTCTTTCATTCCAAACCAGTGCTGCTTTACAGCCACCTCACATTATACCCAGGGGGCAAAACACCTGTGTTTTAGGAAATCAGACATGGGCTGCTGTAAAAGGTTGTCATATAAAAATTGAAATCTATGATGTCTGAGGATCACAACCTGGGTGGACAACCCGGTCAACAAGCTGCTGGAAACTCGTGTGGTCAAATTTAAAAAAACTCAAATTTCATTTGAGACCACTAAATAACTTTTGTATATAAAAAGATTTCCACTGGATCAGCAACTACACAAAAATCATCAATGTTTCTAGATCTTCTCCTGGACTGAAGCACAGGCTCTACTCTTCAGCACAATGGTGACCCAAAAAACTAAATTTTACAGTAAACTACTGGCAACACTACCTGTTTTATAACTTACAGTTTATTACTGTTAAAATACATTTTGTGGGTGTGTCTTTTTATCTTACACTGTTAACCCTTTCAACCCCACAGGGAAATCCACACTACAAAGAGTAAAAGTAACAGTGACACAGTGTTGCAGTGAGATAATTAAGTGAATATGTAAGTGATTGTTGAGCATTAGTGATGAACACCTGCTGTTAACAATCAGAATCACTGAAGGAAAGAAGAACACACGAACAGAAAATAGAGAAACACAAGAACTACAACTGACTTCCAGCCATTACACATTTTTACACTTATTATTAACCAGTATGACTTTATTTCATACATCTACAGAAGTTGTTATTGAGATGTTTAATTGAAAATGTTTTATTTGAAGTTACCATTATATAGATCAGTGTTTGCTGTAGTTGGGTTGCTGATGCTAAAACATTAGTGTTTCTTTTTGTTGCTTGAGCTGTGTTTTTGCAAGTCACACTTGTGCACACACACAGTTTGTGAATGATTGCGGTTATGTTGATTATAGTGATAAAATCATCATATAGCCTGTACATTCACTAAGGAATTAATTCTCACTCATTCAGGGTTTAGTCCTCAATCAAAAGTGTTAAATTAGCACCACTGTGAAACCACAGCAATACATTAAAATTACTCTTTTTTTAACACATCATGCATAACCAAAAATAACAGAGCTGCAATATCTTGTAGAAACACAGAGATATCACAAATTAGCACATGAATCTCAACAATGATGGCAATTTAAAAAAAAAAATTTTTATTCATGCACCAGTGCATGCTGGGAGTTTTATACTATCCTGGAACCCAGCATGCATTGCAACATGAAACTTTTGATTGTCACCATTGTTGAGATTCATATGCTGATTGTTGATGTCTGTGTGTGCCTGAATCAAGCAGGAGTTAAAAAAAAAAAAAACGTTTTAATGCACTATAAGATTTCAATATTCTTCAGAAAACCTGGTTACATAAATATTGCTGGTTTTCATGTTGTAGATTATCAGATATATTGTAAATATGAAATACCCATAAATTCAAAGCTCATATACAGAATAAGACCAGAAAATCAGACATGTCCAGGATGATTATGACATCATCACATCAGCCATTAACCTGATCAACTTTCTCTTGACTTTTTCTTGCCATAACAGATGTGCTTTATAAACTCACTGTTACAGCAGCCAGAGAGAGATGAATGGTAAAATGTCAAGGTACAAGAGACCAACTAAAGCAAATACTGATCTCCATCATGGTGACAACAAACTTTATTATTAACTAAATCTCTGTTAATTCTCAACAAGAACTTTTGTACATGTATGAAAGAAATAATGTTAAACTGGTTTATAAACTGGTTTCACACTCAGTGTGGCTGGAAGTCAGAAGTTGTTCTTGTGTTTCTCTTTTTTCTGTTCTTGTTTCTCTGTCCTTCAGTGATTCTGCTTATCAGTGTTCATCAGTGTCTCAATTCACTCACTTCTTTTCATTCAAGTGGACTATATTAGTGAACTAATGAATAGTGAATGAGGGTATAGAGTGTGATTGGGAAAACAGTCTCTGAGTGTCGACTTTGAGCACTGTTAATTTACAGTATGTTCCTGTAGGCTACTTTTATTTTCTACGGTATATTACTTTTTTAATGGAAAATGGTATGATATTGTCAGTATTTGGCCTTTTTTTACAGCAAGGGTTAACAGTGTAGATGAAATCATATTTTGATCATTTTCACTAACCAGACAGTCCTCATGGCCCATAACACATTTAGAGGGAATTCAATTTCAAGCCTATAATAGCCTGTCAATTCAAACAAGATCCAAGAAAGAAGTTTACCATTAACTGATGTTAATTGTATACTGCTCTGTTTCTGTATGTACAGTATATCGTTTGCATATTTATGCAATATCTATTATTTGTATTGCAATGTCTAGTATTTCTAATATTCTTTCACAAGTGGGATAGCTTTATTTATTTATTTCGAAATAAAAAAAAAGGATTTGAGGATTTTGGGTTAGGCTGGTTACTGTTCAATCCAGGTGTTTGGAGTGTGAGACAAAGGTACTGACAACTAAATGTTGAAAGACTAAAACACACAGGAGTCATGTGTGGAGTAGGTTTAAAAGTATTTACTGATTAAAACTGTTACATTAAGTAGGAATTTGTAAAAAAAAAAAAACAGATTACAATTCAGGGTGATAACTAATTTCTGTAATAATGTTTATACATTTTGTTAAATACAATTTGTTATGAATTTATTTCTTCTGCTGAACAGAAAGGAAGATATTTAGAAGAATGTCAGTAACCAGACAGTTTCTGGTCTCATTGACTTCCATAGTAGAAAAAAAATATATATATACTATGGAAGTCAATGAGACCAGAAACTGGAAAAAAGAAAAAATATATATATTAAATTGAAAACAAAATTATAATAATAATAAAAAAAAAAAGTTAAGTTCACATGCTCAATTACACAGTCTATATAAATCCATAATTTTTTTATTTGTAAACATCATGATATGGGTAAATAGTACATCAAATTAGAGAACAATTGCTGTACTTTGGATTAACAAGAAGGTATAATTCATAAGAAACATGACAATTTAAGTTCTTCATTCAATCCCTTTAGATACACACAGTCCATATAATAAATCCACTTAGCTTCACATTCCCCACCTCTTCTTGAGCTAGACAGTCTCTGGATGCCACAATATCTCATGTCAGTAAGCTCGTGACCAGCATCTGCAAAATGTCTGGCCACAGGAGAATGGATATCTATCCTTAGTTCTAGTTCTAGTTCTTTTATTTATAAAGCACATTTAAAAACAGTCTGAGGACTGACCAAAGTGCTGTACAAGTCAGATAAACACAACAGAAAACTAAGTAACACATAGTAACTAAGACCATCAACATAATTTAAAAGCTAAAGGAAACAAATGGGTTTTCAAATCCTTATCCTTCTTATAGAACTCATGATGCAGATCTTTAATTGGCGGTTGGTCTAACCAGTATATTGTAGACTGCACGGACTGTGCAAGTGTAGATCCCGTCATCCAGGAGTGACATTCCCAGCAAATAACAAAAGACGATAAATAACAAAATACGATGAGCAAGTGATAGTCTCTCTGATTTTATATGTTTTCTGAGTGGTGGTGCTCATAAATGAATCAGTTTTAACATTCAGAAATATCTACTAAATACATAAAGGTCATAACAATAAAAACACAGGGATTTGATAAATATAATTTATTTGGTATATCTGTACATGTTAAAGGGCAAGCCTATTATTGTGCTGATTATGCCTATGCTTCAGTTTCACCTTTCCTTCCAATGTCAATAAACCTGTGGACAAGGACCCTGTCTTCAGAGTGTCAAGAGAAATGTTTCATAGAAAATAGAGTGTTCTCTTCTAAACAATTAGATAAAGATCACTGTGAACTGTGTGTACAGTACCACACCCTGTAAATATGATATATGTTGCATTGTGTGTGTAGATGAATGGGTTCTGGGGAACAAGAGCATTGTTTACTGATAAAAATGAAGACAGTTAGGAATTAAATGTCTAGAAAAGTGGAAATTTGATACAATTTACAATGAAAAAATGTGTGTGTTGGCAATGCCATTGATGCAAACAGGAAAAGCATTGATGCATGTAAAACCAAACACTGATTTACATTTATGCATTTGGCAGATGCTTTTATCCAAAGTGACTTACATTGCAATTCAAGGTAGACATTTACTTTGTAATCAGTTCTTGCTTTCCCTGGGAATCGAACCCATGACCTTGGCATTGCAAGTTACAGGAAAGCTGATGCAAGTAATGTAAAAATGAACAAACGCAGGAAATATTTTGACACAAGTAGAAGCAACATGTGCAAATGTAGAGATATTGTGCATCGTGGGGCCTTTTTGATCTCTCTTTCTCTCTGTCTGTGTGTGTGTGTGTGTGTGTGTGTGTGTGTGTGTGTGTGTGTGTGTGTGTGTGTGTGTGTGTGTGTGTGTGTGTGTGTGTGTGTGTGTGTGCGTGTGCGTGTGTGTGTGCGTGTGCGCGTGTGTGTGTGTGTGTGTGTGTGTGTGTGTGTGTGTGTGTGTGTGTGTGTGTGTGTGCAAGATCTTCTGGAGAGAGAGTAAGAGCAAGCGGAAGCCAGCCACACACCACAACCCTCAGAAGAAGACACTTGATTATCTTAGAGAGAGTGCATATATTGAACAAAGACAGGATACACCTTAAAATGTAATGAAACTTGCAGCTTAGCTGGCATAGAGTGGTGTATTTAGCTTTTGCCTCTGCAAGAAATAATAAATTGAGAATGAGGACTGCCCTCAAAACTCTGAATAGGATTGTCCCAGTCTGTTTATTTCTGGAGAGTAAGAATCATTTTGGGGTATCATGAAATGACTGTCTGAAAAAGATAGATTTGTATTTGATATTCCGACAGACTTTACAAAGTCAGTCAAGGTTGCCAACCAGTCGCAAAAGAGTGGGTTGTGAGAGTGCATGAGCAGGCATTAGTGTCCTCTGAGGCAGAGAGCCAGTACTGGTGTATTGACGAAAGTAGGCTTGATGTTATCTGAACTGTAGGGCTAGGGAGTACGGAAGTGATCAGCGTAGACCCTGAGATAATGTAATCAAAGAGAAGTACATTATACTCCTACCCGACTCCTCCTGAATCTATAAAGGTAGACCTTTTACAGGAGTTGATTAATATAAATAGAGGAAGTGGCTTGTGACCAAGTTACGTGATCACGGTAGAAACTACTCAAGAGGTCTTGATGTTATGGAAGAGTTTACCGGGCTGTCAAGTTATATACAGACCAAGAACAGAAACAAAATCAAACTCACTAATATGCTAATAGCACCGAGCCCAAAACCACGCTGCATTTCCACTGTTGGGCCACAAGCTTCACGCGCCCAGAACAACGTCACACAAACCCAACACATTCATTAGTGAGTGAGTTGTTGGCATCCTCATGCTCTCTCCCCTCCCCTCTGCTCTCCCATCAGCCTTTATCTAATCTTTGATGCAAACCATTGATGTAATCTTAGGGAACTGCCTTGATTTGGTTTGTTTACAGATGTGAGGTAATCGGAGACAGTTGGTTCTCTGAGCACTGAGAGGAAGGATTTTTAACAGCCGAGGACAACATGCACGGGAGAAGAAACACTTTCGATCTATCACTCTATGGACTGTTTTTGATTTATCTCAAATGCTCCAGCATAGCAGGCAAGTGAAATATTTATACTTTTGTTTATGTTAGATATGCCAGCAGATATGTATACGTTCACTCACTCTTTTTCTATTAATTGTGCAGGTTTTAAGATTATTGGCCATGATACAACAGTCATGACAGGAGGGAATGCCACTTTGTTTTGTCATCTGACGGAGACCGAGGAGAATATCACTCATATCGTCTGGCAGAAACAGACAAGAGAAAACCCTGAACAGCACAGCTTCTTTATCATCCACAAAGATGGGAAAACTGAACACAGAAATGATTTACAGGACAAGGTCAAATTTATTGGGAACTTTAAAGAGAAGAATGGATCGATTCAGCTGCTGGGAATGTCACTTCTGGATGACGGGATCTACACTTGCATCTTCAACACATTTCCTATTGGACAAATTGTGACAAACATCAGTGTCACAGTACATGGTAAGACTGCGAATGTTATTCTCTCACTTTGGGTTTCAAGTTCAAACAAAATGGACAAATCTGTCATTTATTAACCCATGTAGTGTAACTGTGTAACTCTCTTTCTTTCACAAAATACACTATTTTCATGCAATTACAATGATTTGGGACTGAAGCTTTCAAGCTTCAAAAACAGGACACAAAAGCCTCATTGTCATAGTGATGTATTCCAAATCCCGTACAGTTTTAGGAAAACATGAAGGGGGAGCAACATGACGACAGGATCTATCTTTCTATCTGTCTAGCTGTCATTCTGTCGTTCTGTGTATTATCTTTTCCCTACAATTACTATAAAGTTCCTCATGTAAATCTACCATATGGTTTTACAAGATTTGTAATATCGCAAATGAGTCATATAAATCACTGCTATTATATTTTAATGGTGTTTTTGTGTCCTTTTTTGAAGCTTGGAAGTACGGATATTTTTATTTTTGCAAAGGTCCCTTTAGGGGCTCCGTATGAAAGCTTCAGTCCGCAAAAAAATAAAATAAAGGATTTTCAGTTTTGGATGAACTACTGAATGTAATATGTAATAATGTAATGTAATAATAATGTAATAATACTGAGTATATTTCATGACTATATTTCCTCTCACAAACATGGTGTGTGTAGAGCAAAACTTGTAAAAGTGAAATGGCAGTGTTTGTTAGGTATGCACAATATCTGGGCCATATCAATTATCGGCTAATTTTGATGACTCACGGTTCACAATTCATTTATTGTCCTTTTTCTTTTAAAATGTAGTTCCTCCTGCGGGGAAAGTAACAGGAAGTACACATGTTTCTGATCATTACGACGTTACTTTGGCATCATGTGTAGCCTCGAATGCCCTTCCTGCAGCAGAAGTGTTGTGGAGATTAGGAGCTCTGAATGACTCTCTGAGAACAGAAACCAGCAGCACACAGCACTCAGACGGCACCGTCACTGTTGTGACCAACATACTGGGAGCACCATCTAAACATCTAAACCAGAAGAAGATCCAGTGTGTGGTAAAACACAGCACACTGACAAAGCAGCTTGAACTCGACTATGTGATAAATGTCCACTGTAAGTAACACTGTATACACAGTAAAAGTCAAGCTAGCGTACAAATTAATATAACAGTCAGGGGCATCACTAGGAGGTCTGGGCCCCTGTATATCTTATTTGTTTGTTGGTGGAGGTGGAATGCAGGGGAATTTTTTACTCCTATAAAAACATGAATCATAGTTTTTGGCCTAACTAATGATTATACTTGGACAGAAGTGTAACTGGGTCAGTACAAGGCCAGGCTGCCCTCCTGTAACTAAGAATACCTACATTTCAACACCACATGAACAATGTTTATGATAAGCCAATATTATTATTATTTTCATATTTTTGAATTCTCTTAGATCCTCCAGAAGTGGCCGTGATAATCCCTGATGATCCAACAGAGGCTGAAGAATATCACTGTCTAGTGGATTGTAACCCAACACCGACTAGCTACATCTGGATCAGGTAATGAAGTCCTCAGTTCTTTGATTTCTACACTTTTCAGACACATTCAGGCTCTGTCCACACTAGTGCATTTTCGTTTTAACACTGCGTTTTTAAAATGAAAACAATCCTCGTTCATACTGGTGTTTCCACTGCGTTTTAGAAAAGATCTCCATCCACACACATGACCGAAAACGCATGTCATTCATGCTCACTGGTATGGAATGCCAAAGCTGACGTAATAATAAATAAAAACATAAATAAATATACAAAGAAATGTAAAAAAGTATTTATACTTTCATTTCCTTATGTATAATTGTATTTTTACCACATTTATTTTATATTTTTATGTATTTATTTATTTATGAGGTGCGCAGACAAAAAAAATCCAATAAGAGAGGCACTTCAAAAGAGTCCGCACACTCCACAAAAGACGAAGGACGTCAATACGCGAGATAAAATCAAGCGCTTTTACTGAGAAAAAAGGCACAAGTTTCGGTCACATGCGACCTTTCTCAATGGCAAAGGTTGCATGTGACCGAAATGTTTGCCTTTGTTGTTTACTTTTGTTGTTTACTAGGTATTTTTGTAAGATTTAAAACCCAAGCATTGATGTTTTACCACAGGTTTACAATAATAAGTGATACATTGATCATAATGAACTAATTTGTGTCAAGATTGCACATTAGTCACACAGAAATAAAGTGATATTTACAGTTATTTCACTAAAGAAGGAGGACGCACTTACTTAAGTTGTGTCTGTTTCTGTTTATTTGTAGTCACAGGACAGTATTCACATCACATTTAGAAAGAATGATCATTTCTACAAATTTTCCACCAAAAATAATACGAACGGAGGACCTTTATATGACTTGTCTGATTTCTTCAAGCGGTTGTATTTACCATGTTTACTATGGTAATCAGGGTTTGAAATGAACTTTTTCACTGACTGGCCAATTTGGCTACTACATTTTTAAGTTACCGGCCATTCAGAACTTCTACTAGCCAAAAAAAGAAATTAACCAGATTAACTATGTCACAGCTTATACTGTATATATAATGGATTTCATATATTCATTTCTTATTCAAAGAAATCCTGTCATCCATCCATCTCCTCCCTTCCTCTTTCAAGTTTCCAGATTATTGCCTTTTACCATTTTAGATCATCACATGTATAGTGTAAGTCTTGAGACATTAGAAAATGCCGGGCAGTCTGGTTGATAAACAACTCTATGAGAAGACAAAGGACGTTTCTGGAAATTAATATTTGAACTCTCTCTTGAGAAACTAGCATCCCCATCCAAGACGAAATCACACTCCCCCATCTCGTCTCTCTCTCATGCTGAGATCACCTGAATTCACCCAAAAATCTATATGGTTTAATGTGAACAATTATCATACAACACTATACATGTCTGGTATCATTTGAAATGTCTCAGTGCGACTGGTACAAAGGTCTCATCCCCAAATAAGTCAAACATGAGGTAATACAGTTTTAAGAGTTTAGCGATATCTTACTTACAGAGGAGGTTGGGTCTTCCATGCAAATGGGATCCTGCCATCAAAAGGTGTAAACTCTGGTGGAGACAGTGATTCATGCAAATTCCCATCGTTAGCACATGTGAAAAGAAGTTTCTGTCTCGGTCTGAGTACTTAAAGAAATGCCACAAGAGGCCCAGGGCGATTTTGTAGTTGACGTCTTCAGACATTCAGCATTATGTATTTTTCTAATGTCAGGTTTGTGTCTTTTCTCTTTATTCCAGAGCATTTGATGTTTTCTATTTATTATCTTTGATCTGATACATTAACCTGACCATTAATAAATTGTTATATTTGGATTTATTCTGACTTTGAAATGATTGACTTTAGTAGATTACGTTGTATCCATTGTTTCCGCAAATCTGCATCCAGGCTTAAGTACACACTAGATCCCAGTGTAGATGGAGCGTGAGGCACATCCGTTGGGATTCTAGATTCCTGACTAACTGCTTGACCTGCAGTCGCATTACTATAATGGGGGCTAGATAAGAATACTATTAAGGTGGTAGCAAGCATTGGAGCGGCATTATCTTAATGTACTAGCCATAACCTCTGGTTATTATTTTGGGCTTTAGCTAAGTTCTATAGGCGACTGTAGGGAGCTACATGGGTACTTTTTAACAAAAGCAAGCGTGTTGCGACATTGTTGAACTGCTTTAGCCATAACCTCTGGTTATCGATCAGACTGGCGAGTTTGTGATCGTGGGCCCGTATAATATGAACGGCCGGTGCGAGGTACCCGAATGAACGAGGATAATAAGAGTAAAGAGTCATGATAAGAGTTTAATTGGAATTAAATTACTTTGATATGCTGAAAAGACTGTAACATGCAGTAAACCTTCACCTGGAGAAACTGTCGCTGGACCGATTGGGCAGGCCTTAGACTTTCTTATTATGTCAGTTTCTCTTATGTGTCTTCATTAACAGAGTGAATGGGAGTACTCCGCATTCTGAAGGCAACAAACTTTTCATCCCAAAATCATCCTCTGATTCGAATGGTGTGTACATCTGCACAGCATCAACCGAGTATGGAAGTGTGTCAGGTGTGCTCTATGTGGATAACACTGGTGAGTCCTTTAAAATCTTTATATTTTAAAATAGTTATGTTTTTTATTATTAATTTATTCATATTATTCTTCTGTTCTATTTAATTATAGTCTAGTCTATACATGTATGCATTTAGGAACAGAAGTAAATCAACACAGAGACAACAACATTCATAGACAAAACTTAAATATATAACCTGACAGCTCTCTTTTTCTCCACCCCTTATTTCATGTTTTGTAGGATCCACTGATGTCTGTCGGGATCTGTTTATCTCCAGCTGTGCCATCCTGGGGTTTATACTGTGGTTTTTATTCTGCACAGTGTCTCGAGTTCAAAAGTTCTACTGAAGTAAAAGTAGATTTTACTAAAGTATGCACTGTTAATTAGACATCATCATTGGTCATCTCATGGTAAAGTCAACCACAGCTAAACTGACAGAGCAGTGCTGGGGAAGGACATGTTACCTGCCTATGTTATGTTTCATGACTGTTTCAATGCTGGTGTGTGAATTATGTGTGCATCTCTTTAATTTTTACCATGTTATTCTTGGGTGTGTTTGAGTACACTCTCAGAAAAAAAAGGTACAAAAACTGTTACTGTCACAATACAGTGTATGTCTGTGTGTAGCAGACAGACAGATGAAGACTAGAAGAAGAATATAATTCCAACATGAATTTTAATAAATCCATACTGACAAGACAATCCAATAAGGGCAGAGAAACACACAGAACGTGACCAAACAGAGAATGAATGTGAGGCTTCAACTTAGCAAACACAAACCAGACTAAATAATTACACACAGCTGAAACCAAAAACACAAACGAGGAGCAGGAAAACTGAACAAGGAAGAGACGTGACAAATGAAAACAAACTGAATATCCATGCATAACAAAATTAACAAAATATAACAGTTACTGTGGCGTCACCCTTTCAAAAGTGCACTTTTGTCTGTGCTCTGAAATGAGGAGTCAAAAGGTTTTTTTTTTTTTTTTTATCAAATGGAAATGCATGTTACATTTTCCTGGTTAAATGGTAAAACATTACACAAAAAAAGAAAAACCAAATACAATTCTACTTTGTATTTTTACATTATGTAATTAACGTTCTAATGACTAAAACCAATATAAATTTCGTTAGTTAAAATTTTTTTTTTTATATATTTATTCCAAAATAATAACGACAGTAACAATTTAAACTATTTTATTTGTGAACTGATGTTCAGCAGCGATTGCTTCTCTGTGCACATGTGAATATTAGATCACTCCAGTTCATGTCTTCCTGATGTCCATGTCCAAATCCCTGTTGATTGAGTGCAACAGGTTTTTCAGAAAGTTTTGATCCTGTTGATCATTTATAGGCTCTAGAAAGTTTATATATATTTATAGGCATTAAACTTATTGTTTAACAAAATGTTATAAAGAATGTTTACTGTAAGTTATGTGAGAATAAAATGTTTTAAAAATGTGCCTTAAATGTTGTAACAAGCATTGCCAAACAAGCATTCTGTTTTCAATGAATGACGTATTATGATACAAACATAAAATATAATGAAATTGGGTAACATTTTACAATAACCGCTATTAATCATTAGTTAAGCATTAGTAAACAGTTAATTCATCATGTATAAAGCATTAATAGACATTAATAAGCAGTTTATAAATACAGCTATAAAAGCTTTATTCTTGATTAATATTTCATATTTTATTAATGATCATTTCTAAATGAAGTGTAGCATTATTTACAAACCAGTTACATTATTTACCATTATTTACAAACTAGATGTTGTCATTGATTAATAAGATCACTTAGAAAGTGTAAGTAAATGTGGTAGATTCGGTAGTTATAAAGCGTTTAGTAGTGGTCAGTTAACTATTTTGTGAGCTCATCTAAAGTGAGGACTATTTATGCTTTGTAAAGCATTTACAAAGGAGATTTAAAGATTGATCTTCTAAACAGAAAAAGGAAACAAACACAACAAAGCGATACAGAACATAAAAATATTTAACAGCCTTTAAATCTCCTTTGTAAATGCTTTATAGGGCATAAATAGTCCTCACTTTAGATGAGCTCACAAAAATAGTTAACTGACCACTACCACTGTAAATGCTTTATAACTACCTGAATTAACCAATTACAGTAGAAATACATGTTAATAAACCATTGTTACGACCCCCGATATAGTGTAGGGGTTCGGGGGTCCAACATTTAAAATTGACATTAAAGAGAAACATATATAATCTATATGTTGTACAAAGACCCACCAATCCAGGTAACTTGTCACGGTTCGCGGGTTTGCTTGTTCATTCTGTGTGTACTGCTCTGATCTGATTGCCTATCAGATCAGTCGCAGGTGTGTCTCGTTTATGAGTCCTATATGTAGTGCTGTGTTTGTCAGGTTCAGTGTCAGATCGTTTGCTGGTACTCTGTCTGCTTCATGTTTCTGTGCAGTTCCTTGTCCAGTTTCTCACGGATATCCTGCGTCTCACTGTCAGCCATTGTTCTGCCTGTTAAGGATTCGCTTCGGTCACCCTCATCTGTCCAGGAATTGAGGTTCAGCCCACTGCAGTCCTGCGCTGCCAAGGACCTACTGTCGACCAGAGTTTTCACCAGCTGTCCTGTTCATTCATACTGCTGTTTACAATAAACCTCATTTATTATTCGCAGCTGGATCCTGTGATTTCGTGACCTGACAATACCTTTATTCAGTACAACAAGGTTATAGGCAAAAGTGAAGCAAGACAAACACATAAAGAATATAGATAATATATACAGTGGATACAGAATTTCTGTAAGATGGTCAATACCACAAAGAGGAAGAGGGGACGTGGACGGCGCCAAAGAAAAGAAAGTAACAAAACCAAACGAAGTCTAATTTTTAAATAACCTCTAATCCTAACTAAGAAAATAAAGAAAACAAACAAAGATCTTCAGCGTCCATGACGCCCTATCTAATCTTCACTAACTACCCAAAACCAAAAGTACATGGAGTGGCACTCGCCCCTAACCAAATGTACTAGACAACCCAAAAAACCCTACGTGTTGCAGTGTATGTCATGTGACGTTCTTAGCTGTCTGCCTCTGTCAGGACTAGTAACATACAGTGTATACTCATGTTACATAAAACAAAAGAAACGAATACAAGAAGAATTTACACATACACTCAAATCAAGCAACACACAAACAAAAGGGTTACAGCAATAACAGCAGGGTAATTTGGGCAAGATATCAACACAAAGCCGCGTGGGGAGAAAGAAACCTCTGGCGTTCTCTTTTATCTGAGGTGGTCTTTTCCCATTGGCAACAGGGATGATTCTGACCATTCTGCTCTGACTTGGGTATTAAATCAGCCTAAACCATCCTCCCGCTTGACCAGGTGGGCTTTAACCCTCTGGGGTCTAAGGTGTTTTTGGGGCCCTTGGGATGTTTTGACATGCCCTGACATTTGTGCTTTTTTCAGTTATTTATAAACATGATAATGGCAAAGGTGTAAATTCACTCTATATAGCACAAACATGGCTACCATAATATGTGAGCAACATGAATGTAGATGTTTGTATTTTTAAGAGAATAATGTTTATGCGTGGTTATTGGAAAAAAATAAAAATGAAAGTTGCTGAAATAAGACCACAAAACTCATACTAAATATGTGTCAATACGACTTTTGACTAATGGACAGGGCTTGACATTAACACCCGCCAACCCGCCAAATGCGGGTGGATTTTGCTCGTGGTGGGTAACACAGTCACTCCAACTAGCCACTTTGGCGGGTTGAATAATTGTAGTCTTTTCAAAAGGCATCTGAAATAAGTGTGACACTACGACACTACAACTCCCATAGGGCTGTCAACGAATATTCTAAATTCGAATATATATTCGAATAGTTTTAAAAAACAGAATTTCGAAGGTGAAAATTAATATTCGAATGTGGAAAAACGCCCGCGGTAGCAGAGGCGCGGCTGTCTGCTTTGCGAGTGGGCGCGCTGCCTGAGGGGTCATTTTATTTAATGTTAAACAGAAACATTTCTGAAGTGTAGGCTACTGTACTGACTGAATAGATATTGCATGAATAAGGTAGGTTTAGATACAGCAGTTTCATGCACTGCAGGCTTCCACTGGTTTGATTATTTACCGTTTCATGTCAAGGAAAAGTTCCATGTTTACCACAGCACAGCTCGCTCGGAGCGTTCAATGTCGATTCTATATACTGTAAAACTTCAATTAATGTTAATAATATTTGTTTAAATCACTGAATGAAGCCTGCTATATAAGAGTCGCGACCTTAAATTGCTTGCACAAAACTCTTGATCAGCACTCAACATTTGCTTATTGTTGTTGTTCATTTAAACTGTTATGCACAGAGCGCGTGACGTCTCATTCGCGCCGCAAGACCTCCAGACGCGCGTAAACGCGTCTTTACACTCGCGCCAGACGCTCTATTCGCGTTTGGTGCTGAGGGTGAGGGCGAGAGAGAGAAAGAGTGCCTGCGAGTGAGCGAGCGAGAGTGAGTGAGGTCTGTGGTCTTGGCCATTAGTTGATTTACTTGTTTTCGTGTAGGTAATACGTTGTCAAATATGTTTAAACTTAAATAAACTACCTATACAAGTAGGTATGTCTCTTTGTATTAATTTGTCCTGTTATTGACGTAATGCGCGTCATTGACAAAATGCGCAACCAGATGTTCGAATAGTTCGAATATAAGCTATGTGTTTTTTTTAGAGGGAATATTCGAAGGTCATTTTTGAGCAATTTTGACAGCCCTAATGAGTATTGTCGCTAGTGACCGACAACAAAGAATCGAAGAGACAGCTAGCTGCCCTGCTGGAGTTATGTCGTATGCTGGTGGAGCAATGTGGCGACATATCATACATAATACATGGTTTTATTTAAAAAAAGGAGCTTTACACACAACCTTATCAGAGCTAATGAAAATGACCTGTATTGTTATATATTTATGTAGTCTTTATTTTGGTGTGTACAGTGGTTTTACATTTAAAAGGGTTGTAAATCTAGTTCAAGTAAATTTTAGCATGCCATAGTCCACTTTTATCAGGTAATTTCTCAACAACAAAAATGTGGCTAGTAAAAATGCTGTGTGGCTAGTAACTTTGGAAAACCACTAGCCACATTGGCTAGTGAGCAAAAAAGTTAATGTCAAGCCCTGCTAATGGATGTTGTCGCTTCGAGTTCTGGCTTCAAAATTATGTGAAAATAGTCTTGCTTTATCGTTCACATAAACCAATACATTGATTTAAATTGTGTAAAACAGGTTTTGCTTGGAAAGCCAATATGCGAGGGGGGCGTAAAGGGGGAGTAGTTTACACCTGAGAATACAATGTCCCATCCATTATGCGTAATGAGCCATTCATTCAGGTGTGACACTGACTGAGCCACAATGCAAGGACAAAAGATATATTTAGAAGAAGACTTATATTGACCATTTAAGATTTCGCTTACATCTCTCTTGTAAATATGTTTTGCTATTTTATTAAAAAGGTTACAATTACAACAATAATTACAATTTCAACAATATTTCAAGTGTACTCTTTCTTTGTAAAAAAAAAACGATTATAGGCCTACATTTTATCATATGTATTCATTAGTTTGAATATAGCCAACATTGGAACAGCTAACATCTTAGTTGATGACTTTATTTTTGACAAAAATAGTATTTTATATATATAACATATGAGCAGAAATTGCTAAACAAAAGCTTATTTGATGTGGCAGTATATTCTACAGTAAAAACTGTACCCAAATCTAGTCAACAAAATGTTGTCTTTCATATTTCGCCTGACTGTAACGTTTTTATGAAATATTAGGGCATATAAATGTTAATTTGCAGTTTAATACGTTGCTTATACAAATAGCCTACATTTTATTTCAACATATTTCAGTCGATTTTTACTCATCTCAGTATAGCAATACAGTTTGCTAAAACATCATCATTCATTCACACACAGAAAGCGATTTAAATTTAAACGGTCTTTTTGCGAGCTGTGGTAAACAGCGCGCATCTCTGCCGTTCATTCATCACAAACAGAAACTTACTACAGTATTCCTCAGCTCAGTCGGATCCTTGCTCCTCGAAATACCCGCACTTCTGAGGTACATTTTCCATTATTATTATTCCTCACAGCGCTGCGAGTAATGATCTGAATAAACTTGTGTTTTCTCGAGCTGATATGGGGGCGTTCACAGGTTTGCGTGGATTGCCTCATTCATTTGCGTTTGAATAGCGCGCGCTCTCCGGGGCGTGGTCACATTACATTTGAATGAGCTCTAATGAGCTCGACTGGAATCGCTCTCTTTTAATACAGATTTCACAAACTGATAATATTTGTTTTTTATATAAATTACTTAATTTAAAAGAAGAGAATTCAAGCTTCATGCCTGTGTGTCTGTATGCCTGTTTGACTGAGTATTCGCTGAGTTATCGTTCATTTTCGGACGCGTTTCAGAATGGACTTAACTGACAGAGAGAAGGCAGAACTCGCTTCGTGTTTATTTTTCTTTATTTGGCAAAAAGCACAACACTTTGTTTTTATTGTGAGTATACACAAAAATAATACACATTTAACAGAATCGATTGATGTATGAAACTTGTTTGTAATATCAAAGTCAACAGAGCAAAATGAATCTCTTTTGAACTGATAAAAAAAAAAGCGAGCTGGTATCGCCGGCGATACCGGCGATACCGCCGACCCCAGGGGGTTAAGGTTGCAAGGTTTTAGCTTCACTGCACCGTAAGGGATCATGTAATGTGGTACCTGATGCCCTATCCAGAGGAATACCTGTGCAAGAGGTGGTAAGACACATTGCCCTATGTCAACCCACAAAACCAGACCCTAATTTACCAGTCAACTGGGATGAGATTGGGAAAGCTCAAAAGCTTGGTTCTTCTTTACAGTCTTTATGGGAGTCAGCTAAGCAACCTAACACCGATCAAAACTGCATTGCTTACATTGTACAGAATGACAACTTGTTTTGCAGGGTACCTGACAAGCAACAAGGGTGCACTAGTCAAATAATCATACCTGCATCACTGAGAGAAGCGTTTTTGCAATTCGCTCATTCAAACCCATTGAGTGGACACTTGGGAAGAATGAAAACCTTTCGGAAGCTAATCGACAATGTTTATTGGCCCGAGATTCGTAAAGATGTTTGGAGTTTCTGCACCCAATGTAAGATGTGTCAAGCCTACAAACCAAGAATCTCCAAGCTATCTGGATTTGTTGCAGTCAACCCCAGTAGTGGAGCCTGGCTATATGCTCGGAGTGGATTTGATGGGTCCTTTCCTAAGAAGCCTACAATCCAATGAATTCTTATTAGTCTTTGTGGATTATTGCAGCAAGTGGGTAGAACTCTTTGCTCTACAGTCTGCAAAAACTCACCTCATAACCAACATTCTGACAAAAGAAATGTTCACACGATGGGGAGCTCCAGCATACTTAATTTATGACTGTGGGCCTCAGTTCACTGCCCAGCTACTCAATGATACCTGCAAACGATGGGGTGTAGTTCAAAAACTCACTACAGCTTATCATCCCCAGACCAACTTAACCGAGAGGGTCAACAGGACCTTGAAAACGATGATATCATCTTATGTCCATGACAATCACCGTGACTGGGACAAGTGGATACCAGAATTCTGGAAAAGGAAAAATCTTGAAAAGGGTTAATAATGTCAATTACAAGGTAGTAATGCTTGACAACCCAAGCCAAAGTAATACTTACCATGTTGAAAAGCTAAAGAGATTTTATGGGACTTCTTTTTCACAGTTATTTTTTATTTTTATTTAGTATTCAGTTTTACAGTTACATTTGTCCCATTAGCTTTATGTACGTGCAATATTTAATCCTGTCACTAGGGGCGCTCTAGCCAGTAAGATACCTAGTAGCATAAAAAGGATAAGAGAAGTAGTATGAGGTAGGAAGGATGTGTTAACCATATGCAAGCTGTGTCCCAAAGTGAAGGCTGCGTCCTTCGAAGGCCGTATTTGAAGGCCGGATGGCCGTATTTGAAGGCCGATTGCGTCACCGCGGCGCGACGAAGGACGTCCCAATTCAAAGGCTGCATCCTTGGAAGGTCGCATTTGAAGGCCGATTGCGTCACCGCGGCTCGATGAAGGCTGTCCCAATTCAATTCTCCATCCTTCGAAGGCCGTATTCGAAGGCCGGTTGCGTCATCGCGCCGCGACGAAGGCTTCCCTGATTCAAAAGCGACGCCAAATGCACCCTTCGTTTCCCCGTGAAAAGAAGGATACATAAATGGACACTTAGCGGCCTATTCTACCCCATAAGTCATTGCGCGCCGTTGACGACAGCATTTATTTATTTATTTTTAAAGGCGGCCGAGATTAGAGATCGGTGGTGGACAGCAAATTCACATTTAAATGTAAGTATTATGTTTTCATTTACTCAAATAGCTAGCGAAACCAGAGTTAAATTTTCTTATAAACTTCTTCTTAACTCCTTCGTCACCATTGCGTGGCTACATTTATCAGGTAGTTTTAGGCAAAACTTGTGGTAATAACGTTATTAGTTTAACGACCTATTTGTAATATTTGCACTTGTGTATCATAAGAAATATCACTCACCCAATAAAGCCCAAAACAATAAGAAAAGCAGTAGATACGGCAATAAGGTTTCACTTTGTGTTTTTGTAGTGCTGTCATGCAATGTGGTTTTAACCAAATTTTAGTATACAGAAATATGATTTCTTAAGTATTTTGTATGCATGTCTTGATGTGTCTCATTTTGCAGTGTTAACAATGCACTTAAGATTGCTCCTCTGTGTTAAGTACCCTTTTCTGCTTTTTTAGAACAATTCAGGAAAAAATGGGTCTATATATATATATATATATAAAGAAAAGTAATACACACATCTTTGCTGAAATGTATTGTCCTGTTGTTGTTATTAACAAGCCATGGTTCATTTGCTCTGCCTTTAGGATTGCAAGTGTCCTTGGACAGGAGAGGGTGTGAGTGGGAAACCCACTGCTGCAACTTGGCCCTGGTTTGTCCTCATGGATGAGATGTTGGGACAGAGGACACCAACCCCCCTGTCCTCATCGCCTCAATCCCTGAGGACACACTAGGGCCGAGTTCAGTAGTGGGTGCCCACGGTGAGGAGGAGCCAGGGGCAGCAGCACCAGCACGAAGGCGGCGAGACAGGACGAGTTTTTGGACTTGATCAGAGAAGAAATGCAACTAGAGAGGGAGGTAGAGGCGAGGAGTGCACAGGAAAGAAGGGAGAGGATGGATAGGCTGTTTTCTCTTCTTGAGAGAATGATTGAAAAAAATATATATTTTCTACATATTCTTGTTTAACTTTTTTCACTTTTATTTTTTAAAAGAAAAATTATGTACATTTATTTTTATGCAACTTTAATTGTGTAAATAAAAGAGAATGAATTGTTCTGGACATTGTTTATTTTTGTAATGACAGTAATACTTTCTGCATGAAACAAATTCTATACCTTTTTATTTTTTCAAATAAAATTGGTAAATGAAAATCATTTGTTCTTTAGGCTACATTAAAGTACTTTTTCCAACTATTTACAAAATACGTTAAACATATCAAAATCAACATAAACATTTAATTTTACAATACATAAAATAAGAAAAAAATGATGTAGACTCTATTGAGCTGAGCTGCTGGACCGGGATGGGCTGCCCCTGGTAATGCCTCCTGCTGGTGGGACATCATCTGGGATGGTCTCGTGTTAAAGTGCATATTTCCACTATCCACTAAGCTGTCTACCAACAGGTTTGCAGGGCTGATTCAATCGACGGCTTTCTGAAAAAAGTACTTTTAATAACTACTGCATTTATATTAGGCTACTACTGCATTACTGCGTAGGCTATGTTGCATTTTACTTCTGTATATTTTCAATATACAGTAATATCTGGTTGTTACATTATATACTTTTGTGTAGTGTAATGTAATCATATTGTGACGTGAGGGAAAAAAGTACTTCAGGTTACTTCACATTTGTAAGTGAATACTTAACGAAATATGCAGTTCCGAAAATTAAAGTAACAAAATGTAGGCTTATTGTCACAATATTAACAAATTGTTGCTAACTACAGCAGCGTCCCATATCAAAGGGCGCATCTGACGCGCTCGGACCGGTCTAGCCTACGAAGGATTGTTCTTGTCGCCTGGCAACCGTGACAGCTGCAGATGACGAGCGCGAGAAATACTGGACTTTTTATATTAAATTGGGTTTTACCGAAAATACATGATCCGGCAGCGCCGGGGCACACCATGACCTCCAGTAAAATATTAAACATAAAAATGACAATAGCCAATTCTGGCTCCATAGCTGTTTACTCAGTTATCAAAATGAATGATCAGGATAGCAGCTGTCCTCTCGCACCGTTGCTTGGCGCCAGGAGCGGTGATCGGGAACACCTGGTTGCACAATTAGGAAATCCTAGGAAGGCTACATGGTGCGTCCTTCAGAGGACGCATAGGCTGCATCCTTGAAGTCTGCGTCCTTCGAAGGATGCAACCTTCAACTTTGGGACACAGCTTATGGGTGCTTCTCAATATCCCTCCTCGTCTCCTCTCTCCTCCGTCCTCCATCCTATGACCCGGAAACCGATCGAGCGCAGCCATCTTGAAGGACAACTCAATTCTTTAATTGCACCGCGAGGAGGCGAGGATCGAGGAGTGAGGAGGCTTCCTGAAGAGTCATGAGCGAGGACACACAGGTGTATCCTATGCGGAAGAGTTTTATCGATATAAAGGTAAAGATTATACTTTACCTTTGCAGTTTATACAAACCACACATCTCACATATTTCAACAGGACATCTTGCTTTATTATTATTTATTATGAATTTCTTAAATAACCAAACTTTAACAACATAAGGGCAGATCCTTTGAGCGCTGTTGATGACGCTGTGGAGTGACGCTCGAGTGATCAAGTATTCCAATGTATATATAAGCTATCCTTCGATTCCTCCGTCCTCGCTTCTTTTCCTTGCAGCCTTCCCTCGCATCCTACAGGAGTAGGAGCAGAGACGTGAGGAAAGGAAGCAAGGAAAGGAAATGAGGATGCACAAATAAGAATTGAGAAGCACCCGAGTTGTGTCCCAATTCAGGGCCTGCATCGTCCGAAGAACGTGTCCTTCGAAGGACCCAGCCCTTTCCAGCCTTCGGAGGACACTCCGAGTCTAGCCTTCGAAGGATTTGTAATTGTGCCACCAGGTGTTCCCCATTGAGCTGTCGCCTAGCAACGGTGCGACTGGAGAGCTGCCATCCTACACTGCATTTCTGATGTTACAATGGAGCAAGAATTTGTCATTTTTATCTTTTATGTTTTACTGGAGGAGATGGTGGGGATGTTTCATCCCCGGCGCCGCCAGGTTTGGTCAAGACCGTGGCCAGGTAAGGTGAACTGGTTTGCTGCATCCCAATTCAGAAGTTGCGTCCTTAATTGCTGGAGTACACTTTAAAATGTACATAAGTATTGGGTGTACTTGAGTAATGTAATGATACTTATGAAAATACAAAATACACATAAAGCTGTTCAAATGTTCACTAATAGGCTACCTTATGAAGATGCGATTTTTTTTATGGAGTTTATTCTCCAGGTGATCTTATTTAGGCATGTTTCCAACGTGTTTTGTTTTAACGCAGTTGAAGCATAAAAACACAAAATAATAAATAAAGTCAAATATACCTTTTTTTTTAAACCAATCCTGCAATGGTACTCCCGCTCGCCTTTGGATGCGGCCTTTGATATGGGACGCAGCTGTAGTTAGCAACAATTCCTTATATTGTGACAATAAATTGTGCTCGTTTCATTTTCAAAATAACCTGTGGTTGACTGTAAGCAAGTACATTCGTTAGGTATTCATGTACAAATTAGGGTTTTTTCTCTCACACAGGACAGCAACACTACACAAACATGGTCTTTTACAATATGATGCATTGTTGTATAGTAAACTACTCAACAGTAAAGTACTTTAAATATAACAATCTTCGACATATTCAGAATTAAAATGCAACATACACATAGCAGTAATATTAATGCAACAACATCATATTTAAAAACCCTGACAAGGAGGGTTTTTTATGCAGAATACATAACTTTACTTTTACTCTTGATAAGTACATTAAGTACAAATATGCAAGATAACACATGTGCATAAGTAAGATTTTAAATATGACTCGTAATATTTCCCCAATTTGCCATTAATACTAAAAGTAGTTTACTAAAGTGTCACAATATATCTTCCAACAATTACTTTGTCATAACTCTAAACAATTTCTTTTTTCTTTGTTTCCCTAAATCAGACCAGACCCCTGTACTGCAGGATAAACCTGAGCGTGCCAGTGCTGGACAGGTTTTTTAATGGCATGGACAAAACCTGATTTTCGGCTGAGCAGGGAGGCCCTGAGAGTGCTGCTGGACCTGTTGAGAAGAGAACGGCAACACGGATGGAGTTCCACAATAGAGACCCTGGTATTTCTTTTCTGGCTGGTGTGTGGTACATCATACAGGGTCATCTCCGTGTGTTTGACATGCCTTGTTCCACTGTCCACCTAGTCACTGAGGAGGTGGTAGCCATTCGCCACCAAGTCATTTGGTTCTCCAACACCTCAGAAGACCTGGAGGCAGTTTGCCGTGGGTTTGCAGGGCTGGCGAGACACAGGGCTTTCTTGAAAGCTGCAGGAGCAATCGACGGCTGCCATGTCCGCATCAAGCCTCCAAGCGGCCCTGATGGTCAATGCTACAGGAACAGGAAAATGTTCCCGTCCATCATCCTGCAGGCTGTTTGTGACCATCGGGGCAGCTTCATTGACACCTGCGTGGGCTGGCCCGGGTCAGTGCATGACGCACGAGTGCTCCGCTACAGCCCTCTGTGCAGGAGGTCAGTGTACCCTCCTCCAGGGCACTTCATCCTAGCACAGTGGTTCCCAATTCCAGTCCTCGTGACCCACTGCTCTGCACATTTTGTAGGTCTCTCTTATCTGACACACTCAGTTCAGTTCATGGAGTCTCTCCTAATGAGCTGATGATCTGGTTCAGGTGTGTTAAATAAGGGAGACATACAAAATGTGCAGAGCAGTGGGTCACGAGGACTGGAATTGGGAACCACTGTCCTAGCAGACAGAGGGTACCCATGTCTCCGACACGCACTCCCCCTCATCACTCCCTACAAGAGGCCAGTACGAGGTGTGGGAGCCCAGCGCTTTAATCTCCATCATTCCAGGGCACGCTCCATTATAGAGCATGCTTTTGGGATGATGAAGACCAGATCAGGGTCATCTTACTAAAAGTGCTGAAGGTGCACCACAACTTTGTACCTCACGTAAGTGAATTGAAAATACATTTGCAAAAAAACATAAACATAATTAACTTGTTTTTTTCCAGACCATATCTTTTTTTTTCTTTTTTTTTTTACATCCTGTGCCATCCTCCACAACATCTGCCTTGGGGTTGGTGACATCA
Organism: Rutilus rutilus; assembly: GCF_951802725.1. Lineage (NCBI taxonomy): Eukaryota > Metazoa > Chordata > Actinopteri > Cypriniformes > Leuciscidae > Rutilus > Rutilus rutilus. The sequence continues at coordinate 34,030,291 of NC_140215.1, read as the reverse complement.
TGGCCCCGGAGGATGAGCACGAGGAGGATGTAGCAGAGGATGAGGGGGAGCATGTTTTGGAGACGGTCAGTGGGGCTCCCTGGCGAGACCAAGCTGACTGCAGAGGTGTCTGCCCTGGAGGAGGTTCCCATTGACCATGATTATTTGTAACAGGCAAGTCAGAGAAATGTAAAGCTGTAATTCTCAAGACCAAAACTGATTGGCCATAGAATGGGTTTGCATTAGGGCTGGGATAAACGAATATTTTTTAAATGATTAATCTAGCGATTATTTTTTCGATACATCGATTAATCTATCGATTTATTTTTCAGTCCGATTCGATTTCGATTTCGATTCGATTCGATTTTCGATTATCTCCCCATTAATTGACTAATAGCAATTTATATATGTTGATTTACATATCTGAATGAAAAAAACATGAATTCCTTAACATTGCAATATATGTTTATTGTTCTACCAGAAAGACTCGGGAGATAAAATGATATAACAAGAGTAAATTTATTAATAGCTCAGCAAGCATAGTCTTTGGCGTAGGCCCCGTCCTTAGCAAGCAATGCGAGGGTAACGGAATCTGCAAATCCCGCCTGAAGATGAAGGCAGGGGCGCAGCCGACCCCCTGGAGGTAAAGGAAGGGACTGGTGGTGGTGGGGAGGATGGAGGGAAAGGACCATCTTGGAGCTGGTTGGGGAGGATGGAGGTAATTGGCACCGTCAGTATCTGCGAACTCAGACGGATGTAAGTACCATTCTTTTATACTGAGAGTGTTAACACATGATTGGTTAGAAGTGAGTTAATTCATGACGCGCTGATTGAGTCTTCCTGGCAGAACTTAACGCTAAGCTTACATTTCTTGGTATGTCTTTAACAATCATTAATAAGACGCTCTTAGTAAGTATGGCAGCCTCTTGGGGGGTGCAGGGGGTTGTATTTTTCTTGCGAAAGACATTTTCCACACTATTCTTCTTATCCCTGAAAACATAAAGTACACACACACACACACTAAAATAAATATAATAATAAACAAACAACAAAGAAACACAATATTCAATTTTTCTATGTATCCACCTCAGCCTACAGGCTATGCCCATTGATTAAATATCAACAAGTAGGCTAATCAAATCCTATGTGTGTAACATAAACGTCACTTAAGCAGTCACGGCATGACAGTGAACACAGTTACATGTAGGGACTATTACGGGCGCCAATATTCCGTTTAAAGGGATAGTTCACTTTGAAATTAAATTTTGGTATGTTTTAGCTTACCTCAAGGGCATCCAAGATGTAGGTGTCTTTGTTTCCGCAGTAGTTTCAATTTTGATATTTTTAGGTCAAACCGTTCTTGTCTGTCAGTCATATAATGCAGGTCTATGGTCACCACCTCAAAGAGCATGCACAGAGAAGTCCAAATTAAACAATTCCCCATCGTAAGTACACATTGATGGCCTAAGACACGAAACAAGTGGTTTGTGTGAGAAACCGAACAGTATTTACCTCTTGTACACAACCACATCCAAGTGATCTGAGGGCGCGCGCGCTTCTTGGTGTGTGACGTGTGCGTGCGTTCTGGCTTATTCTGCGCAAGCGCCGGAAACTAGATCACTTGGACGTGGTTGTGTACAAGAGGTAAAAACTATAAATACTGTCCCAGCCCTACTTTGCATGTTGAAATATTTTATGCTTTGATTTGAGCATGCGGGTTCATTTCTTTTATTCTTCCCTCTTTTTGAAACGATTTCAGTGAAATGGCAGCTGTCGATTGAGTCAGCCCTGCAAACCTGTTGTTAGACAATGCAGTGGACAGTGGAAATATGCAGTCAAACACTCTGGAGACCATCCTAGATGATGTCCCACCGGCAGAGAGGCCTTACCAGGGTCTCTATTGTGGAGCCCACCCAGGTCCAGCAGCAGGGTTTTATGTACTGTTAATTTAAATTATGTTGTTTGTCAGATGATATACATAAGTTATGTTGTAAATAGTTTTAAAACATTCTTTATGTATATAAATATTTATTTTTTATCTATTTATTTATTTAAATATTTTTATTTCCAAATTACACCTGTCATTAAAAAAGCAATGTCCTGAACTATTCCTTTTTATTTCACCACATCAAGTTACAAACACAAGCAGACGCTCTGGTCGAACGATTTAATCGCACGTTGAAAACAATGATTCGTAAGTTCGTTCACAAGGATGCCAAACCTTGGGATAGATGGCTGGAACCCCTCTTGTTCGAGGTCCCGCAAGCCTCCACAGGGTTTTCCCCCTTCGAGCTTCTTTACGGACGTCAGCCCCGTGGGGTTTTAGACGTCCTGATTGAAACTTGGGAGGACGGACCTTTGGGTAGTAGAAACAAAATTCAGTATGTTCTAGATCTGCGAGCAAACCTCCACACACCGGGGCGGCTCTCTATGGATAATTTGCTACAGGCTCAGAACAGACAAAGCCGTGCCCCGCCCCCAACAGGGGACCCTAAGTACAACAGGGGAACTAAGCTACGAGAATTTACACCGGGAGAGAAAGTGCTTGTATTGCTCCCAACGTCCAGTTCGAAATTATTAGCAAAGTGGCAAGGTCCTTTTGAGGTCACACAGCGAATAGGAGATCTCAATTATGAAGTGGTTCGAACAGATAGGGGAGGGGCACGCCAGATTTACCACCTCAACCTCCTTACAAAATGGAGTGAAGGGGATTCAGTGATGCTAGTGACGGTAGTGAGTGGAGAGGAAGATCTCGGACCAGAGGCGAGCCACAAAGTACAATCTCTCGCTCTGGCACCGGGAGGAGATCACCTCTAGCCTCGCAGCTCACTGATTTAGCAAAATTACAGACAGCGTTTGCGAACGTGTTTTCGCCCCTACCTGGCCGAACCAATTTGATTCAGCACCATATTGAGACGGAGCCGGGCGTGACAGTGCGCACCTGGCCGTACCGGTTACCTGAACACAAAAAAAAGGTTGTTCAGACGGAGTTAGAAGCAATGCTGGACCTGGGAGTAATAGAAGAGTCACATAGTGACTGGGCGAGCCCGATAGTTTTAGTGCCAAAAACGGACGGCTCGGTGCGTTTCTGTGTTGACTATCGCAAGGTGTCGAAATTCGACGCATATCCAATGCCTCGGATTGACGAGTTGCGGCTAGCTATGGCTCGCTTTTATTCAACATTGGACCTAACGAAAGGATATTGGCAGATCCCCTTAACTCCAATGTCCAAAGAAAAAACAGCCTTCACAACGCCGTTCGGGTTGCACCAATTTGTTATGCTTCCTTTCGGGTTGTTTGGGGCACCAGCCACGTTTCAGCACCTCATGGACCAAATTCTTTGGCCCCATGCCGCATATGCCGCTGCTTACCTGGATGATATAATCATCTACAGTAATGACTGGCAGCGGCATATGGAGCATTTGAGGGCCGTCCTGGGAGCGCTGAGACTGGCTGGTCTGACGGCCAACCCGAAGTACTGTGCAGTTGGGCGTGTGGAGGTTAAATATCTGGGCTTCCACTTGGGTCACGGACAGGTGCGTCCCCAAATTGACAAGACGGTAGCAGTTGCAACCTGAGACTCCGAGACTCAAGACCAAAAAGGAGGTTAGACAGTTCCTGGGGCTGGCGGGATATTACTGAAGGTTTGTACCTAACTATTCGGACCTCGCCAGCCCGCTGACTGATCTAACTAAAAAGGAAATACCAGATACGGTCCAGTGGATGGAGCTGTGGCAGTAGGCTTTTACCCAGATAAAGGCTGCTCTGTGTTGCGGGCCGCTCATTCTCTTTTCGCATCGACTTTTCTGTCCCATTTTTGTTACAGACTGACGCGTCGGACAGGGGGCTGGGCGCGGTCCTGTCACAAGAGATAGAGGGTGAGGAACGGCCGGTGCTGTACATTAGTCAAAAACTCTCGAAGAGAGAGACTAAGTACAGCACCATTGAAAAGGAGTGTTTGGCCATCAGGTGGCCCGTTCTCACCCTCCATTATTATCTCTTGGGGCAGGAGTTCACCCTCTGTTCGGACCACGCTCCCCTGCAGTGGCTCCACCACATGAAGGATACCAACGCGCGGATCACCCGTTGGTATCTGGCACAACATCCCTTTAAATTTCAGGTGATCCACAGGCCGGGGTGCAGATGACTGTGGCGGATTTTTTTTCTCCAGAAATGGGGGGGAGGGCTGCAGGACGGATGGCTCCCCGGCCTGAGTCAGGCGGTGGGGGTATGTGGCGAGGGGGGTATGGTTCAGCGACGTCAGTGACAGGAGAGAGAGTCGGGAGACGAGCGGCACGTAAGTAGGTCAAGTGCATAATTACATACACCTGGATCTCGTTGCAGTAATTGCCGTGGGGAACCGGATAAAAGTCACCTGGAAGTGTGAAGCAGAGAGAGAGAGAGGCTGTGGAATCGTGTGCATGCTGCTGGCTACAGTTCGTCAAAATAATTGTTGTCAAGAAGCTATTTGAAAGAGATTGTGTTTGGAGATCGCTGAGAGCGCAACTTTTGTTTTGAGAAATATTGAATAAAAAGGGACACACGTTCCACAGCAAGCCGACCCTGTCTCCTTCCTTCATCCATTTATTTTGAACCTTGCTACAATTGTATTTACCTTTAAGTACTACTAGTGTCATTTGAACGTTTGTAAATGTTATAGAAAGCAATGTAAAAGTAATTAGCCTTTACTTTGACAAATGTGTTTGTACAATTTTAGAGAACTAATCTGAAGTTTTTGAGGTCCTTCCCTAGCACTGCTCTGTCACAACACCTCAGTTTAGCTTTGGTTGACTTTACCATACGATGACCTATAATAATAATAATAATACTAATAATAATACATTTTATTTAAAGGCGCCTTTCATGGCACTCAAGGACACCTTACAAAATTCATAAAAAAAGACATTAAACAATCAAACCAGTACAGAAACAAACATTAAATCACATAAAAGCCTGCCTAAAAAGATACGTTTTAAGACGAGATTTAAAAACTGAGAGACTAGAACTGTTGCGAACTTCTACAGGAAGAGAGTTCCATAAATGGGGAGCAGGATAGCCGAAAGCTCGTGACCCCATAGAAGTTGTCCGAGTGCGTGGCAGAACAAGTGTAAGTGCAGAAGCAGATCTTAGAGTGCGGGAAGGAGTGTGTATATGAAGAAGATATTGAAGATATGAAGGAGCCAAATTGTTAAGTGCTTTGTAAGTTAAAAGTAAAATTTTAAAATTCACACGGAATTTAACTGGGAGCCAATGCAACTTCTGTAAAACAGGAGAAATGTGTTCAAAAGTGGAAGTTTTGGTAATGACTCGAGCTGCAGCATTTTGTACTAACTGTAATTTATGAAGAGATTTGGAAGGAAGCCCATAAAACAAAGCATTACAATAGTCGATTCTTGATGTTACAAGAGCATGCACAAGCGTAGCAGTACTCTTGAGTGAAAGGACAGGACGCAGATGATATATATTGCGAATATGGAAAAATGCAGAATGGGTAACTCTATTAATGTGAGATTCAAAAGACAGAGTTGTGTCAAGAATGACACCCAAACTTTTGACCTGATTCGATAGAGGAACAGAACAGTTATCTATTTCCACAGAAGAAATATTCGACTTACTTATTGTATTTTTTTAACCAACAAGAAGAATTTCTGTTTTACTGCTGTTCAATTTTAGAAAATTACTTGAAAACCAATTTTTTAATTCACTTAAGCACTCACCAAGAGCAGAAGAGGGAAACTTTGAAGAAGGTTTAGAAGACAGGTAAAGTTGGGTGTCGTCGGCATAACAATGAAAATGGATATCATATTTCCTAAAATGCTGCCAATAGGTAAAAGATAAATAATAAACAGAAGAGGTCCTAAAACAGAGCCCTGGGGAACACCAGTGACAACATAAGTGGGTTTTGATTTAAACTGTTTAAGTTGTACAAATTGAATGCGATCTGTGAGATAAGAACGAAACCAGCTTAAAGCCATACCAGTAATTCCAATAGATTCCAGCCAGCTCAAAAGTATGGGATGTGAAATGGTGTCAAATGCTGCACTAAGGTCAAGAAGTATAAGTATTGATAGAAGACCAGCATCAGCCGCTAGTAATAGATCATTAGAAATCTTTACAAGTGCAGTTTCAACACTGTGAAAAACACGAAACCCTGATTGTAACTGCTCATATAAACTATTGCAAGAGAGATGTTCGCGGAGCTGAAGAGCAACAATTGTTTCCAGGATTTTTGACAAAAACGGCAGATTTGAAATAGGTCGAAAATTAGCTAAATTCTTTTTGTCTGTCCCAGGTTTCTTAAGAATAGGTGTTATAACAGCAGTTTTAAGTGCAGTAGGGACAGTACCAGTAAGAAGTGATGTATGCATAATATCAGTGATTAAAGAGGAAAGAAATGATAAACCAGCTTTAACCAAGTGAGTCGGTAATGGATCCAGTTGACGTGACATATTTAGATTTTTGTACAGTGTCCTCAACTGTTGGAATTTTAAAAGCAGAAAATGAAAATGAGGGAGATGGCGCAAAGCTAGAATGAGTTATGTTCCGATCAGGGTTTGGTGAAACCAATTGGTGTTCAATTTTCTTATTAAAAAAGAGCATAAATGCTTCACACAATTCTGTAGAGTTTATATGCCAGTTAGAACACTCAGGTGGCTTTAAAATAGTGTTAACCACAGAGAATAGAGATTTTTGGTTTCCTACACCAGATCCAATTAAACTTGCATAATAATCTGATTTTGCTGTGGAAAGTGCAGTCTTATAAACTTGCATGTGATCAGCATACAAATCAAGTCCAGTCTTGGAATACAAGCGTTCTAATCGACGCCCCTTGACTTTTAGCAGACGAAGATCCGATGTAAACCAGGGTGCAGAGTTGACAAACGAAACATTCCTGGTTTTCAATGGGGCACAAGTGTCAAGGATCATTTGAAGATTGTCATTGTAATGCTGGATTAAATCATCAAGATTCCCTGAGTGGTCTTTGTAGGGAAGTGTGGACAAACATTCCCCAAGAATTGAGGGATCAATGTTCTTAATATTACGAAATGTGATTGTACGACTCAAATTAGGCTTAAACACAGATAAAGAGACATTGAAAGACACCAGAAAATGGTCTGATAGTGATAAGTCAGAAGTAGTGCAATTTCCAGGAATCACACCTGAACAGCAGACCAAATCAAGAGTATGACCTTTTGAATGAGTTGGGACATTGATAAATTGCTGTAGTCCAAAACTATCTAGGCATGATAAAAACTCTCTAGAACATGAATTTTCTGTATTATCCACATGGATATTAAAATCACCAACCAAAACCACGTTTGGAGACAATGAACAAAGAGAAGTTAAAAATGTTGAAAATTCCTGTTGGAATACAGAATTGGCCTTCGGGGGCCTGTATACAATAGCTATGATAGTTGGTACAAATCCATTGATTTGCAAAGCAACAGATTCAAAGGAAGTATAATCAGTTTCAGGAACTTTCCATTTTTCTTTATATAGTACTGCAAGCCCCCCGCCCCGGCCAACAGTGCGTGGTTTACAGATAAAAGCATGTCGAGGAGGAACAGAATGGTTCAAATGGTAAAAGTCATTACTTTTTTGCCAAGTCTCAGTAAGACAAAGAAAGTCGAACTTACGATCAAGCAGATCATTCACGAAAGGACCTTTATCAGAGATTGATCGAATATTCCATAGTCCAAATGAAAGATCGTTCTTACACTCTAAAAACTCCGGGGTTATTTCTTCAACCCATTTTCTGGGTTATTTGTGTTGGGTTAAAATTATGGGTTATTTTTTCAGAGAGTAACCATTTTCTGGGTTATAGGGCTAATATTTTGACCCAATTCATGGGTTGTTTGGGTTTCTGGGTTATTTTTCAAAGAGTAACCCATGTTCTGGGTTATAGGGTTGGCTTTCTCTCTCTCTCTCGCCCGCAGTTGTTCTGGAATTTTCTCACAACAGTCGTTTGAAATAACCGTCGCTTTCGCGCTCGATCCGTTTTGGCCTGTGCTTCATCGGTGCAACTTCATCTATATTCAAGGTAAGAGAGTATTTTCAGTGTTGATGTAATGTAAACTTTTCTGTGTCCATGTCCCTGTTGCTAGTTTATCACCATTTGCTAAAAAAAAAATACGTAGAGACTAGCGTTAGCCGTGGTAATTCTGTGGTTGGCATGTAGCCGTGGCTATCACGACAACATCTCTAGGACAACTCGAGGTAACGTTATCACACACCGGACGCGATTTTGAACACGGTCCTGAGCCGTTGCTGGGTGTCGCGCATAGATATATACACTATATATGTATATATCAGTGGGTGTCGCGGACAGACGCCGGATGGCGCCGCCGGTGTGTGTACACTCATAGAGAATAATGTGTTCGAATTTTAAAGACGCTTCGCGTCCGGTGTGTGAGCCCCTTGAGAGACTGCACGTCCGGTGAGCGATACCTCGAGTTGTCCTAGAGACGCGACGCGGCGCTTCTCGTCCGGTGTGCGAACCCCATAGCCGCGGCTACAGAGCGACGAGGCAACACAATAGTTGAGATATGTTTTCCAGCTGCGCCGTGCTTATCATATTATACAGTGCTCTACTATGCTGAAGTAGTGAGAGTTAAAGAAGCGGGTCAAGTCTTCAAATTGTTGCTAACCTAACCTCTATATTGCTATGTTTTCTCCAGGTCATCTTGAATGGACAGTTTTGTCGCTGATAAGCTAACTGAGTGGCAGCTGTCTGAGCTGACAGAGAATTTTAGAGGTGAGCATTTTACTCTTATTGCCCTTATATCATCATCTCTCTATACCTACATTTTTTTTAATAAGACTTAAATGTGTCAGTGCAAGATTTTGTTGTGCCTTGTCTTTAAGCTGTTATGCATAAGAATGGGCAAGATATTCACCTTTGCATTAATGTCATTACACTTTTTAATGAAAGAAAAGATGTCATTCACACAAAATGGGTAACGTTAATGCTGCAAAAGAACCACATTAGTTAACTAGCAATTTGGGCCACGTAAAAAAAAAAAAAAAAAAAAAGCCACTGCATTCCCTTAAAAGTGATTATTTGTTAGCTTGATAATGAAAGAGTGTCTGGTGAGTGGTTCACAATTGTCTCAACTTATTAACAATACTCATGTTGTCTTGTTTTCTGTCTTTCAGATGAAGACATAGATGAGGAGGCATTTCTTCTCTTTGATGAGGACACTATCAAAAATCTTGTCCCCAAAGTTGGCCCCAGGCTTAAATTCCTGAGGCTCTTCTGAGAATTGTTGTTTATTTTTCTATTTTTTATTTCTAATATTGTTATTACAGTGTGACCTAAAATAAATAGGAAAATAAACATGTCCAAGTGTGTTTTTTCATATAGATTTTAATTTAATGCAATATGTAAAAGTGCTTGAAGTGTGTAATATAATGTAAAACAAAGTTTTATTTTCTGAAATAAGGCATATTGGGATAGTGAGGTTAAGTTAGGTTATTTTTGACCCAACTCCTGGGTTAAAAAAGGATCAACTAATTTTTGGGTTATTTCTACCCAGATGTTGGGTTTTTTAAACCCAACATTTGGGTCAGGTATTTAACCCAGAATTTGGGTCAAAAAGCATAACCCAATTTTCTGAGTTGAAATAACCCATAAATTAGTTGGTCCCTTTTTAACCCAGGAGTTGGGTCAAAAATAACCCATTATGGGTTATTTTTGACCCAGGAGTTTTTAGAGTGTACCGTTAATAGAGGTGATCGTCTTAGTTGGCTTGACTAAGACACTGTGATCAATAGTCCGAACATGTTTCCTTGGAGGACGAGGGTTCGTAGACCAAATGGAAGGAATTCCACTTGGAGAGACAACCTTAAAACTCCTGCGAGATCCACGATGAACATATTTACGGCGTGGTGTAAAAGCAATATCCTGATGTAAGTGTAAAGCAGACGGAGGCTCGCCGTAGTGCACGCGTAGCTGCAACAATTCCGCTGCCGAGTAGTGATAGAGCGGATACACAGGATGGAAGATTGAGCAAAGGACAATCCACACAATTGAAATCCAGATAGTCAGTTTGAACATCATCATTGCCGCAGCTGAAGGAGGATAGAAGAAAAGTCCGGCAGCCTCGAACCAAATTGACAGGTGAGCAGGAATCCAGCAATGCCGGCAACAGTCTCAGGTGAATCTCAGTGAATCCAAAATCGTGCACAAAAGTACAAAAATTGTATGCAGTCCAGGCAGGTGAATAAAACACAGTGAACTAAAAAGGTAGTCTAAAAGCTAGAAACGTTAAAAACGTTCAATCGTTCAAAGTTCCTCAGAGCAGCGGCTGCTAACAGCGCCAGCGTTCGCTCCACCGAAAGTAATGCCAAATTCACCAATGACCTATGATGATGTCTAATTAATAGTGCTTACTTTAGTAAAATCTACTTTTACTTCAGTAGAACTTTAGAACTCGAGACACTGTGCAGAATAAAAACCACAGTAAACCCAGGATGGCACAGCTGGAGATAAACAGATCCCGACAGACATCAGTGGATCCTACAAAACATGAAATAAGGGGTGGAGAAAAAGAGAGCTGTCAGGTTATATATTTAAGTTTTGTCTATGAATGTTGTTGTCTCTGTGTTGATTTACTTCTGTTCCTAAATGCATACATGCATAGACTAGACTAGAATTAAATAGAACAGAAGAATAATATGAATAAATTAATAATAAAAAACATAACTATTTTAAAATATAAAGATTTTAAAGGACTCACCAGTGTTATCCACATAGAGCACACCTGACACACTTCCATACTCGGTTGATGCTGTGCAGATGTACACACCATTCGAATCAGAGGATGATTTTGGGATGAAAAGTTTGTTGCCTTCAGAATGCGGAGTACTCCCATTCACTCTGTTAATGAAGACACATGAGAGAAACTGACATAATAAGAAAGTATACATGTGATGATGTAAAATGGTAAAAGGCAATTATCTGGAAACTTGAAATTTAATATTGCACATATTATTTTATGTAGCCTCCTTACTGGACTGACACATTACACTTTTATTTCCTTTTTTTTTTTTTTTGAAGTAGAAATCATTATTAATCGCATTTCCACTGTTGGGCCAGTGCAAGCCAGGGCTTTCAACGGGCCAGGCTGGCATTTATGTTGTTTATGATATTTACATTTATGCATTTGGCAGACGCTTTTATCCAAAGTGACTTACATTGCATTTCAAGGTACACATTTATATATTTATATTCTTACACTGAGCTAAAGGGACAGGTTAATATATAAATATAAGATTTAAAACCCAAGCATACAATTTTTACCACCGTTTTACACTAATAAGTGATACATTGGACGAGAGGATAATTGGATAATTGCATCACAATGGCCTGGCCTACTATACTTTATATTTAGCCTAGTTTGGATGATGGATTGCAAATGGATATAAAATGTAATACATGGGAGTGATGTATAGTACTCAAGATTGGATTTTCATCATGCCCTGCGTCTCAATATCTATACTATAGTCCAGTCATTTTAAGCCAAAATGGGGGTCAACCTTGAACAAATTGCAACAGAAGCAAACTCAACTGATTTTGTATCCTCAATATGTCCTGAGTAAGGAAAGAAAAAAAAGTCCCGAAGAATCCCATTAGGGGAAAGTTTCGAAAAAGACCCAAATATAGCCTATTCATACGCCTATTCATTCTTTTTCTTACGTGAATTGGGTAAAAAAATTTACCTTTAGATATCACCATGAAAATTACTGAGTTGATTACTTACATCAAGACAAACAAAAAATGTATTACAAGTTTTTTTTAAATTGTTTGTTAACATGGACAAACGGTGCACAATCTAATTACGTATGTGCTAATTTGCATAAATACCACAACAGATCTAAACATTGGGTATAGCCAGGTGAAAATGTCTTGTTGAATCTTGTTGACACATAACAGTAAAATACTTGATGTTAAGGTCTGAATGGAACCCATTTAGGCTACCCATGAGCATTAATACATAGAGACAGGAAGAAGTACTTTAGAAACCAGCCTTTATTCATTTTTAAGAGATGGGGTTTGGGGCTGGGTCCGTGGGACTGTTTCTGGGGGACGAGACTGAGGGAAGAACAGGAGACAATGGTAAGGAGAATGCAGAAGACAAAAGGTAGGTAAAATAAAAAGTGAATCCCCAGAAACAGTCCCACAGACCCAGCCCCAAACCCCATCTCTACAATAATAATTAATAAAGGCTGGTTTCTAAAGTACTTCTTCCTGTCTCTATGTATTAATGCTCATGGGTAGCCTAAATGGGTTCCATTCAGACCTTAACATTAAGTATTTTACTGTTATGTGTCAACAAGATTCAACAAGACATTTTCACCTGGCTATACCCAATGTTTAGATCTGTTGTGGTATTTATGCAAATTAGCACATACATGATTATGCACCATTTGTCCATGTTAACAAACAATTTCAAAAAACTTGTAATACAATTTTTGTTTGTCTTCATGTAAGTAATCAACTCAGTAATTTTCATGGTGATATCTAAAGGTTAAAATATTTACCCTATTCACCTAAGAAAAAGAATGAATAGGCCTATGAATAGGATATATTTGGGTCTTTTTCTAAACTTTCCCCTAATGGGATTCTTCTGGACTTTTTTCCCCCTTACTCAGGACATATTGAGGATACAAAATCAGTTGAGTTTGCTTCTGTTGCAATTTGTTCAACCTTTTTTTCATAAAATGACTGGACTACTATCCGTCCTAAACAGTATGTGAGATTAAAATAAGTGTGTCCCAAAGCATAGTATGTTGAAAAGAGTATGCCAGGAGTCCCCGGATGGTCTACTATTTCCGGTGGATTTTCAAAGTGTGGATCCGTGCTCACTATAAAAGCTAATGTCGCCCACAACCAATTGCGCTTTCGACGAGGATTCGATGTATCCATGTTGTATTTCATCTGCAACAACAATGTGAACTTTTATATAGTGTAGATCCGTTTGGCCATTAGCTTTTAAATGCATCGTTATGCATGAATATGAGGAGAGTCTCAGCATGCAAGACCCATGACTGGCAGATCAACATGCTTCTGCATTTCTTTCCGATACAGTAGGAAATTAAATTAATTTAAATGTGAAGGATTTTATCTTTGACAAGATGATTGACAGGATGATTGAGCAATCGGTAACAGCCGGCAACTGTTTACACTATACGCATGCCATTGTGTATGAATGACATGCGTTTTTGGTCATGCAGTGTTGACGGAGATCTTTTCTTAAACACAGTGGAAACGCCAGTATGGACGATGCATCTCGCGCTCCGCCCCTCAGTGCGGGTATAAACAGGAAACGGAAGCACGCACCATTTGGTTTTTCACTGAGGAGCCGTGCAGGAGCCTGGCCTCAGCAGTGGTCCAGCAATACATACGTAACCGAGATGTTCCCTTTCAGTCGGTCACGTCCGACGTAACGCCGATGTCATCAACCTATTGGGATCCCAAGTAACATGCCTCCTATTGCTGCCACCTTCCGGTGCCCAGCGTAAGCCTCCTGATCCCCCCGCACATTGGGGAGGAAGACAGGACAGGGCTCAGGCCTAGGGGTGCGGAGGAACACTACAGGATTCGGCTAAATGGTAACTCACCTGGAACAGAATGGCGCACGTATCCGGTCCATAGGAGGGGAATGGTGCAGCAAGCCGACACTTTGAGCGGGGCCTACAGTGTTTACTGGCTATGGGAAGCAAGTACACGGGAGGAAACTGGCTCGACCCGAAGGCTATAAAACCTAGTGAACGTTTGGTGTCACCCAGCCCACATCTCTACAGAAATCTGTCAGCGAGGCACCTTGTGTCAGTGTCCAAGAAGAAGCAAAACTCAGAGTGGAGTGGGCTAGCAACCTGAGGGGGCACGTTGCGTCTTGGGATTGGTATGGAAGACGATGGCATCCACTATCCAGTGGGCCAACCTCTGCTTGGAGACAGCATTTCCCTTCTGTTGGCCTCCATAACAGATAAAGAGCTGGTCCTGAGGCTTTGCATTCTGTTCACGTACAGGTGCAGAGCATGAACGGGACAGAGAAAAGCCAGGGCTGGGTCTGCCTCCTCCAGGGGCAGCGCTAGAAGGTTCACTACTTGGTGTGGTAAGAACCTTGTGAAAATATCCGGGCGAGACTCCCAGGCACAATTTTTCGACCGAAAATGCGTGCAAGTCCCCCTACCCTCTTGATGGAAGTCAAAGCAAGCAGGAGAACTGTTTTCATGGACAGGATTTTTAACTCGGCTGCCTGCAGTGGTTCAAAGGGTTGTCTCTGCAGTGCCGTGAGCACCAGAGATAAGTCCCAAGAGGGTATTTAGGGTGAGGCAGATTTAGTCTCCTCGCTCCCCTCAGGAACGCTTTCCCAAGGATTTTCCGTCCACTGCATTGTGATGTGCGGCAATCGCGACAACATACACTTTGAGCATGGAGGGAGACAGTCTTCACTCCAACCCATCTTGCAGGAAGGAAAGCACCATACTGACCGAACATCTTCAGGGGGCTTCTCGGTGAGAAGAACACCACTCAACGAATAGGTTCCACTTTAGGGCGTAAGCGTACATCATTGAGGGCGCCGAAGTCAAGTCAAGTCAAGTATATTTGTATAGCGCTTTTCACAATACAGATTGTATCAAAGCAGCTTCACAGTATTAAATTAAAATAATACAACAAGGTTTGTTTCTAGTGGAATTTATTGATTGATAAAGTCAAATTAAATATCCCCAGAATATCCCCAACTGAGCAAGCCAAAGGCAACAGTGGCAAGGAACCGAAAAACTCCATCAAGTGACCTAATGGTGTCCTAAAACTCCATCAGGTGACCTAATGGAGAAAAAAAAAACCTTGGGAAAACCCAGGCTCAGTCGGGGGCCAGTTCTCCTCTGGCGAAGTGATGGTGTCTACGACAGTTTCCCATTATATTGTCACGCAGAACAAAATGAACTGTGATTGGTTGCGTTGCATGTCAGTCAGACGTCCTATTGGGTGGTCCTTGGGCAAGAAAAGCTGTGATAGAGTCCAGACATTCTGCCGTCAGTCTGAAGGTCTGGCTATGCCAGACTAGGAAGCGCTAGCCAGGCTCCCAGGCACCTAGCCAGGGGGACCAACGGGACCACAGACAGACCCGCAGTGGGGCAGCGAGATGGAAGGCAGGGACCCGACTCGTACGGCATAGCGGTCCAAATTGGGGTCTGAGTGTGCAGTGCAACACTTACCTGCATACTCGCTGCCGGCTGGCGTTGTAAGAGGGGGCTGAGGGTAGCAAGGCACACACCGCCAACCTTGCCCTCTTGGGACCCAGGGACAGAGGAAATTGTTCTTTTATTGGCTGTACGGCCATTGGCAGAACAGAAAACAAACTGAAGCCCCCTCCACCCAGCCCTCCTCTGGGGGAGGGAGAGATGCAGACACCATCTCCCAAAGAGCTAGGGCCGCTTGTGCTTGCGCTTGCCACCTGACTTGGCAGTAGCTGGGACGGGCTGGGCGGCCTTCCTGCGGCTGGCTCCACGCTGGGGTCTGGGTGAAGGCTGCTGAGCAGACCGGGCGGGAGAGGCGGCCCGGGCAAGCATAGCCATCAACTCTTGATCAGGCTTGGGCAATGCAACTCTCCCAGAAGGAGGAAGTGCAGCCGAGTCCTCATCTCCAAAAACTCAAGCTCACCCTCCGATGCTGCGATTGACATCTGATCGGCAGGGGGAGCCCTGAATGAAACGACTGGCCAGAAAGGGGCCAGAGCGCTCAGCCAAAATACATACAGTCAACTGTTCGGCTCCGAAGCGAAAGACCAATAGTACGTGCATCCGCTTCCTATTTATACCCGCACTGCAGGGCAGAGCGTGAGATGCAAATCTCGCACGGCAATGTGCACTGGCTCATTCTAATAACCCTCAAAGATGATAGGCTCCCTGGCATGATCCAAATACGTTGGTGACGTCCATGTAACGTCAAATGTGACAGACTGAAAGGGAACTACGGACTTCATTACTTGATCCAGATGTAGCTAGTCGGTGTTGGGTTACAATCCACTAGACAGTGATATTCTTCAGCCTCTTTTGGATCATCAGGGATTATCTTCACCACTTCTGGAGGATCTAAGAGAATTCAAAAATATGAAAATAATAATAATATTGGCTTATCATAAACATTGTTCATGTGGCGTTGAAATGTAGGTATGCTTAGTTACAGGAGGGCAGCCTGGCCTTGTACTGACCAAGTTACACTTCTGTCCAAGTATAATCATTAGTTAGGCCAAAAACTATGATTAATGTTTTTATAGGAGTAAAAAATTCCCCTGCATTCCACCTCCACCAACAAACAAATATGATATACAGGGGCCCAGACCTCCTAGTGATGCCCCTGACTGTTATTTTAATTTGTACGCTAGCTTGACTTTTACTGTGTATACAGTGTTACTTACAGTGGACATTTATCACATAGTCGAGTTCAAGCTGCTTTGTCAGTGTGCTGTGTTTTACCACACACTGGATCTTCTTCTGGTTTAGATGTTTAGATGGTGCTCCCAGTATGTTGGTCACAACAGTGACGGTGCCGTCTGAGTGCTGTGTGCTGCTGGTTTCTGTTCTCAGAGAGTCATTCAGAGCTCCTAATCTCCACAACACTTCTGCTGCAGGACGGGCATTCGAGGCTTCACATGATGCCAAAGTAACGTCGTAATGATCAGAAACATGTGTGCTTCCCGTTACTTTCCCCGCAGGAGGAACTACATTTTAAAAGAAAAAGGACAATAAATGAATTGTGAACCGTGAGTCATCAAAATGAGCCGATAATTGATATGGCCCAGATATTGTGCATACCTAACTACAAACACTGCCATTTCACTTTTACAAGTTTTGCTCTACACACACCATGTTTGTGAGAGGAAATATAGTCATGAAATATACTCAGTATTATTACATTATTATTACATTACATTATTACATATTACATTTAGTAGGTCATCCAAAACTGAAAATCCTTTATTTTATTTTTTTGCAGACTGAAGCTTTCATACGGAGCCCCTAAAGGGACTTTTGCAAAAAAAAAAAAATATCCGTACTTCCAAGCTTCAAAAAAAGGACACAAAAACACCATTAAAATATCGTAGCAGTGATTTATATGACTCATTTGCGATATTACAAATCTTGTAAAACCATATGGTAGATTTACATGAGGAACTTTATAGTAATTGTAGGGAAAAGATAATTCTCTTCAAAACATTCCCTTATTATTAAATAAATAAAATCCATACAGGTTTGGAAAAACATGAAGGGTGTGTAACAGGATCACAGAATTTTCTATTTTAATGTAATTTCACTTTCCAAGTGTTGATTTACACCATGTTTGTGAGGGGAAATATCTTGATGAAACATTTAAATGACTGTCAGTAGTTCATCCAAAAACTGAAAATCCTGTCGTCATGTTGCTCCCCCTTCATGTTTTCCTAAAACTGTACGGGATTTGGAATATATCACTATGACAATGAGGCTTTTGTGTCCTGTTTTTGAAGCTTGAAAGCTTCAGTCCCCAATCATTGTAATTGCATGAAAATAGTGTATTTTGTGAAAGAAAGAGAGTTACACAGTTACACTACATGGGTTAATAAATGACAGATTTGTCAATTTTGTTTGAACTTGAAACCCAAAGTGAGAGAATAACATTCGCAGTCTTACCATGTACTGTGACACTGATGTTTGTCACAATTTGTCCAATAGGAAATGTGTTGAAGATGCAAGTGTAGATCCCGTCATCCAGAAGTGACATTCCCAGCAGCTGAATCGATCCATTCTTCTCTTTAAAGTTCCCAATAAATTTGACCTTGTCCTGTAAATAATTTCTGTGTTCAGTTTTCCCATCTTTGTGGATGATAAAGAAGCTGTGCTGTTCAGGGTTTCCTCTTGTCTGTTTCTGCCAGACGATATGAGTTAAAGTCTCCTCGGTCTCAGTCAGGTGACAAAACAAAGTGGCATTCCCTCCTGTCATGACTGTTGTATCATGGCCAACAATCTTAAAACCTGCACAATTAATAGAAAAAGAGTGAGTGAACGTATACATATCTGCTGGCATATCTAACATAAACAAAAGTATAAATATTTCACTTGCCTGCTATGCTGGAGCATTTGAGATAAATCAAAAACAGTCCATAGAGTGATACATGTAGATCCAAAGTGTTTCTTCTCTCGTGCATGTTGTCTTCAGCTGTTAAAAATCTACTTCCCTCTCAGTGCTCAGAGAACCAACTGTCTCCGATTACCTCACATCTGAAAACAAACCAAATTAAAGGCGGTTCCCTAAGTTTACATCGATGGTTTGCACCACAGATTATAAAAAGCCACATGCAAGCATTACACCCCTCACTCCCTCTGCATTCCAGCTCAAGGGCATTTTATGGGGTCACTCTCAAAATTTAAATCTAGTTCAAGGAAAAAAATTAAAATAACAGACCATATCATAAGGGTGAATCACAATATGCGCGCACACACACACACACACACACACACATACACACACTCAGACAATCCACTGACTGAGATCCTCTGACGCCTGCGGCTCCTCCACTGACAGGACAGAACAGAGACCTGTGCTGGAGTCATTTCCTCTCTCTCTCTCTCTCTCTCTTTCTCTCTCTCTCTCACACACACACACACACACACATTTCAAACAAGTATTACACGCTAACCAAAGTTGAAGAAAGTGAAGAAAAAAAACATTCTGTTCTTTTAAAATAATATAAATGAAATGATTATATCACTCAATATAAAAATAAACATCTTACTAAATTTTTAGTAATATAAAATCTTTTGAGTGCTTCTAGAGAGACAGAGAGACAGAGAGAGGTGTGAACATATATGGTGTGACAGTCACAGCAGTGGGGGACGGTGCGGTGGAGTCCAGGTCAGCACACAGGGTGCCACAGCATATGGAAGTCAGTCTTAGTCTGTTAACTTTTCCACAGCAAATGTTTTGATAGAGTTTTGAAAATTATTTCAAATCATAATCGTAAAAGATTAAAAGGAAAGAGACCCCATTGGAGCTGGTAAGGGTTAACTAGCCTTGTCCAGCTCTGTGTTTACAGGATGCTGCCTGGAGACACCCGCCCTAAAGCAATTTAAGAGGAATATCCCCTAGAGTCTGCGAGAGGGAAGATGACTCAATGTTGGACAACTAAGTTAACGACTTAGGAATAGGGTTGCCAACTTCAGAAAAGGAAAATGCGGGACAATCGTGGTTATTTATAGGAAAATGAGGGACACTCAAAATATTTGTACTGTATCACACAGTGTACGTCATTTCAGTGTCTGCAGTTAAGTTTGTGTTTAAAAGGTTATCAGACATAAACACATTTGTATTGCTTAACCTATTTATGTATTTAATTCTAAAAATAATTTTAATGTCATACATGAAAAAAGTCACATTACAAACAAACCATAGTTCAAAATAACAGCATTTATCTAAAATAGAAAGCTTTTTTAACATTATACAGTTCTTACAGTTCAAAAATTTGGGGTTAGTAAGATAATTTTTTGGGGAAAAAAAATAAAGAAAGTAATTGCCTACTTTTATTCAGCAAGGATGCATTACATTAATCAAAAGTGACAGTTAAGATAATGTTACAAAAGCTTTCTATGTACTTTCTAAGGGGCCGCTCACATATCGCGCATAAAAACGCGTCGAAAACGCTAGGCGCGCCGCGTTCTCCTTTTTTCCAAAGCGCTCGGGTGGTTGCGCTCCGGAGGCGTCTGTCGTTGCTAAGCAACTATCAGCTGCGCTCTCCGTTACAGCAAGGAAATTTCACCAATGGATTTCCACCACAGAAAAACCCTTGCAGTAACTCTGTTACAAGATTTATTTACTAAGAAAAGTAAAAAACACCGCGTGTTTGGGTGCACCCCATACTACAGAAACGCAAAAACCATGGGGAATTTCACCAGCTGATTCAGGAGCTCCGCCTGGACAATGGGAGGTTCAAAACCTATTTCAGAGTGGACAAGGACCAGTTCGATTATATTTTAAGAAAAGTTGGCCCAAGCATTAGTAAACAGAGCTTCTGCCGTGAAAACTATCTCTCTTGCGCAACGGCTCTGCATTTGTCTGCTGAGGTAAGCAAGCCGATTGGTTGGTTCTTGTCACGTGACCTGCGGTGCGCTTGCGGCATTCTGAAAAGTTGAGATGTTTTTATCTCGATGCGGCGCGGACGCGCTTGGAAAAAACGAGCGCGTCGCACCGCGACCGCGTCGCTTCCATTATGAGCGCGCATACCGCGCGGCTACATTTGAAATAACGAACTTGCGCGCGCAAAAGACGCGATATGTGAGCGGCCCCTAAAAGCTTTAAAACATTAATAATAATCAGAAATGTTTTTTGAGCATATTATTCCCTCAGGTAGATTACATGTTTTCTTGCGTGGCTGGATGTTAGACTCATGAACAATAATCACGTTGTTTGCATTCGCCAAAATTGATTAGCCGAAATCAAAACGTGGACAGTGAAAGGAAATTACCGTTAGCGCGAGACGAGTCCGGCTTGAAGCGGAAGCGACCAAGACGGCAGAGGATGTTCGCAAATCAAACAATGATTTGTCTCAAAACAGTGATTAAAAAAAGCTGTGATTGGATGATGACAGGTGTCGGTGATCATTCTCAAGTGTCGTGGTCAGCACTGCTGCTGTTGCTGTTGTATCAGTCAGTGGTTTATCAGCTTGTCAAAAAACGGGACACGGGAGGTCACGCACGGGACAAATAAATTAGGCCCAAAATACGGGACGTCCCGCCTAATTCGGGACAGTTGGCAACCTTACTTAGGAACGGAAACGGATAAGAGTGTGGATATGAGTAGGCCTGTTGCCATAGTCAATAAATCAATTAAAAAAAAAAGAGCTCGATAATTCCATTTGCATGCTTGTTTGTTTTCCTCGTCTCTCTCTCTCTCTATCAAAGAGACTGGATGACCACTCTCGGTTCCTTCGCGTATAGGAGGAGTGAACCCTCTTGTCAGTTGCATGGCCTTGTGTAGGGATGCGGCGCCGCGGCGCTTGTCAGTCACATGGTAGAGGTCTGCATTCCCGCGGCTGTCCCGCGGGATCCGCGGGACCCGACCAGATATTTTGCGCCGCGGGATTAAATTTCCGACTAAAAAACGGTAGCGGTCGGTAACTCTGGTGTAATTTGAACGGGAGCGGTCGGTCATTCAATATCACGTTCCCGACGCCGACGTTCTTTCAGAACAGCATATCTTCGCTTTACCTAATCTTAATCTTATCGACCAACAGGGTCTGCCCTGTAGGCTACTCAGACCGTTATGCACGCGCTGCACGCACGGACCAGTAACGGTTCTTTCTGTCATGCATTGATTGTATTTGCTTAACAGCAAAATGTTACGAATTTTGATAATACGAATAAAAATAATAGCCTACCTACACTTCTTTCTTTTTTTTCGCTGCGATATTTTTTCCCCTACTGTCTGCAGCAAAATGTTAAATTTTGTATATTGACAAGGCGAATAAAATAATAATAATAAAATGTTTGTGCAGACTACATTTTTATTTTCTCTGTGAAAATGTACATGTGAAATTCTGGGAGATCTATATTAAAGCGGGATGGTCGGGTCGGGAAGAAAATTATTCTAAGCAGACAGCGGGTGAACAAATAGTGTATAGCGGGAACGGGTGGGTGCGGGATATAACCCCAGCGGGAGCGGAAGGGAGCGGGACTTAAAAAACAGTCCCGCGCAGACCTCTATCACATGGTCTTTGTATGGGAAAGCGGGACTGCTTGCGGCGACTGCCGGGAGAGAGAGAAGACGCTAGTTGTGAGTTGGAGGGGAAAAAAGAAAAAGATGGAATTGGTTTCAAAGCCAAACGCGACAGCGAGCCCGATCTCATGAAAATGCGTATCTATACGAATGTTAATTCTCGTGCCATTTATACGCCAAAAATAGTTTTTGTGTGCATATGATACGCACTTTATGGCGTGTAGGCCTAATACGCACGCACTCCTCACCCCTAATCCTAACCAAGTATTTTCAGTGCGTAGCATCTACACGCAATAAAGTGCGTCTCCGTCTTCTCGACAGTACACTCGGGCGTTTAGTCGACAAAGTAACAGAAGGACAGTGCAAAATGGTGTGATATGGCCTGTTGAGGCTTTTTTTATTTGTTTACAAAGGTCCTAACTGGCAGTTTTGCCTGTTATGTAATGTATCACTATTTATGTCTGAGCCTAATGTTTAATAATTTTTGAAGTGCAATTTTGATTACATCCATTTTATTTATTGTTTTTGGTATTTATTCAAGTGAATGTTTTTGTTAACAGACACTGAGAGTCCATTGCTTTTATTGTTTTTGGTTGTTTTCCGTTTTCAATGTTTAATATTCTTTAGAAATAAAAGTTTATAGATCTCTGAAAAGGTGTACCTGCATTATTATGCCATTATCATTATATTAGATGAAAATGGTCTCAGAACGACAATATTATCTGTATTATCTGTGAACGGAAACGGATATGAGTATGGAGAGTACTTAGCCATTTGGGTTGTGAAGTTGCTGGTGGTGATGTGAAAACATTCCTTTATAAAGGAATAAAAACGACTGCATAAAAATTATTATTTTACATTTTTTCAAGTCTCTCAGATGCTCTGGGATGCTCTCAGATGCTGTGGCAGACTTTCCCCAACGCACCTGACTTAAGTTAAAACTTGGTGTCCCAGACACATATGAGTTTATACTCTACTAAGCGTACTTCAATACCTGTTCGAGTCAGCCGACGTCTCGACCTTTTTGAACACGATCACTCAGGAATAAGGTCTCTATTGCTCCACTAAACACTTGAGAATAGAAGTGAGAAGTAAGTGGAAGTAAGTGGAATATGCTTTCAATCACGGCCAGAGGACCTCAGACCAATTTCAGTGAGAATCCCACCAACAAAAAGAGTACAACAGTTTTGATAGAATTTTGATAGAAAGGGAGCATAGAAAAGGTAACATGTCATGACATATTACTCATCATCACATAATTTTTCTCTAATATGATTGGTTCTACATTGGTGCAAACTCAGCAACTGTAAAGGCCTCCCGTCGGCCCAACGACGGATTCCAACGGTGTGTGTGAAGGTATAATGCGTGTTTGTCTTTTCAGCGTTCTGTGAAGTTCACTTAATTTATTAGAATTTAGTTTCAATTTTACTTTAGCTCCACGCTTAATCTGACTCCAATTCCAAATGCTTAATGCAAATATTGATTACGATTTCATTTAGATCTTTGATTATTCTGGGTATCCCATTGAAACCTTCAGTTATTCGTTCATTAAGGTCGCTTCGAGACTGCATGTCATGATTGTGAGCTCACGGACACAAACTAGCCAGTTCTGAAATAGTCAGAGGATGCAGTGCAAACTATTTTACCCTTAAGCGGTCGCTCTCTGCTCACTCATAACAAAAGGTGTAATTTTAAAAGACTGCTCTGCCACTTCCCCTTAAATAACCAGACCAGAACAAAATGCTTGTACAAACATTTTTAGAGTTGTTTTGGGTCTATTCATGTACCCAAGGGGGGTAACACCTATCGGGGAAGAGGAGAGGATTCTCAGATATTTTGAAGAGAAAGTTTTCAATCTTTCTCATAATACCAATGACTGCAGTGAAATTGATACCGTTATACCAATCACACGGAGACTTTTAAAATGATACCACACCTGAAAAGGAAAAAACAACAGATTCACAAGATACATCATATGTGGTATTAGTATAAAGACATTCTCAGTGAACTTTCCGTGACTTGAATCGGGGAAAAGAAGGGAGTATACTCCCTATAGGGAGAGGGGGATGCATAGATATAGATGCATAGATAAACAAGGAGAGAAGTTTGGGCAAGGCGATGTCGCACACTCTTTCTCTGAGATCTTCTCCCCAGGGTGTGTTTTATTACTTTATTGCAGTTACCACATTGACCTCAGCTTTTGTCTTATAATCAAGTCTTACACAAATGGGGCAAATATTAATCCTGCAAGAAAAATAAATGTTAGTTATGTTAAAAATTCCATCACAATGCTTTTTCAAATTCACTGTCAATTGCACAATCCACTGAGGAGTGTGTTGCTCGACTGGTGATGAAGTGTTCACTCTCAAAAATAAAGGTTCTTTTACAGGTTTTCTGAATTGCTAAAACGCATTTCTTGAAACCATCACTCACTTTCTCAAAAAAATTTTTTCAAACCACATTCACAGAACCTCTGACTCTTCTGGCAAAATCAAACAATTGCCCCATTTTATTTGAGCTCAGAATCAAACAATGCTCTCAGATCACACACACAGAGAGTCAGTATTATAAACACTACAGATCATTCATTAGACACTACAGAATCCAGAATCTAAAGCATGCAGTTACAGAAAAAAAAGTATATCGTAACAAAGTAAACTAATTTTGCAATTGCGTAAAAAAGTATAGTAATGACAACTTACAGTAGTAAGGTGAATATCCACTGCAAGTGTAGTATTGCACTTAATATTGTATAGTAGGCCTATCGAATGTCTGTATATTCAGCTCTTGCACTCTGTGAAAATACAGTGACCCAACTGCAAAAGACAAAAAGGTTACAGTAAAAAACTCTTAATGAAAAGCATGTTACAGTCACTCAGAAGAGTTGTGCAACTGCAGAATCAAGGTCAGTGAGATACTGATCAGCTTCAGCATCACGTCGAGTCAGTCTGAGGAGTTTGTTCACATCACAGACAATGTCATCTCTGCAGGAGAAGAGAAAAACCCAAAGTAGATCCAGCCTTGACAACATTCTCCACACCTGCTCTTCCTCTTCCTCCTTGTTCACCACCTCTTACATACATACTCTTCCTCCTCTCCCTCTTATATTTTTCAATCCATTGTTGGTCTCAACATTCAGTGCAACATTTTGAGTCAATTTTGGGACTCTGAACTGACTTGTACAGTTGGTTTGGTCACATCATTAGAAATAAGTGTGAACTATTTTGAGTCGTTGTGTGTAAACGATGACAACTGTGCTGTAGTTGTGCTTAACTTTCACCTGCCTGTGTTTAGCATTTTGAAACATAAGTGCATCTCAGTGCGAAAAAATGTGTTTTAATGAGTGAGAGAAAAAAGAATACATGCGTTTGCAAACAGTGTTTTAATGACCTGAACTTGTTTAATGTTTTACAGAAAGAGTGATTTATTCGACAAATTGGTTTAGACTATTGAGAGTTTGGTTCAGAGAATAGGGTTTAGTGTTTTAGCAATTCAGAAAAACTGTAATTATATCTCTCTCTCCATAAAGATCCTTCAATGTCAATGGAAACTTTCCATTGGTTATAAAATGTTCTTCATACATAAAAAAAAAAAAGCTTTTTAGAACGGTTTACGGAAAGGTTCTTTCGGAAATGCAAATGGTTCTTCTTCGACATTATCTCGTAACAAAGCCACTTATTAAGTTCTGGGTAGATTAGATGTTAATCAGTTCTCGTAATCACTGTGTTGGATGCAGGAGAAAAGGGCAGGAATACAGATATTGATTTATTGATAAAGAGTGACAAGGCGAGTGGGTCAGAGAGTGTCTCTGAAACAGCGAGGCACGTGAGATGCTCCCGGTCAGCAAGTCATGAGGATTTACCAACAGTTGGAGGAGTGTGTCACAAACAGTGCATCAAACTCTTGCGTGTGTGTGTGTGTGTGTGTGTGTGTGTGTGTGTGTGTGTGTGTGTGTGTGTGTGTGTGTGTGTGTGTGTGTGTGTAGCAGGCAGACGGACGGACGAAGACTAGAAGAAGAATATAATCCAAGACAATCCAATAAGGTCAGAGAAACACACTGAACGTGACCGAACAGCGAATGAATGTGAAGGTTCAACTTATATAGCAAACACAAACCAGACTAAATAATTACACACATCTGAAACCAAAAACACAAACGAGGAGCAGGAAAACTGAACAAGGAAGAGACGTGTCAAATGAAAACAAACTGAAAGTCCATGAATAACAAAACTATTAAAACATAATTTACTGTGGTGTCACCCTTTCAAAAGTACACTTCATAATATAAATCAATAAATCAAATGCAAGTTCATGTTACATTTTCCTGGTTAAATGTAAATCTCAAGTTAGTCTAAAAAAAAAGTATTTTTTACATTTATTCCAAAATTATAATGACTGTAACAATTTAAACAATATATTTTATTTGTGAACT
Source organism: Rutilus rutilus (assembly GCF_951802725.1). Classification (NCBI taxonomy): domain Eukaryota; kingdom Metazoa; phylum Chordata; class Actinopteri; order Cypriniformes; family Leuciscidae; genus Rutilus; species Rutilus rutilus. The sequence continues at coordinate 34,004,120 of NC_140215.1, read as the reverse complement.
GATGTTCAGCTGTTCTTTTTAATAATCAGTAGTAGTTTCAATAGTAGGCTAATAGCAGTCATCCGCTGAATAAACACTGATCACACAAGTGCATATTAGTGCATCATCAGAGGTTCATTTGGAACCAAAAGTTTACATATTACTACCTAAATGGTACATATTAGAAACTTGTTTGAGGGTTTGAGCCGCCCCAGTGACAGCTTTTTCTGGGTTTCTCTTATAGGTGCACATGTGAATATTAGATAACCCCAGTTCATGTCTTCCTGATGTCCATGTTCAAATCCCTGTAGTTGCATGAAGTAGATTGAGTGCAACAGGTTTTTCATAAAGTTTTGATCCTGTTGATAATTTATAGGCCCTATAAATTTGCATATCAAATATGATACAGTGGGCTAATATTTTCATAAAAAGGCATTATACTGATTGTTTAACAAATTGTTAGAAAGAATGTTTACTGTAAGTTATGTGAGGATAACATGTTGTAACAAGCATTCTGTTTTCAATGAAGGACATATTATGATACTAACATGATATGTTGGATTTAATTAACTTTTTTATGTCAACAGGTTCCATGTAACTGGGTTACGTCGCATTTACGTAACATTATTTACTTCAATAAACTTAACTTAATTATTAAGGTTAATCCAATGCAGTTTAGTTGAATAAGGTTAACAGTCTTAATTTGGTCCAAAACAATAAAGTTAATTAAGTTCAATTATCATAAAATTTATATTTTTACATTCAACCAAAACAGATAATCCAGTTTCATTATGAGTCTTTTTACAATTTTGTTTACATTTTTACAAACATTTCCAACATGGACATGTACAAAATATTTAATCTGTAAAGACTGCCTTCACTTTTCAAGAACAATTATTGTTAATTAAATAATTAAAAATAAAAGTATGTGGCCTTTAAGTGAAAGGGTTTATTAAATACTTATTAATGTGTTCTGCAAAAAAAGCAGCCAACAATTGATCAGTTGTTAAAAACAAGACTATTATTTAAAGGAATGTAACGGTTGATTTTGAAACAAATGGACTACAGCCAACAGTGCAATGTTATGGGAAAAGCAGAAATGGTCCTGACCTCAGATTACAGGAGTTTATTTTTCAGGCATAATTAAGACCAAGCATTGAAGAACACACATCTGCACATTGTTAAGATTTTCCTGTATTTAGAAGCCTTAAATCATGATGCCAACATGCTCCATCTGCTCCTTCATGTCTGACCACATAGATTCCTAGGCTGGTCTTGCGTAATGAGGTTAGGTAAGGAAAGTTTATTTATATAGCACATTTCATACACAATGCCCATTCAAAGTGCTTTACATAGAAGAAATTAAAATAATAAAAAGAAATAAGAATAATTAAATAGAATTAGAATAAAAAAATAAACTAAAATACAGTACAGTACAAACAGTCGGACGAACAGCGGCACAGTGCTCATTCAGTAAATGCACAGCTAAACAGATGTGTTTGAGTCTGGATTTGAATGTGATACTGTAGGAGCACATCTGATCTCCTCTGGAAGCTGGTTCCAGCATAGTATCTTAAAGCGGACTCGCCGTGCTTAGAGTGAATCCTTGGTATTTCTAGTTGATGTGATCCTAATGATCTGAGTGATCTGTTGGGTTTATATTCAGTGAGCATATCTGCAATGTATTGAGGTCCTAGGCCATTGAATGATTTATATACCAGTAATAATACTTTCAAATCAATCCTAAATCTAACTGGGAGCCAGTGTAAAGACCTGAGGACTGGTGTGATGTGTTCATATGTTCTGGCTCTGCTCAGCGTTCTGTATGAGCTGCAACTGTCTGATGGTCTTGTTGGGAAGGCCAGTGAGGAGTCCATTACAGTAATCCACCCTGCTGGTGATGAAAGCATGCACAAGTTTCTCTAAGTCTTGACTGGAAACAAAGCATCTAATTATTGCAATATTTTTGAGATGATAGTATGCTGATTTAGTTATAGCTTTGACATGACTACTGAAACTAAGGTCTGACTCTAGTGTCACACCAAGATTCCTGACTTGATGTTTAGTTGTTTGACCCCTAGAGTGAAGGTATGCGTTCACCTTGAGAACTTCATCTTTGTTTCCAAATGCAATGACTTCAGTTTTGTCTTTGTTTAACTGAAGAAAGTTTTGACACATCCAACTGCTGACTTCATCAATGCATCAGCACAGGGAGTCAATGGGGCTGTAACCGTTAGGCGAAAGGGCTAAGTACAGCTGTGTGTCGTCTGTATAGCTGTGGTAGATCTGTGTGTCGTCTGCATAGCTGTGGTAGATCTGTGTGTCGTCTGCATAGCTGTGGTAGATCTGTGTGTCGTCTGTATAGCTGTGGTAGATCTGTGTGTCGTCTGCATAGCTGTGGTAGATCTGTGTGTCGTCTGTATAGCTGTGGTAGATCTGTGTGTCGTCTGCATAGCTGTGGTAGATCTGTGTGTCGTCTGCATAGCTGTGGTAGATCTGTGTGTCGTCTGTATAGCTGTGGTAGATCTGTGTGTCGTCTACATAGCTGTGGTAGATCTGTGTGTCGTCTGTATAGCTGTGGTAGATCTGTGTGTCGTCTGTATAGCTGTGGTAGATCTGTGTGTCGTCTACATAGCTGTGGTAGATCTGTGTGTCGTCTGTATAGCTGTGGTAGATCTGTGTGTCGTCTGTATAGCTGTGGTAGATCTGTGTGTCGTCTACATAGCTGTGGTAGATCTGTGCGTCGTCTGTATAGCTGTGGTAGATCTGTGTGTCGTCTGCATAGCTGTGGTAGATCTGTGTGTCGTCTGCATAGCTGTGGTAGATCTGTGTGTCGTCTGTATAGCTGTGGTAGATCTGTGTGTCGTCTACATAGCTGTGGTAAGCTATTTGGTTCTTTCTCATTATTTGGCTCATTGGGAGCATATACAGGTTGAACAGGAGTGGCGCAAGAATTGAGCCTTGAGGGACTCCGCATGTCATGGATGTCCACTCAGACTTATGATCTCCTATACTCACATAATAACCTCTCCCATCTAAGTATGACCTGAACCATTTTAGGACTATCCCAGAAAGCCCCACCCAGTTTCCCAGCCTGTCAAGAAGTATGTTGTGATCGACAGTGCAGCACTGAGGTCGAGTAGCACCAGCACTGATAATTTGCCTAAATCAGTATTTAATTGAATATCGTTTATTATCTTTATGAGCGCTGTCTCTGTGCTGTGGTGCGGTCGGAAACCAGATTGAAAATTGTCAAAGTATCCATTTGAGATTAGGAAGTTCAGCTGATCAGCTGATTGAAGACAACTTTTCAATGATCTTGCTTATGAAAGGAAGATGTGAGATTGGTCTGCTATCCAGATTGCTCTTTTTCAGGAGGGGCTTGACAACTGCAGTTTTCAGGGAGTTTGGAAAACTCCCAGAGAGAAGTGAGGCATTTACCACTTCTAGAAGATCTGCTCCTAAGCAGTTTAACACACTTTTGAAAAAAGATGTGGGAAGTGTGTCAAGGGCGCAGGTTGATGTTTTAAGGTGCTGTACGGTTTCTTCCAAAATTTTGCCATCAATTTCTTTGTAATCAGACATAGTAACTTTCTGAGGTTGTGATCTGATCTGTCTGACCCCAGTGCCACACGAGGATGTGCTGATCACCTTTATTATATTATTGATTTTCTCAGAGAAAGAGGAAGCAAACTCACTGAATTTGCTGTCTGACAGCATTTCACTGGGAATCTGGCTACAAGTTTTGTCTTCCGCCACATGCGCTCTGCTTTTCCGCATTGTCTTCTCATATTCTGCACCGCTGTTGAGTTTCTCCAAGGTGCTTTTTGTCTGCCACTCTTCTTCCTGACTTTCACAGGAGCAATATCATCAATTACACTTTTAACTTTTGAGTTAAAAGAATCAAGGAGAAAATCAACAGAGTCCGCAGATATGCTTGGTGTTAAAGGGATACTTCACCTCTGGAAAGATGAATGTGTATTTAAAAATGGGTCATTTATGTAGAAGAAATGTGAAATTATTGTTGAATTTGGAGCCTTCTAGACTGAGAAAAGCCAGAAAATGTATTTTTGGCTTATCTGGATGAAAGACAACAACTCCCAGAATGCACTTGCTTCGCTGCCCTACGAGGCCACTCCCAAGCCACGCCTACCGGTAAGAGAGCAGTTAAACAACAAAGCTAAGCTACTAGTGAGTCTCCTTGACGAGTCTGCCCGGGATTTCGAGATCGCCCAAAATGTCCGGGATTCGGCTTTTGCATTCTACAGTCGCCATTCATCATGTTTACTGTGGCGAGCAGGACGAGGCTGAGGGCTGCAGGAGAACGGCACGAGGTCGGTGGCGTGATTACTGATGAGCGACAACTGTGAGACGCACCGGTCTTGTATCTCTCACGGAGGAGCGGGAATTTTATTAGCAGTATTAAATAAGTATTGTATAAAGCGCTATATAAATGAAGGTGACTCGACTATAACAAGAACATTAAAATGAACTCTGGCCACAACAGCCATTTTGACATAATTTTGTGTGTATTTGACTATTCAAGCAATAAGTCTTGAAACTGAACTCTATTCAGGATCGTATGTCTGAGCTTTCTGTGCGCGTGTGTTTCAGGTGTGTGTCAGACAGTGCGAGTGTCCTGAGTTCATGGCTTATTGCACTTCCTTGCTAACAAAAATATAAAAATATAATGTTAACGGAGTGTAAAATGTTAAATTACTGCTTAAATGGGGACAGAACCTCTGTCTGATGCGTGATGGCATAAAGTGTCTGGAATAGGCCCCGCCCACAGCAGAGATAACGAGACATGAAGTAGCTAAATTTATACGTTTTGAGCAGTCGGAGAATTATCAGTTAAAACAAGTGTCTAATGGTGCGTTCAAGTCCTCCTGGGAAGTTCGTACGTACGAGGTGGGAAGTCGTGCTTATAACGGCATGTGCGTTCAAGTCACTTTCGTCGGAGCAAAATGGCGGAGTACTTTCTCTTAATTAATTACACAAAAATACAGTAAGGTTCTTGAACTCTTGTTCTAGAAAATGAAGAACAAAGAAATGTGCATCAGGTGTACTTTGTATTTTATGTTTTTAATTAATTTATGAAGCCACTGCCAACACATCGTTACATCTTGCATTGTTATATTATAATACTATCATATTCTGTGTTGGCGATTAGCTAACTGAGCTGTTAATAGAAAAGCCTGACAATATCACAGGTAAATACCTTTACGTATTGTGTATTCCGCCATGTTAATCACTGACACGCCCCCAACTCGTAAAGATCGGAGCTTTGAGAAAATCCCGAGCTCCCCACTGGTATTTACGACATTGTGGTGGCGTTCAAGTGCGTTCAACTCGTAAATACGATCTATACGAGATGACTTGAACGCACCATAAAACACATAAATAAATGCTCGAGACAGAGCGTATTTAGGCCACGCCCACACCCAGGGGGAAAACAATCAAACCGTCTCCATTGACTTTACATTGCGAGAGGCTGCCTCCTCGTCATTTCTTGCTTCTAACAAAAGACAGAAAAATGCTTAAAAGCTGCTGTGTGACAAGGTGTACAGCAAACAAGCCAAACAACCCAGTCATACGTTTTTATTAGCTCTCGACTCCAAAAAAACGAGTGTTTAGGACATAAAAGTGGATACAGGCAGTTGAGACAGAGCGTCACGTGTCTCATTACTCTGAGAACTAACGTACGTCCGCTGGAGGAGACCGTAATCGGCAACACAGGATAGTTTATCTTACAGAAATATAATATATTAAACTGACATTTGGATATTTGACTCACCAGTGACCGAATGTTTAACTTACTGCACACGTAGTGTATTTTTAGTGCATACTGAGTGTCAGGATCCCACAGTTTACCCATTCGTTCCAGCCTGTATCCACTTTTATGTCCTCAAACGCTTGTTTTTTGGGGTCGACAGTTTATGAAAACTTATTTCTGGGTTTCTTAGCTTGTTTGCTGTACACCTTGTCACATAGCAGCTTTTAGGCATTATTCTGTCTTTTGTTAGAAGCAAGAAATGACAAGGAGGCAGCCTCTCGCAATGCAAAGTCAATGGAGACCGTTGGACTGTTTTCCCCCTGGGTGGGCGTGGTCTTCAGATTATGACGCGTTGCGCTCTGTCTCTATTGTGGATTTATTCTGCAATGAACTTGTTAGGCAACTTTTGACATGTGTTTGGCGTCGAGTTTGGCGTCGAGTGTGTTATTTTATATCGAGTTATTTTGACTTTGTATTACCAGGCACAACCGTGATTAATTTGTGCATTTGTCTTGTGTTTTATGTAGATCTGATTCATTCTCAATGAAGTGAAACCCCTATTTCCACGTTTTATATCTCCATTGTGCATGTAATATGTATAAAATATGTTGTTATTTAATGTGTTTAATGGATTGATTGTTTTATTCATGTAGTATTGTGCATATTCACCACTAGGTGGGGATGTTTCCCTTCACATTTAGTTTAATTGAGTTGTTCAGCATTTCATTGAGTTGATGTGATTTAATTCACTGAAAATGAATTATAATTGTCAATCTGCAAAATTGTACTCACTATATGATCACAACGCAAAAAGATTACATTGATTTAAAATATTAAAAAGAGTAGTACTGTTTTAAATAAACATTTCTAATAAATTTATATTTTTGAACTTATATACGCAAGCTTGATAAAAATGATCATTCTAGAAGAAAATTTCAGATGGCACTTAGAGGCTTTTGCATCTGAACTCTTCATACATATACATATACACCTACACCGGTGCTCCACTTTTAAGTTTAGTTTGATAAACAGTGAACTGTGTTTCTTTCCATTTGTATTAGGATGCCATAAAACAGTCAGCTGTGTTTAGAAATAGGCCAAATGCATTGCATGGTAGCTCATTTATAAAACAATAAGCCGGTCTGTCACAGGTTGAGGGACATCGCGATTTAAGAGACAGATTTTGAGATTGTCTGATTTGAATGTTTTTTTTTTTTACCACTAATTGATTTTTAAGAAAGCCTCATGTGAGCAAGACTCTGAGATTGTAGCTGGTTTTCTACTCTCAGAATATGATGTTGATGATGATATTATAATAAAGCTAATAAAAGATTTTACAGGATCCACCTCTTAGTTTCTTCAGCTGTTTTAATTCAGTGATGTATAGAAGCTTGTTTCCGCCACAGAATAAAAGGTAATTGCGCCTTTTTATCTCACAATTCACATTTCTAAACTCCTTATATCCTGCAATTCTGACTTTTTTCTCATAATTTCTAGCCTTGATTAATTTGGACAAAAATCATCCCTGCACAATGTCCATTGCATTGTGATGGTGGGAGTGGTCATATGTGTGTATATACAATGCAGTTTTCTCTGTATATGTATATATATATATGATGTGCATGGATAAATCATTTATAATAAATTATTTCTTTATTGCAATATTCAATAAAAACAACAATTGTCCATTTCATGGTGACTTTAATATGTCGTTCAGGCAATACGTGCATACTATGATTATCTTCACTTTATGCATATTTATAATTAAACAAAATATGATATAAATCAAATAAAACCAAATCAGGAAATACATGCATACTCTGTTTATCTTTAATGTATATTTATAATACAGAGAATATATTATACATGAAAATGAGCTATTTTGGCTTTCAATGTAAACACCATTGTTAATTCATGTGTATCGTCCTAATAAATAAAGTTAAATTTTTTTATTCAGTTCATTTTACAAAGTACAAATGTTGGTGATGCTTCATTCCCTTGTTCATTCGCTGGTATCCTTAGGCACGCTCCGCTTTTTACATGGACTTCGCTGACTTGCACCTACATTTTCCTTTTGAGGAAATGTAATGATAAGTAAGACGGAAGCAATAGCAAGTAAAATGATGATTTATTGAACAGATGTTCACACAGGAAAACTCAGAACAGGCAGATGATCGCTTGATGACGAAAGTCAGACCAGGAACACAGACTGCAGGAGAGCGGTGACGCAGGGACTGAGATGGGCGATCCAGGGGTGAGTGAAGCAGAGAAGATAATCCAGAGGTGAGAACGGGAGTGAAGCAATCCGGTATCCAGTGAGACGGGAAACACGAGGAATACAGGAAACAGGCACGAACACGGGAAGCTTCAACAACGATCTGACAAACACAAGACGAAAGAAAGGGCATTAAGTATTAAGTTTTGTTATTAAGTAAGCTGGCTAGATGGTCTGCAGCTGCCGCTGATGATGATAATAAGCGGTAACGCCCACAAGAAACAATCAGCGCAAACGAGACCCACACACACACACACACACACACACACACACAAGACCAGAATGAGACAGCGGATCTACCAACCGTGACAGGAAATAGACATAATCAGGTTTAATAAGCTGGAGGAGGTAAAAAAGACATATCACTTAACTTGTTTCACCATGAGGGGTCTATGAATTTGACTGAAATATAGGCCTACAAAGTATTCTAAATTGAGGATAACAAACAAAGTAGCTTAGTTGAAGACCGTGCTTGTTTGTTTTTAATAAATCTGAAAATAATTGATCATTTTCGACAATTACCCTGAATATCTGGGGGAAATGTGGGTCCCTCTCAATGTCTATGGTGGTTGCAGCCTTAGCTGAAGTTTTTACCTTGGAGGTCAGGAAACCAAGTCTTGTGTTTTCTCTTGAATTCAGCTTTCTCTTCTTCACTTGGTTTAGAGTCAGATACTGGAGGAATAAAAAATCATTAAGACACAATTGATGGAAATAATCAATATTAGAGAACAAATTTTTATGTTCAAGAATTTATTTCTGGGGGAAAAAAACAAATTAACGTGTATCCTAAATGTTTAAGAGAAATCGTCTCGGTTATGTATGTAACCCTCGTTCCCTGAGTAGGAGACGTTACGCTGTGACGACGAATGGGGTTTCGCTTAGAAAGCCTCTCGCCTTCGAGTATTATAAAACGGCAGCCTTCTCTTCTCCACTTGGTTTAGATTCAGATACTGGTGAAATGAAAAATAATAATTAAGATACAATTGGTGGAAATAATATATTAATAATCTAAAAGAAAACAGTATCTTTTGTTGTTGTGGCGCTGGCTGAATTTCTTACCTTCAATGCCAGGAAACCAGGTCTGGAGCTTCCTTCTGAACTCAGCCTTCTCTTCTTCAGCGTGTTTAGAGTCAGAAACTACTGAATTAAAAAGAAAATCATTAAGTGGCACAATTGGTGAAAATAATATACTAATATATATATATATATATATATATATATAAATGAAGGTGACTTGACTATAAAAAGAACATTACAATGAACAAAAATTTGAAAACCTCACTACAAATAATCCAGAATTGAAGACAAATGCTAATAATCTACTCTGTCTGTTACTCTTCCTCACACCTGAAATCTCTGATCGAGTGAATCTCCTGAAGTTCTCCATCCTACAGTAGATCATTTCTAATCCACTTATGTTGTAAGATCTGCTCTACCGTCGGGCGTTTAGTTGGATCCAGGGTTAGGCACTGGCTAATCAGATCACTGCATTCTGTACACATTTTATTAAGGAGAGAGCTGGTTAGTCATGACCATGTGACACTAATGTTGGCATCTATGAAAACAGCATCTGAAACATGAATAATATAAGGTAAAGTGTTCTTTATCTTTACTTTAAAGGTGAAGTATGTATTTTCTTCTGCACTAGTGGCACGTTGCGAAATGACAAAATAAAGCATATTTTAAAAAACCTACGTCATCACGTCATCCCCAACTCAAACATCACAAACGCAGCTCTTACTGGTACTTGTGAAGGCATGTTTCAGGTCCAACATATTAGGAATACTTTTAGCTGTGTTGCATTTGTCTTTATGAACAATAATCTCCGAAAGTAGAAATGCAGTGAATTTTGGCTTTCACTTCTGTGACTAAAGCTACATTTCTTATAGTATTTAACTATATATCAAAATTTTTACACACTTCAACTTTAACTGTGTCTGTACTGAGCCTTTTGCTTTATGTGTGTGTTTATCGCTGTTATCAATATCATTCATTCACCGTTGGATAAGCTGGTGTTCTGAAATGTAAGTTTGGCTTCTTTGATTTCCGTTGGATTGTGAAAAGGAGGACGTGCGTTCACCATCTCGTACAGCAACACTCCAAGAGCCCAGACATTTGCTGGGACGGCGTGAAATCGAGGTTCTGTGAAGACTTCAGGAGGGCAGTAATCCAGTACTCCTGTAAGCAAGACATTTGTGCATTGTTGAGCAATTTTTTCAAAGTGTCAAATAATCAGCAAGTCATTACATCCAGGTTTCCACACACTCCCAAAATGCTCACCAATGTAAATGTGGCTGTCGTAGCCATCACTACTAGAGCTGTAATCGGGCCTTAAAAGTTCGGCCCGAAAAGGCCCGAGCCCGACAGAGTTTGGCCCGAGCCCGACAAGTACATTTTGATTGACATCTTTTTAAAAGCCCGAACCCGTTTACAGCCCGACTGTCCAAAAGGCCGTCTATCAGCAGTGATAAGAGTGTCGGAGAATAGCGCGGACACGCGCTTCACACCGCGAGCCGGCACACGCACCACTCGGCGGAAAAGGGAGAGAAAGAAAGAAAGAGACGCACGCACACAGCACCTTTGTCTTTCATAAAAAAAAGGAGTAATTTATAAAAATTTGAACATCATTTATTCATGACTAACGGAGGCTAGAGGCCACTTGGAAGTTGGAACAAAGAAATAAAATAAGTCCTCCAGAGACCAGCCTCCATTTCACCAGCCATCCATTTACACGCTAATCTAAACACATCACCTGACCGCTCATTTACCACGCAACCCGAAGCGCGAGCCCGAGCCCGGCCCGAGCCCGTGTAAAATAATAGAAATTAAGTCCGAACCCGACCAAACCCGTCGGGTTCGGGCAAAGATCTTCAGCTCTAATCACTACTAAGCAGCTGACCACAGCCAAAGTCTATCAGCTTGAGCTCTAACGTGTCTTTCTTCAACAGGAAATTGTGCGCATGAACATCATTGTGAAAAACGTCATGATCAATGCAGTGTTGCACTGCCAGCACAGCCTGTCGCATGATGACCCGTGCGGTCGTTTCGTCCAGTTGAGGATTACGAATGATGAAGTCCAGCACGCTCTCGCAGGGTTCGGGATACTCCATCACCAGGGTGAATTTTCGAGGGTGCTCAAACCAATCGTGTAGTTGTATGGCGTAGGGGCTTATGGGTTCTTGCCTCATCATTAGCAGCAGAGCCACTTCTGTAATGAGAGGTTCGGGACGCCCAGGCTAAAGAAAAGAAAAGAAGACAGAAGATTAGCTGGGTAAAAATCTGAAGAAAACTTCATTTTTAAAGGTACTTTTCTTTGATCTTTGTAGATCCGATCAACAGAGCCTTTCCAGGCTTATTTGTCCATTACATTTACACCTAATGCTTCCTACAGGTGTATTGACTACAGTAATCAGCACTTAAACAACTAAATACACATTCAGCTTTTGGCCAACTTACAATAGCAAGATAAACATCGTTGCAAGTCTTGCGCATCCGCTTGATGGCAACCTGCAAAAACGAAAAAAGAAACACACTATTCAATAACAGTAACAGCATTCAAGCGCCTGACCTTGCACATAACATTTACGATTTGAGCATCCAAGTATTAAATCATCTGTTTTAAATATGTTTTGATGCGTGCAAGAGCAAAATGTTTATACAATTCAACAAGACTGCTTTACCTTTTTGCCATCAAATTTGCGTGTTCCCTCAAACACTCTTCCGAATCCTCCGGATCCAATCATCTCTCCCGCGTTATAGAGAGACTCAAAGGAGTCTGAAAAACAAACAGGAAAATATGAGAAATATATGAGCTTGCTAGATCCTTTGTTTTATAGTAAAAATATCAGTGCAGGTCGAAAAAATAATATGAATATTCTCTGAAAACAAGCCTCAAGATATCTTTAGTGGGAAACAAGACGATAATACTGTTTAAAACAATAATGACTGCAGATTTACCATGATCTGGCTCGACGCCGGAGTGATCTGGATCAGAATCTGGCTCTGAGTCCAGATCTAGTGGAGGAACGAAAGGCTCCACAACATCCACAGCTTTACTGTCAGAACAGCAGCGGGACAGACTCGTCCACAAGTTCCTGATGAACCGACACATTCTTTCCATCTTCTTATGTTTTGTAGGTTTTTCTGGAAAAAAAAGGAGAAATATTTAAGCATAAACAAAAATCAGAAACATCTCTGACCTCACATTTAACAATGATATAACTTCCATTTTACTGTTAAATTCTTATCTTTAATGTCACAAATCCAAAGTAATGCAAATATTTGCAAGCTATCCGCCTGACGACGCCCTGTTTCTGCTTAATACCTGCATAAATGTCCCTTAGCGGTGACCAAAGCGGTTTTCACAATATTAAGTAATAATCATTTTATTTCACGATAATGATAGTTATTTTTTTGTTCTTTTATTTGATCTTTTATTAAAAAGAGAGCATACATTTCCAGGCCTCATTTGGCACAGTTCTGGCAATGGTAAAGGTCATATGAGCCATCATGTCTTAAAATGTGCTGTTTTAAGTATAATAAAGCTATTCTCTCTTTAAAGCTTTGTTTCATCCATATGTTAATCTAAAATGTTATTTGGCATGTTAATGTGTTGGGACTTGAGAATTGACAATTGTCAATAGGCATCGAGTAAACGTTGAAGATTTATGTCTATTTTACGACAAATTTGACGTCTTTTAAATGTTCATTTTCAACCTTCAGTGGACCGTAATTAGACGTTGAAGATTTACGTCTATTCAACGTCTAATAGACGACTTTTTGCTAGCTGGGAATGTTCTTGTTATAGTCAAATCACCTTCATTTATATAGCGCTTGATACTATACAGATTGTTTTAAAGCTGTAGTAAACAGGAAAATAACAGAATCAGTAAACCAAACAGAATTCAATTCTGTTCTAGCTCTAAAAAAAACATTCATGAGTTGACTTGTTCATATACTCTTTGTTTTGGATAGGAAATAACATACTTGCTGAGAGCTCCGAGCTCGAGATTTGACCCGAAGCCAGAAGTCCAACACCAACCTGACAGAAACTCAGAGCCTGTCCACGTCTGAGCAAGAACGTGTTTATTTTGTTTAACGTGTTTATATTTTATTTAACATTTGTATCTCTTGAATTGAATACATGTTGCATGTATATTTGTAATAAACGTTAAAGAAAATCGTAAATGGGCTTTTTCGTTTGGACTTGTTTTGGGATCCTTTATTAATGTGGATGTATTTTTTTATTATTAATATGGATTTATTATTATGCAACAATAACAAATACAAAACAGTAACAAACAATCATAGACAAAACAGATACAAATTAAATGAAAACAATATCTGAAAAAAATGGCACATCTTTCACACTGTTTACATGTCTGACATTTATGTATATTGTGACATTTGTTAAACGCTATTTATGATGGTTTATTTGTCCATCCTCACTCACTCACTCACTCATCGCCATCTACTGGTGTAATGATGGAACAGAGAGGAGAAGAAATCAGGAAAGGACTCTGAAATATGAGTGTTTTTGGTGCTAAACAGACACTGAAGAGGACATAACTGGACAACACTATTATATCACATAATTAACTATTATCTTTCAAGTCATTAGTGCAGTTATTCAAGTCATGGTACAGCAAGAATAAGAATCATATTGATAAAAATAAGAGTTACACAACTGGCTACTCGTGCCCACACACAGATTGGCATTGGAGGAGTTTCACTTTTATATTTTATACACTTTTTTATATTTAGTTTCAACAAAGTGTCCCTACAAAGATGACAGTATCGGAAATCCTTTTCCCTCTAGAACCATTTTTTGGTCCCCATGAGGAAAACAGCTTAAAGGAGTGGTATGGCCTTTTCACAAGATGTAAAATAAGTCTCTGATGTCCCCAGAGTGTGTATGTGACGTTTTAGCTCAAAATACCCCACAGATATTTTTATATAGCAGGTTAAAGTTGTCACTTTTGAGGGTGAGCAAAAACGCGCCGTTTTTTATGTGAGCTGCTGTGTGTGTGTGTGTGTGTGTGTGTGTGTGTGTGTGTGGATGATATGTAGGTTTAGGCAGAGAATGTCTAATAGGAAGAGAATTGGCACTCTCTGGTTACTTCCGGTTTCTGGACTGGCTGCAGTAACACGTCTCTGTCCATGCGGGGGCGCTCGCAGGCGAGTGCAGAATGAATGGGAGTCTATGGGGTTTCACCCCCAGAATCCACTTTTCTCAGGATGTAATTATTTGTCTAGTAATTTGAATGTTGTATTCGAAAGGAGATGCAAAGCAATTACACATTGCTGGGTGTTAGATTTTTTAGAGTCACTTATTTGCTTTAAAAAGTATTTTAAAGTGTCAATGACGTCATACACATCGTACGACCAGAGATACTGCTTTACGGCAATCCTTCAGTCACTTTGGTGCGTTCGCGCTCTGCACTTTCTTTTCTCTCGAGGCATCGACAACACAGCTGACACAGGTAAACACACGTGCTAGACGAGTTTATGTTTTGTTTGTTTCTGGTCCCGCTTCGGATGCCACGATGCCATCAAGCGGTATCTCTGGTCGTAATCAGTCCTTCACTGACCAATCAGCGTTCATTAGCAGAATGCTAGCGTGTTATGGGCAACAACAACTCAACCTGTAAGAAATCGAAAGGACATAAGTACTCGTTCATTCAACTTTCGACCTATAACCCATGTTGAACTTGCAAAACCTACAATCAAATCTGAGATTTCTCAACGGCACTCGGGTGAAAGAGACAAATTTAGCCGTCTAGCCCCATAAGCCCCTTTCACACAGCGCATTGAACCCGGGAAATTGCCGGCAAATTGCCGGAACGCCTTCTGTGTGAACGCAAACACGACCCGGGATCGATGCCGGGTTGGGGACCTAGTAACATTGCCGTGTTCAGTCCCGGAACGCGCGCTGTGTGAACAAAAGCCGTAATAATGCCGTGTCGCAGTGATGACGCTGAAGCGCGGGATCGTTCGCCAGCTGTGAAGCGGTACGTAATGCACAAGTTTATGATCGAATCAGATAAATAAATGCACAAGCGTGGTTTCTCGAGAGAGAAAATCGCAGCTCATAAGCAAACTGAAGACTCTGCTGAGACATTACAAGTCACATCGATGTCACGTGTCTTTCCGGGACATACACGTGTTGTGTGTGAACGCGCTCTCTGATTCCGGAAAATCACTGGCAGTGTGAATGAACCAAAATCAAACGAACCCGGGTCAAATCCCGGGTCACTTTATCCGTGTATTTTCCGGAATCTCTGTGTGAAAGGGGCTATAGACTCCCATTCAGTCTGCGCTCGCCCGCGATCACCTCCAGTGGAATTCTAAACTGCAACCAAGATCGATACAATGGGGCTAATAGGAAGTGCCAAGGCTCTCCGTAGACGGGCTCTCGGCTCTGGTTTAGGGGTAGGGTGTGTGTGTGTGTGTGTGTTTCTTAAGCAGCCCTAGAGGTCGATCATAGATCAAATCGATCCACCATCAAACAGCGTATATTTTGTGCTGTTTTATGCGTTTGAGACAATGTGTTTGCAAAACTTACATTTCACAGGAATATTCTCCATCTGTACATCTTAGAAAGTCGTGCAAATATTTCCATTTTGCTGCTAAACTTCACATTGAACGAGCGCCGCTGCGCGCATGCGCGCCAAATAGGATCGCAATAATTCTGACCAATATATACATTTTGCTTGGAAAATTAATAGGCTATGCGATATTTTATAACACCAGAAATATCTTCTAATTATAATAATTTATCTTTAGGATGTTGGATAAGTTGCAGTGAACTTATAGCTCATTACACTCATATATTTTATACTTATTCAGGGAAGAATTTTTTAAGAAACCAAATATAATAAAGATACAAAATATAGTTTTGGGTTTAGGACCTAAGCTACTTAAGAAAGATGACTTATGCTTATTTAGAATGCTGAGAATTACAGCTTTTAAAGCAACATTTGTTTAGTTTTTTTGAGAAAGCAAGAATGTTTGGTTAGATTTAGTTTACATTATGGAGAGGATAACGTGAAATTAAGAGCAAAAGTATACATTTTGAAAAGATATGTGCAACTCTAAAATTAAAGAATATTCCATAAAATAAAGGAATACATATTAGCCTACATTAACTAAATAACTTGTATAATTGTGTTAAATGTGTTTGAATTGAAAGACATAATAAAGTACATAATATATAATATTATATATATATATATGCTAAAATATTTGTCGTTGGACATTAGATGTGCCTTATTTAGAATTTTAAACCTACAAATGTATTTTTATGATAATATAGCCAATTACTAAGCTCAGATTCATCTTACCAGTTAAAATGTAGTCTGTGCTTTTGTAATTATTTATTTTAAATTTTGTGATTTTAACCTCTGCCTTAAAAAGCTTTTTTTATTTTATTTTAGATTGTAATGTTCTTCTAATAACCATAAACATTAAAACTATCTAATTAAATCTTGGGCACAAAACAAAAATAAAACCTGGATAATATATATATATATATATATATATATATATATATATATATATATAGGCTACAATGATAAATGAGACACTATAGACCTACAAACGTGTTAAGTTATATTGTATACTATCAATTGTTTATGTAAAAAAAATATATATATATATCAACCTTAACAAACATTTAATATACAATTTAACACGTTTGTAGGTCTATATTGTCTCATTTATCATTGTAGCCTTATTTAAGCTGATTTTCTTTACTGTATATTTATTTTTGGACTGATAATGGTTAATAAAGTCAAATAATGGTATGAGAGAGTGTCAGTCATTGTGTTCCTATTGGTCAGTGTTAGAGGATCTGTGTAACAGCTGAGGCTTAGCCTGACAGTTAGCCTGCCCTGGACCAGGCTAGTTTCCCAGCATAAGTTGCCAGAGTAACTGAGTTTGAACTATTTTAAGTTTGCTTTATGAAACAGAATCAGCCGACAATAAGTCTGACTAACCAAAATAAGCCTGGCTTGTATTCTAATCTTGTTTTATGGAACAACCCTCAGGGCTCCTTTTTCATCTCTGTTCGCGTTCACTGAGACACACACCATCGTGTCCTACTGCCCAAAAAAGAAGAAGAACGTGATTCTTATGAGCACCACACACAAGGATGCAGCAGTCAGTGAACGTGAGGACAGAAAACCGGAGATGATTTTGGACTACAACGCCACTAAAGGTGGAGTGGACAATCTAGACAAGGTATGTGGTACTTTGTATTTGTTCACTGCTAAAAATAATTGTACAATAATAACTTATATTCTAAGTTAAATGGTAAATTGAACTTTAAATGTATTGGGGAAAAAAAGTAAATTGCATTATCAAATAGATGACCAAACATTTACTAAAATGTTGTGCATGTTCGTGTAATATTACAGATTGTTGCAACACACACATGTGGACGGAAGACTGGCCCATGGCTATCTTCTTCAACATTACTGATGTCTCGGTCTACAATTCTTTCGGTCTGTGGAGGGAGATCAATCCCACCTGGGGACAGGCGAAAAGCTACCGAAGGAGGCTGTTTCTGGAGGAGCTGGGGGAAGCGCTGGTGTAGCCCTTTATGAAAAGAAGGCAAAACATTCCTCGCACACCAGCCTCTGTGAGCTTCCTGAGAAAAGTGCAGGATTCCAGAGATGAGGAAGCTGGTCCCTCATCTGCCGGTGCGTCCACAGCTGGTCCCTCATCGGCCGGTGCGTCCACAGCTGGTCCCTCATCGGCCGGTGCGTCCACAGCTGGTCCCTCATCGGCCGGTGCGTCCACAGCTGGTCATGTATATATGAATTAATTATTATTTAATAATTGATGAATAAAAAGTTAAAAAGAACTGTATTTATTTAGAATAGAAATCTTTTGTAACAATATACACCACCGTTCAAAAGTTTGGGAACAATAACAATTTTTTTTTTAAGAAATTAGTACTTTAATTCAACAAGGATGCGTTAAATTGATAAAAGGTGATGGTAACGATTTATATTGTTAGAAATGTTTTTATTTTGAATAAATGCTGTTTTTATGAATAAATGCTGTTAACGTTTTACTCATCAATGAATCCTGAAAAAAGTATTCCAAAAAAATATATTAAACAGCACAACTGTTTCCATCATTGATAATAACTGAGTATCAAATTATCATATTAGAATGATTTCTGAAGGATCATAAGACACCAAAGACTGGAGTACTTGCTGATGAAAATTCAGCTTTGCATCACAAAAATAAATTACATTTTAAAATATATTAAAAAAGAGAACCATTATTTTAAATTGTAATAATATTTCATAATATTACTGTTTTTTTTTTTTTGTTTTTTTTTTTTTTAACTGCAGGCTTGATGAGCATAAGAGACTTCTTTCAAAAACATTAAAAATAGTAATGTTTCCAAACTTTTGACTGGTACTGTATATAGATATAGATAGATAGATAGATATATATGTGTATATATATATGTGTGTGTGTGTGTGTGTGTGTGTGTGTGTGTGTGTGTGTGTGTGTGTGTGTGTGTGTGAAAAAACTATATACTTATCAAAGATAAATGAATCTGTAATTGAAGTTTTGTCTTTTATGCTATGTCAAATTTATTTTGTTTTGTTTTTGTATAGTCCAACCGTACGCCAGGTTCAACCGTACTCCATACTATTTGTAGTATACAGAAACAAATTCTGATTGAATTTAAGCAATCAGCGCGGTTGGCAAAGTTTCGTGCCAAAGCCCAGCAGTGGGCTAAAACAACACCTCACACTTTGTTCTAAACCAAAACTAAACATTTATATAGGAGGCTATACAATATAAAGATGTTTTACATACAAGTACATAAACATAATACATTACATGATCATGAATAAATTGTAATTCCTGTAAACTGACAGTTCAAATAAAAAGTAATTCATATTATTTCCACTGATGTGCCACTAATGGGCAGAACTCTTGTAAATAAAAGAGCTAATAGGCAGTTGGTAAAGTCACACATCACTGCAGCTGCCATTAGAAGCTCTGGTTCCCAGAAAAAGGAGAACTACTGCACATGCACAATGACTAAATCTAAACAAAATTTACAGTTTTAACTCTTATTTGATCTTATGATACAGTTCGTGTCAGATTTTATTGCTAATTTTACAATATGTTTTGAGATTTCAGGAGTTCCCCATTCAAGTAAATAGCAGTTAGCCTTGCATAACATAAAAAAAGTTGCCTGGAGGCTTTGCAACTATGGCTACCAAGTGAACTGATGTTCATTGAAAGCAGAAAGCTTGTCATACTCAACTTTAGCAGAAGCCTTGATTTTTTTTAATTAAACAGTCTGAATAGCCTTTCAGAATTTTTTGTATGGTATAATATAAATAATAAGCCTGGACATAAAAAAAAAAAAAAAAAAAACTGTGTTCAAGCAAGAAAAAACACATGTTGGCTTGGAGTCACATGATGCTAAGCATATTTTTTAGTTTCTTTCAGAATTATTATGAACCATTTTTAAAAGCTGTACTGTTTGACGTTCTTATATTTTAGATGGAGAAGCTGAAAGCTCTGGAATATGTTCCTCTTCTTCTACTAGGGAAATGTTCGAAGGCCCATAAGTGGACAACGGAGGTCCAGTGTCCCTTTGAGTTCCCACCTGAGGGACATATGGTGATGGACAAAATGCTCATCCTCTTTGAGCATATTTTACAGGGTAAATTGTATTTGCAAGCACTGAAACCTAAATACTGTAGCTATACAAGTTTCTATGTTAAACTACACTTTATTTAAAAAAAAATTATATATGACTTTAATGGTACTTTTTTTTTAAAGATTTGAGTCCAGAAGAAGAACAAGAGGTCACAGAAGGTAATGAAGCAGAAAGGCAGGACTTGAAAGAGACTGTAGAAGATGAAGAGGACATTATACTGGAAAACAGTGTAGAAATGGAAAGACTGGAGGATGAAGAGCAGATCGAAGAACAACAGATAGAAAGTGGGGAGGAAGAACCAGAGAGACCTGTTGAGGAACAGAGATTCAAAAGTCCAGAAAAAGAACAAGAGGATTGTTATAGCAATTTTTATCTCACTGGGAAAAACAGCATCACAGGGTTAAGGAACACTCAAAAGGCAAAATTGTAATAAAGAAGAAAAAGGCTTTATTCTTTGAGGAATCTTTTCGCAACCGCAGCCACCCAGATGTGAAACAGAAAGCCTCCTGACATAATAAAACTGAGACATTTTATACAGGTTTCTGACATTCTTGACTCCTCCTTTCCCAGTTTCTGTAAATTTCCTTAAAGACATCTTATATCTCAAGCTAGTATGGACTGGTTCTACCCCCCCTGGGCAGGTCATGCTGTTCTTTGTCCCTGAGAAGCCAAAAGGCCTTCATTTACATTCTTTGTCCCTGAGAAGCCAAAAGGCCTTCATTTACAATCTAGATGACCTCCTGCTGTTCTTTATCCCCTAAGGGGATGGCATGGGACCCCTTGTTTATTGTTAAACGACCCCTGTATTCTCCTGGCTGGATCCTTTCTCGTGCTCAGGTGTAAGTTTTATCACCCTGTCTTCCTGTCCCTTCTTCAGCTGTTAGAAAACCCTCACAGAAATATATATGGTCAGATGCTTTTACACACACTCAAATGAAATCAACAAGTTTAAATGAATGGACACAAGAACAATGAATTTTTCATTAACATCTCCCCCCTGTTTATCATTCTCTGATAACCAATAAAATAATAAAAATTCATTTCTATTTTCTAAAATCAATCAAACCCATTTTACTATTGAATCCCCAAGAATACAATCACTTCAAGTCTTTACATCACAGTTATACTCCTCATTACTGACTTTCATATACCTGATCATTTTACTTGAGTCTTGTAGAAAAATTAAGATGGCTTAAAATGGAAAAAAGAAATAACATTAATAAAAGAATAGTAAATAGTACAGTCAATCAATGATATCAAAACCTAAACAATCAAAGTTTAGGAAAACCCGTTCATTGTTCCAGAAAGGCAAGAAAGAATTTATCACATCTCTATGTAAATCTCGTCGCTGTCATAGTCATACTGCTGCTCATCAGTAGCTGAACGCATAGTTATTTTTACTGCTTGTACTGATGTCATTGTTTTGGCTGTCCCTGCTCTAATCAGTCTTTGTACTGAGCTTGAAATGTACCTCAAGATACATGGTAAACAGAGCAGAACTAATAATCCCATACCAACAATTGGCAAAACAGAATTATTCTGAAAAACCACCCTGACCATGCGGACATCAGCCACTCCATCCACTCACTACCAGCAGCCTGAGGCGGCTCTTTTACAGCTTCTCTCATGTGCTCGATGATATTAGTTAAGTTGTCACTGTAATCAGGAATATTAAAACAACATGATACCCCCAACATTTTACAGACTCCACCCCTCTCTGCCGTCAGAATGTCTAGGACCAAACGGTTCTGAATAACTGATTCTCTCAACTGACGCATTTCCTCGCTTATTAATGTCAAAGCATTTTCTGTGCTATTGGCTATCGCTAGTACTGTCCATGCTAACCCATTAATCTTGTTTATCGTTACTGCTGTACCCACCCCTAAGAAAATTGACCAACCTATATTTGCTCCCGGTGTTGTCCACGGGTCAGTTAATGTATATCCTGCATAACTATTTGGCAGAGCTTCAGGCAAAATATTAATATCTCGTTTTTCTCTTTTACCTACTTTGTTTGGCAAATACACAGAGGTTCCCACATTCATCAAGGCTGGATAACAGCAACCTGACCAGTCTTTTGTAGGCAAACGGTGATAAGCTCTGTCGCCACATACCCACACCGCAGCTGGTGAACTTTGGTTTGGTTTGTTGAATGGGCATGTGAAGTTGATTTCTTTGTTGTTGATGACTGCTGTACAATTGTCCATTGTTCTGTCATGTATGTTGATTTTGATTCTGCAGTCAGACCATCCAGTCCTTAACAGTCTTGGTCTGTTGAAACAGACGCAAACGTCACCCTGGGCATACGTTACCCTCAAAGGTGGAATTGCTATGTTAGTGTTGTTGTATTGTTGTATATGATCACAGTCGTCAGCAGGCTGTTTCGTTGGTACTCTTCCCTCTTCCAGGTCCACAACAGTTTTTAGCACTTCAGTCATCTGCTGAGGAATAAGGCACTTAGTTTCGTTGACTGTTGCTGTCGTCAGAGGGACAGCTTTCCATGCGTGTGACATTTGAAGACACATCCAGCAGCTTGTCTTGATCTCCAGTTCCTCTTTCTGCAGCATTGCTAGTGCGCAGGCTTTGTTCCCCTGGCATTTCATCATTGCTTTCTTTACTTCAGGATTTATCTGACCTTTGTTTGTGTCTTCGTCCCCCATCCAGGCCAGTTCTTCTTCAGTAGCCTGTTCGACCTCGGGTGGCACAGGTGACAAGAAAGGTGTTGTCATTGTTGCTGCTTGTGGTCTGGTTGCCTCGACTATCATAATGTCTATTGTTTCATACCAGTCAGTTTCAGCCAAGTCCAGGGCACAGTAGTACCTGCCTTGGTCAGCACGCGTCGCATGTTTCAATTCCACTCTCATCCCGTATCTGTTGTTACTCATTTTGTCTTCAGCGTACACCTGAAATCTTTCATCATATTCCGTCCTGTAGTGATGAGCGTATGCTTTTACGTCGGTCCACGCACATGGGCTTTCGCAGAAGTAGAAATGTGCGTGCTCCTCGGTATGTCCATTGCACCCGAGACAGTTCTTCTGGAATGGGTTGCACTTGAAAATCACACTTGATCCCTCCTCTATTGTGATGATGCTTCCGTGCAGTCCTTTCACCGGCTCCACTTCCGTGAATGTATCTCTTTTATCACGCTGTCTGATGATGTTGTTCAGCACAGATGTTTCAGAACAAATAGTCACTGATATCAAAGTTAAGATGAACGTGCCTTTACAAAGTCCGCACATTCCTGGTATTCTGAATGGATGCCATGGCTTTGAACGATCCATCTTGTCTAATTCTGCAACTGTGTTGTTTTTTCTAAACCACTCAGAGTCTTATCAGTCTTTGTTGATGTGCAGTGTGCAACCTGATACTGCCTGTGCAATCAGAACCCTCCTCTACTCCCAGCTTCCTTCTCACAGCTCGTATTTCACTCCGCTTGTTGCTGCTGCTAAAATGTGGGGATCTGTTGCCAGTAAATCTTTACGTTTTGTTAGTTCAATGGTCAATGTCTCTGACTGTACAAATGGCTTTATTCTGCACACTGGTCTCACCACTTTCTCTGAGTGACCTTGCACCTGCTTGTCTTTAGGGCTTATTGTTGAGCTTGCTGCTGTCTTTGGGACTCCTCCTCCTGTTGCTCTTCCGATATGGGCGGAACCTTCCTGCAGTGGCTGGAATGAACCCAAGTCGCTCGTTCCCCGACCTTCACCGCCGTGTACGTGACCAGCAAGACTTGGAATGGTCCTAGCCACCGTTTCGCTCTCCAGCTTTTCCTCCTGAGGTCGCGGATCACCACGTAATCCCCTGGTCTGACGTTGTGCAGGAACGTCTCTGCCACCTTGCTCTGAGCTGCCTTTACCTGCACAGAAACAGCAGATAGCAGACACGACATTTCTTTGCAGTAATTCAACATTTCATTCTCACACACATCTGTTGATGGAAGCCGCCTTTTTTCCCCCACTATACCCATGAATGGTGGTCTACCAAATAGAATTTCAAATGGGCTCAAATTCGTTTTTACTCTCTTTCTCATTCTCATGTACATCAGTACAATGGGTAGTGCCTTCACCCATGACAATCCCGTTTCTTCGCAACATTTTGCCAGTTTGGTCTTCACCGTCTGGTTCTCACGTTCAACCGCACCTCCGCTGGCAGCGTGATATGCACAGTGTGTTCTCAGATCGATTCCCAAGAACTGACCCACCTGTTTGATCGTCTCATTGACGAAATGACGCCCGTTATCTGAGCTTATCTTCTTTGGCACGCCCCATCGGGGCAGGATCTCGGTTAGCAGCGCTTTCGCCACTGCCGCAGCATCCTGTTTTGAGGTGGGAAAAATTTCCACCCACTTCGAAAACATATCAACAAGTACCAAACAATATTTCTGCTTTCCACAAGGGGTCAGTTCAATGAAATCGATCATTAAATATTCAAATGGCCCATCTGGGGCTGGTTGGCTTGCCAATGGTGTTTTAATGCCCCGTGCAATGTTGTATGCGGTACAAATCGCACATTTTTTGCAAAAATTTTCAGCATATATTGTGAAACCTTTGGTAAACCACAATTCTCTCATTTGCATAATCATCCCCGCCTTTGACACATGGTCTTTCCCATGTGACAACTTAGAATAATGCTGGAAAAAGTGGCTTGGTAGGCACGGCTTCCCCTCAACAGATGTCCATACACCATCCACAAGGCGGCAGCCTGCCGCCTTCCATTTGTTTTTCTCAGCTCCTGTGGAAAAAGACTGCATGCTCTGTAAACAAGGAGAAATGTCATTATGAAGGTTAATGTCAACTGATACGCAGGTGGCGGCGCTGGTATCTACTTCAGTCTGGGTCGTTGCCACTGTTTTTGCCGCCATATCTGCTCTGGCGTTGCCTGTTGAGATAGAAGTCTTATCGTTAGTGTGCGCTGCGCATTTGCAAACTGCAATCTTGTCTGGAAGCAGAATGGCCTCCAACAGGTCAGATACCAAAGTAGCATTCAGTATGGGTCGGCCGTCTGACTTCAAAAATGTTCTATGTTTCCACAAAGCGCCAAAGTCATGTGTGACCCCAAAGGCATAACGCGAGTCTGTGTAAATCGTCACGCATTTACTAGTCATTAGTTTGCATGCTTCAGTCAGGGCGACTAACTCAGCTGCCTGTGCTGAGTAATGAGATGGCAATCTGCCGGATTTTACAGTTTCAAATTCAGTCGTCACCGCATAACCTACGTTATTCTGTCCTGTTTGCGGATTTTTCGACGCAGATCCATCCACAAAGAGGACATTGTCACAGTTTTCAAGCGGAATGTCTAACAAATCTGGGCGCGGTGTGCATACCTGCTCGAGAGCTGACAAACAACAGTGATGCTCTTCGCCGTCCTGTTGTGTTGGCAAAAGAGTCGCAGGATTCAATCTTGTACATCTTTTGACAGTGATATTTGGCATATCAAGCAAAATCGTATGATACCTCAGCCATCGGGCTGTAGACAAGTGTGATGTTCTCTGCTCCTGCAAAATCAAAGACACCGCATGCGGGACCTCTAAGGTCAAATCAGCATAGCCCACAAACTCTCTTGAAGCCATCACGGCCAGCTCAGCTGCCGCCACTGCCCGGAGGCAGTGTGGCAGCCCTGCTGCTACAGGGTCGAGTTTGCCTGAGAAATAGGCTACAGGTTTCAAACGATCACCGTGTTTTTGCAGGAGCACAGAAGCCATAAAGCCATTTCTCTCATCGACCATCTGCGTGAACGGACGGTCTATAACCGGCAGGCCTAACGAAGGAGCCATACACAACTGTGTTTTCATGTTATTAAATGCTATCTCAGCTTCACTCGTCCAAACAAGTCTGTCACATGATTTCAACCCCTTCCCTGTTGTAAGGGCTCGTAGGGGCTGCTCTAAAATGGCATAGTTGGGGATAAATGTTCGGCAGTAAGCACACATCCCCAAAAATGACAACATCTGTTTTTTTGTTACAGGCTTTGGGGCTTCTTTTATGCCCTGCACCCTTTTCTGTGACAATGCTTTGCTGTTTGGTTTAATAACATGCCCCAGGAAAGTCACTTCCTGTTTCACAAACTGCAGCTTTGAAATACTGACCTTGTGGCCCTCCCTTTCAAGATGCTTGAGGAGAGACACACTGTCAGCCCTGCAAACAGCCTCACTCACTGAACAGATCAAAAGGTCATCAACATAAGATAACAGCGCCGTCCCTTCTGACAAAGCCAAATTTTCAATACTTCTTCTGAGCGCTTCATTGTACAAAGTTGGAGCTTCACAAAAACCCTGACATAGCCTCGTAAATGTGTACCCCTTGCCATTAAAATCAAATGCAAACCAAAACTGGCTTTTTTCATCAACCGGAACGCTAAAGAAAGCATTAGCCAAATCCACCACAGTAAAGTATGTTGCATTTTCTGGAATCTGAGTTAGTATGGTATAAGGATTGGGGACTCGAGGAGCGCGGGCGATGACTGCTGAATTCACCGCCTGGAGGTCCTGAACAAATCTCCATTGCAATGGTTCACCTGGGTTGCGTGCTTTCTTTACAGGAAAAATTGGGGTTCTGACAGGTGAATCATTGCAAGGCCTAATTACTCCCTCCTTCAATAGAGCGTCAAACACTGGCGTTATGCCCTCTATTGCCTCACGTTTCAAGGGATATTGCGCTTTACATGGTCTGAAATCAGTCTTTGGTGTTATCACAACTGGCTCACATCCCTTAATGAGGCCCACATCATATTTGGTTTTAGCCCACAAATTTGGTGGTATTTGTGCCAAAGAAATATCGATTTCTGAAGCAGAAATACCCCCCTGTGCTGTCACATTTTTCCCAATAACAATCATGTCTCTTTTGACCTCAAGTTCAAAATCACAGTTCGATTTAAATGCCCCCACACTCTTGCTCTCTGCTGTGTGTGTGTCAACTTTCACCCAGTCTGTGGCAGATAAACACTCTTTCACAAACAGCCCTATATCTCTCCATTGCTGGCTTATGGCCTTCGAGACAGATAAGTGGCATGCAGTGTTCTCTGTCATCAGATAGCAAGCCTTCTGACTGTCAGACAACACTGCAGACAACGCACACACATTCTCCGTCCA
Organism: Rutilus rutilus; assembly: GCF_951802725.1. Lineage (NCBI taxonomy): Eukaryota > Metazoa > Chordata > Actinopteri > Cypriniformes > Leuciscidae > Rutilus > Rutilus rutilus. The sequence continues at coordinate 33,977,302 of NC_140215.1, read as the reverse complement.
GAAAATCCTGTCAAATTTCACACTCTCATTCTGCACAGCATTAAACCACATTTTCTCAAAATTTGAATCACGCTCTGCCACCACATGTGAAGTACAATGCATTTTCTCATTTGTCATAAACTCTGTATTGACTGGGTTTGTACGATTCTTTGCCAATTTCAAAATCTTTTCTGCCCCATCAATATCTGTAACCTGCCAGACATAAGCCCACTTCGGCTCAAATTTAGTGCAAGTAATTTGTGGTGTCTCCTCGATGCTAATTCCATACTGATCAGCACAGAGAGACAAATTTAATTTACACATTAGATCACGAGCCATCAGAGGTGCGGGACAGCCAGGTGACCAAACAAACTCGTGCTTGAAAAAGCGTCCACCCTCCGTTTCGCACTCTAACGGCTCGGTTAACCGGTCAGAAATCAAATGCCCAGACGCTGAAGTGCTCTCAAACACTTTCCCGGTTAAACTCGGAACGCATGGTAAATCACATGGTCGTAATGTTGACAGGCTCGCTCCAGAGTCGACTAAGAATTCAATAACTACCCCTTTGACCCGTAATGGATAGATAGGCATTTCAGAAAACCCTGTGCTTTTGTACAATCTCATACACTCATCATTCACAGCTTTGTTCACAGTTTCATCAGACACACAAAACGGTTTGCAAGCAGTTTCTTCATTGCAAGAAGCAGAAAGAGAATCAGTGTATGTGTTTGTGTTTGCGTCGTGTGTGCATGTGTTAGTAAGAATATTTTCACTTCCCTTTGCTGTAGCCAGAGATTGGCCCCAAAAAGTAGGACCCTTTCCGTCCCGCTCTCCAGTCCCCTCGTTTCAATCAGACTTCATGGTGGGACACGCGGAGCTCCAGTGTCCTTTCTCCTTGCAAAATCTACATTTTGTACAGTCTCTGGTCATGTGGTCATTCGTTGCACAAATGTAACAGCTCCATCTTCCTCCAGCAGCTCTTCTCTGTCCTCTTCGGTTAGCAGGGTTTGGATGGGAAAACTCAGGTCTGTTGGGTTGCTGTGATTGCTGTTGTTGCACAACTACCATTGTGAGAGGCTTTTTCTTCCCGTTCTTTTCTTCGGCGTCTTCTTCGGCATGAATAGCGTGTTGCAGCACTATATTTAAACGGCCTTCCTTCCAAGCCACATACGTGGATTTTGTCCCTCTCTTGATTTCGGGTTTCATTCCTTGCAGGAAATAGCCCATCAAATGTTTTTCCCATGTGCCTGCTTTCGTTCCCCTGTCTTCTGGCTCGGTTAAACCACTGTACTTTGCAAATGTCTCAAAAAGTCTGAAGTAATAGTTTCTTACCGACTCGTCCTTTTCCTGGACGCAACACGTGATTTTTTCAGTGTCCACACGTGGGGGGAAAGCTTCGCTGATGGACCTGGAGAAATTTTCCACTTCTTTCTTGTATGGTTCGTTGCTGTCATGCTCCCAGTCGACGTGCACTCTTCTGATGTCTGCTTTAGTCAGTTTGCCGGCCACCTTGCCCCAGTTTGCGGCGCCCATTCTTACAGTTAACAATCGTTTCAGTTCTTGTGTAGTTGGGCTGAATTCTTTGCATACTGAGAGCAGTTCACTAGCAAAACGCTCACCCGCGTCCTGTGGATCTGGCAAATGTGCCATAGCGTCCTTCATATCTGACATAGTCCATGCTCTGAAAACTAGCATTGGGCCATCTGTGCCCGCAACTTCAACCATCGGAGCCGTCACACTCGACACTTTAACCTTTGCCGCTGTGAAACTGACCTTTTCTTGCTTCATTTGCGATCTTGTTAGCATTTGCTGCCCGCTTGTTCCCGGTTTTTCTACATTCGGGGTGTCCGGAACTGCATCAGACGCTTCTCTGTAAACTTCCCCCTCTTCTTCTTCGCTGTTTGTCGCGGCCTGTGCTGAGGAGTCTGCCTCCCCCTGCTGTACTGGCGGTGCTGGTAGTTGTACCTGAAGCCTTGCTGCCAACATTTGTGTAAGTCGCTCTGCGGCTTCCGCCTCTGCTCGCGCTGTTCTTGCATCTGCCTCTGCTCGCGCTGCCCTTCGATTGGCTTCCTCCAGTTCGATTTGCGCTCTGTTCTGTGCCGGTTCTTGTGTGGGTCGGGGGACTGGTGGAGGGCGGTCCAGATCGGAATCCAACTTAAGGGCCGAGATCTCCGCCACTGGGTAGTGTGTTAAATTGTACGCGGGCGGCGGAGCCGTCGCCTCCCCGGTCACATGTGGAGAAACACACTCATTCGTCTTATTAGTAGCATTCTGTTCCAGTGGAACCGTTTTCACACATACAACATTCTCGGCATTAAATGCTAATTCCTTTTGTATTTGTTTTCGTTCTCGTCTATCAGCTTCTTCTACCCAACATTGTATAGTCGGTTCGCAATTCACACATACATGCTTAACACACACACAGCAACCATTCTGTTTTCCCTTGTTCTTTTCTACTGATTCTTTTACGACATTAAGTCTTATCTTGCTCAAGGTTCCCGCCTCGGGGAAATCGTGATATTTGATCAGTTTTTGTATGTCAACCATACATTTACCACCATAATTATTTCTCATTTGACAGAAAATTGGTGTATAAAAATGATCTACTTTACTGTTAGATGACCCCATTTTGGCTGAGTTCCTCTTTTCTGGATTTCACAATTCGACACGTGTCTTACAGAATCTGTCAAACGTCTTCGACAGACCCGATCTTTTACTCCGAGATCGGACGGACCTCTGCTTGTTTACGTTCCACTCAAAGTTTTCTCACGTGCGCTTATTCGCTCGCTCAATTCTTTTTACTTGATTAATTCAACCTGGTCTTGTAATTACGTTCCACTCAAAGTTCCCCCACGTGCGCTTATTCGCTTGACTCAATTCAATGTGGTAAAACTTCGAGTAGAGCACAATCACCCAGAAACTTCTTTTTACTTGATTAATTCAACCTGGTCTTGTAATTACGTTCCACTCAAAGTTCCCCACGTGCGCTTATTCGCTTGACTCAATTCAATGTGGTAAAACTTCGAGTAGAGCACAATCACCCAGAAACTTCTTAATCCTGTTTTAAACTTTCTCTAAGGTTTACATAAATTTCGAGTAGAACGTAATCATCTCAGCAGCTGTGATTTCTCTGAATCACCAGTGGATCCCCTGTCCACTAACGAGCTAAGTGAGGCAGAAACTGGTCTGCTTTGTCAGATCAATTTCTCCCCATAAAATTTGTGATTAACTGACTCACCTTTCGCTCGTACCAAAAGCAAAACTCAGCCAATATGGTTCACGTTCACAATTATCAAATTACACTCAACTTCAATAAAACAATTTTTGCCGTTTCTTACCCAGATGCTTTTTTTTGTTTGTTTCTCCCGCAATCCGCGGATTCTTTATGGTCCTGGTGGGAGCTTCCTTCACTGGCCCTGAATGCGGAATTGCTCTCTCTCCCGTAATCTGTTGAGTTTCTATCCCAAACTGTCGAGGTATGAGACGGCTGCCTAGGTGCTGCCGAGGTTGTGCACTTTCCCGTCAAATCCGTTCTCAGGACCAGGAGAAGAAGCGTCCGCACAGGATCCCTCTTCTGACACCAGCTGTTATAGCAATTTTTATCTCACTGGGAAAAACAGCATCACAGGGTTAAGGAACACTCAAAAGGCAAAATTGTAATAAAGAAGAAAAAGGCTTTATTCTTTGAGGAATCTTTTCGCAACCGCAGCCACCCAGATGTGAAACAGAAAGCCTCCTGACATAATAAAACTGAGACATTTTATACAGGTTTCTGACATTCTTGACTCCTCCTTTCCCAGTTTCTGTAAATTTCCTTAAAGACATCTTATATCTCAAGCTAGTATGGACTGGTTCTACCCCCCCTGGGCAGGTCATGCTGTTCTTTGTCCCTGAGAAGCCAAAAGGCCTTCATTTACATTCTTTGTCCCTGAGAAGCCAAAAGGCCTTCATTTACAATCTAGATGACCTCCTGCTGTTCTTTATCCCCTAAGGGGATGGCATGGGACCCCTTGTTTATTGTTAAACGACCCCTGTATTCTCCTGGCTGGATCCTTTCTCGTGCTCAGGTGTAAGTTTTATCACCCTGTCTTCCTGTCCCTTCTTCAGCTGTTAGAAAACCCTCACAGAAATATATATGGTCAGATGCTTTTACACACACTCAAATGAAATCAACAAGTTTAAATGAATGGACACAAGAACAATGAATTTTTCATTAACAGGATAATAATAATAAAAATAATAATAATTCATTACATTTATATAGCGCTTTTCTAGGTACTCAAATCGCTTTGAGTCAGGACTTAAAAGTCCTAGAGTCAGGACTTAAAAGAGGCTGTAGAAGATGAAGAGGACATTATATCAGAGAAAAATGTAGAAGTGAGGATGAAGGAAAGATCGGAGGATAAACTGCAAATTGAAGTTGACAGAAAGTGGAGGGGGAGAACCAGAGAGACCTGTTGAGGAAGGAGACATAAAGGTGAAAGAAAAGACTAAACAGGCAGAGGAGATGAAGAAACAGGTAAAGAAAAGAATGATCAGTGCACTTAAGATGAATGAAATGGAAGAGAGAAGAGAGATTGGTCGTATTAAAACCAGAATGGTGAGTAGAAGAAGATGGGCTGAAGCAAAGACTCTAGATATATGAAAACGTTACACTCCTATTACTCATTAATAATGGCCAACATGGCAATTGAATCCAACCTTCTAAATAAAAGAGCAAAGTGTTGATTAGAAAAGTTAACACGTCATCCCAACTGCCGTTAGAAGCTCCGGTTGCTCTAGAAATAGACAGTATTCTGAGATTCGCGTGTATGACTGCTCATGCCCATTGGCTGCTCCAGTCTGAAAAGTTTTTTGTTTTTCTTAATACTTTAGGAACATAGGAAAAAAAAAAAATATATATATACAGTATATGAGACTGTTGTTGTCAGATTTTATTGGTGATTTCAAATCTGAAATTTAATCTTAAATGTAATAATTTAACAGTTTTGGAGAATTTGACGTTTCCCCATTCAGAGAGATAGGAGCTGCACTTGGATGCCCAAGAGGCATTTCAAAGATGGCCGCTGAGTGAAATGACTTTGGCTAAAGCCAGTACAATGAGCAAGGAACAATGTGAACTTGAATTAAGGCTAAACAAATGTTTTGTTTTACTTCACAGCAAGTCAGCTGTCAACATGGCAGCAAAGAGAAAGACACAGGTATAAAATGTTATACAATACAGTTAGCTCTTTGCATTGCTAGTCTATTACACATTGAGTCATCCATTTGGAAAGTTCTCTGTCAGGATCTGGGTTGCTTCTCTGTTCTCTCTCACTCTCACACTACCACACACACTCATTGACACACTCATCTCACTCACACATCAGCGCACACACACACTTTCATGTTTGCACTCACTCTCGCGCTGCTTTGTGGTGACACCTGTTTCTTGTCTTGTCTGATTACTTGGTCTACTTCTGGTGTTTGTTCTCTCTGTTCTGTGTTGGATTATTGTGTGAGTTACGCTCTCTCATCTTGTCAGCAAACTCTTACCTTGTCTTGTGTAGCAGCATTCGCCTTAGTGTGCCCTGTTTCCAGTCACCTGCTGTGGTGAGTCTCAACTAAGTTTACTCTGCTCGAGCTGCTTTCCACAAGGACAAGTTCCTACTGAGAGAGAGAATTTTTCTGTTCAACGTTATATCTCCTGACAAAGTATCCACTGTGTAGCTGTCTTCCTGGAGAGCTTCTTTTGAGTTCCAGTTCTGAGCTATTTACTACAAGCCACATTTTTGTTGAACATTAAAGACTTTGAATTGAGTTACCTTTGCTTTTGGATCTTTTTGTTGCACTCTGACAGAATAATCCGAACACTATGGATCCAGCGAAGGAGGAATCGTTTTTTTCTGCTGTAGCGATTCAAGGAGTCATGCTGGGTCGACACAAAGAGGAATTATCTGCTGCCAGACATGCGGTGGAGAGTTTGGCTGCACAGGTGAATGATCTATCTGCTCGCCTTCTTCGTGCACACCAAGAGTCACCAGTAGTTCAGAGTCATCCTTCTCTTCCAGAACCTCGTGTGAACAATCCCCCATGCTATGCAGGTGAGCCGACTGAGTGTAGAGCCTTTTTGACTCAGTGTGAGGTGGCTTTTTCCCTGCAACCACAGACTTATGCGGCGGATCGCGCCCGCATCGCCTATGTGATTTCGAACTCATCTTTGAGATGAACGTTTTCTAACACATTTTTAGTCAATAAAATGTTTACACAATAGTACATATTTGACATTGATTTTTTGACATTATAGGGGAAGCCAAGCTTCCCTTGCAGTCTTAAAGAAATCCCCTCTGACTGGGCGTGCTCGTGAGTGGGGAACCTCTGCTTGGGAGGCAGGGACCACGATTCGTCAGGGGAAGAGAACAGTAGCCGATTTCGCCATTGAATTTCGCACCCTTTCCACCACATGCGAATGGAATGAGCCTGCCTTGGTCACTCGTTTCCTGGAGGGTCTGAATGTGGATTTGAAGGAGGAGATTTATGCTCGTGGTTCACCGGCCCAGCTCGACCAACTGATAGAGCTAGCGATTCGTCTTGACAGATACTTTGAGCAACGGCGACGTGCTCGTGCAGCTACCGCTACACTTTGCGAGCCTTCTTCTTCTGCTACTTCTAGACCAGATCCTGACCCCATGCAGTTGGGTAGCATTCGCCTCCAGCCGGATGAGAGACAACGTCGCATCTCCAACAGACTGTGTCTTTATTGCGGCGCGGCTGGCCACTTTGCCGCTTCATGTCCGTTAAAAGCCAGAGCTCGCCAGTAGACAGGAGTACTGGCGAGCGCTGCTGTGACGTCCTCTCCATCCAAATCCCGCACCACTCTGCCCGAGGTTCTTCGTTGGGCTGGTTCTACCGTTTCATGTCCTGCACTAATCGACTCGGGGGCTGAAGGGAACTTCATTGATGAGAGATGGGCTCGGGAACATAACATCCCCCTGGTGGACTTGAATGGTAGCACCACCGTCTTTGCTCTGGATGGTAGAATGCTGTCTAAGGTTCACCGTGTTACCAGTCCGGTGAGTCTCACTATCTCAGGGAACCATCAAGAGACTATTTCTTTTCTCATTTTGCAATCTCCCTATACCCCCATTGTGTTAGGACATCCCTGGCTAATCCAACATAACCCTCATATTGACTGGGTCAAGAGTACCATATTGTCTTGGAGTCTTTTGTGTCATGTTAATTGTTTCGTTTCTGCGATTCCTGTGGTCTCTTCTGTTTCTGTTTTTCAGGAGGAGCCTGGAGATCTGTCCGGAGTCCCGGAGGAGTACCACGATTTGCGGGCGGTTTTCAGTCGTTCCCGGGCCGTTTCTCTACCGCCTCACCGTCCCTACGATTGTTGCATTGATCTCCATCCTGGCACCACGCCACCCCGCGGTAGATTATATTCTCTCTCTGCGCCCAAACGGGAGGCTTTAGAGAAATACCTCTCCGAGCCTCTTGATGCTGGGATTATTGTCCCGTCCTCCTCTCCTGCTGGTGCGGGGTTCTTTTTTGTGAAGAAGAAGGATGGCTCGTTGCATCCCTGCATCGATTATCGATTATCGAGGGTTGAACGACATAACGGTCAAGAATCGCTACCCCAGGCCCCTTATGTCGTCGGCTTTCGAAATCTTGCAGGGCGCAAAGGTCTTCACAAAGTTGGACTTGCGTAACGCATACCATCTCGTTCGTATTAAGCAGGGGGACGAATGGAAGACTGCGTTTAACACCCCTATCGGTCATTTTGAATATCGCGTTCTTCCTTTCGGGCTGGTCACCGCCCCCGTAGTATTCCAGACGTTGGTCAATGATGTCTTGCGTGACATGTTAAATGTCTTTGTATTCATTTATCTGGACGACATCCTCATTTTCTCACCCTCACTCGAAGTACATGTCCTTTTCGTTAAATGTGTATTTCATTCTCGATCGGTTACGTTCCTTGGTTCGGTGGTCTCTGCTGAGGGTCCTCGATTGGCCCGTTCCGGAGTTCTGAGTTGCTCTCCAGCGTTTTTTAGGTTTCGCTAACTTTTACAGATGATTCATTCGTAATTTTAGCCAGGTTGCCACTCCTCTGTTTGCCCTCACCTCGAACAAGTTTCAATTCGTTTGGTCAGAGATGGCGCAAGATGCATTCGATCGACTCAGAGGTTGTTCATCTCCGTGCCCATTTTAGTCACCCCGAATCCTGAGAGGCAATTTATAGTCGAGGTCGACGCTTCCGACATAGGGGTTGGGGCTATTTTGTCGCAACGTTCTTCTCTAGATGACAAGGTTCATCCGTGCGCCGCCTTTTCCCATCGTCTTTCACCGGCTGAGCGCAATTATGATGTTGGTAATCGGGAGCTTTTGGCGATTCGTTAGCTCTGGGGAGTGGCGGCACTGGTTGGAGGGAGCCAGTGTCCCATTTATTGTTTGGACTGATCACCGGAACCTTGAATACATCCGCACCTCTAAGAGACTTAACGCTCGACAGGCCCGCTGGGCATTATTTTTTGGTCGTTTTGACTTTTCGATCTCATTTAGGCCAGGTTCCAAGAACCTTAAGCCTGATGATCTCTCGTGGCAGTTCGGTTCCACAGAGGAGGCTTCAACCAAGGAGGTTATTGTACCCCAGCACTGCGTGGTCGGAGCTGCCGTCTGGGGAGTTGAACAGACCGTAAAAAGAGCTCTTTCACTCGTTGTCAGACCTCCTCGTGCCCCGAAAGGAACGTTGTTTGTTCCCGAGACCGCTCGCTCATCCGTTCTCCAGTGGGGTCACGCCTCTAAGTTAGTCGCTCATCCCGGAGTTAGGGGTACCTTGGCCGCTATTCGCCAGAGATTTTGGTGGCCCACTAGAGAACGTGACATACGTCTGTTCGTAGCATCTTGTCCTGTCTGCGCCCAAGTCAAGCAATACCCCGCCTGCGGGTCTTCTCAGACCACTTCCTATTCCGTCACGCCCATGGTTGCACATTGCTTTAGATTTCGTTACCGGTCTTCTGTCATCCGCCGGGAACACGGTTATTCTTAGTGTGGTCGACCGTTTTTCTAAAGCAGCTCATTTTATTCCGCTTCCTAAACTACCGTCCGCCCGAGAGACCGCCCAGATAATGGTAGATCACGTATTTAAAATTCATGGTCTTCCTTCGGACATTGTGTCAGACAGAGGGCCCCAATTCGCTTCTCAGTTCTGGAGGGAATTCTGCCGACTGATTGGGGCATGCCCCAGTCTGTCGTCAGGAATCCATCCTCAGACCAATGGGCAAGCCGAACGGACCAATCAGATTCTCGGACGCATGTTGCGCAGCTTGACTTCACAGAGCCCAGCATCTTGGGGGGACCAGTTATCCTGGGCCGATACGCCCATAATTCACTACCCTCGTCCGCCACTGGGTTATCCCCATTTGAAAGCTGCCTCGGTTACCAACCTCCACTTTTACATCCCAGGAGTCTGAGACTTCCGTGCCATCCGTACAGGCTTTTATTCAACGGTGTAAGCGTACTTGGAGGAGAGTGAGATTTCTTACTCTCAGCCTCACGGGCTAATCTGAAATACAGAAAGGCCCCGATCTTCTCGTTGCATTTCCTTATATAGACAGAAAGTTCTTTCACAAGGAAACATCTGCTAACAATGGGAATTTACATTCAGAGTTGACACTTTTTGGGGGTATGAGACCATTTGTCTAGAGACCATCTTCCTTTGTGTGCAGGCTATCCCTAAACTCTTAAAAACCTTATTACCTTTTGATTTACCTATTTGGAAATGAGACCTTTGTACCAGTCGCACTGAGACATTTCAAATGATACCAAACATTTATAAAACTGGATGATAATTGTTAACATTTAAACCATATAGTTTGTGTGTAAATCTCAGGTGATGTTAGCATAAGAGAGAGAGGGTGGGGGGAAGAGGGAAAGAGATGTATTCTGAAGTGAGTTAAAATGGTAATTTCCAGCAAGGTCCTGTCTTCAACCAGACTGTCCGGCATTTTCTAATTACTCAATTCTTACAGTATCCCAAAATATTTAGCTCTGTTGTAATGTTAAGAACTCCACATTCAGTGTATGCTAATGTATAGGGGACTTTATTGCAAAAAATAAACATCTGGAATGGAATTCATATTTGCTTACTGATTACAGTAGGAGTACATGCAGTGCAAAAGAGCATACGGTTAGAAGATCACAGAACCAATACACAAATATCAAATATTCTGTACAGTACTACAGTGTTGGCTTCTACAGTGTAGTATGAATATAACATATAATCTAACTATAACATGTAAAGTTCAGGTGTATATTTCCATTGCTTCTGAATGTTAACAGCAGTTGTTGAAGTTGCTCTTCAGTCTGAGTGGCATTTATGGGTCAGTTTTGGTAAGATGATAAGAATCCTAAATAATGAATTGGAATTCAAATTTCAGATTTCATGCTTTGATGACAAAACCTGCTGTAGTGTGGGTATGTTGGAGCTTTGCTTGTGGAGAAAGGTCTTAAGTGGTCGTGAAATCTGTCTGTTAAGGTTAGGGCTTAGTTTCTGTTGTAGTAGCATTCACCTTTCAGCACGCCACCTTTCGTTACGTACATCCCTCGACCTGCAGCTACCCCTGTCTCTGTCTCTGTGCTGGTGGTGTTGCTGTACCACAGTAATGACACATGAGGATGGTGGCTTTCCGTGGTGCTTTGTTAAAAGTTTTTGATGAGTTACGTTAAATGCTTTAAAAATGTAGTAAGTGATGTAATGATATGTAAAGATTGAAATATAATGATGATTTGGTTTGTAATTGGCTCTTTATTTTTACCTAATTCACAGGGACATTAAGAGGTGTTGGTGCATTGGGTGCCTTGTCCATCCTGGTAAGAATAAGTAAACCTACATGGCAACTTAATTCACCTCTGTACATTTCTCATTTATTGATTGTTGTTTTTACTTTTTCCAGTAAGAAGACATGGCCACACACCGGGCAGCCTGAAGATCATGTTCAAATTACTCTCACTCAATGTTAAGTACATTACCGGTACATGAAGACAGTTTTTGTTTGTTTGTTTGTTTGTTTGTTTTTGAACCACAGTTTCTGTTATAGTGGACAAATAAAGGTTTGTGTTTTCACTATGTCCATTTACATCTTTTGACCTTTAAAAAAACACCACATTTTTATGCCTGAAATATCCAGGAGCTGGAGCTAATCCCAGCTACCACAGGCCAAAGGTAGATCACCCTGAACAGGTGACCAGTCTGTCACAGAGATGACACACACAATATAGCCTCTAGTTCCTGATTAACTATACCTGCATGTGCGGAGGACACTGGTGAAACCCACAGCAACACTGGGGAAACTATCAATCAGGAAATATGAAGTCATTTGTAGTCTTGCTCATAGTCATTTTTGAATGTAAGCCCATTGTATGTGTACAGTATAATATATGCTTGTCTATTCAGTAAATATATGGATATGAACAACCATATTCTCTCTAGAGGCTAGATGTACAAGGTATATTATATTAGCACATAGACACAGATTGCTCCAAATGGGCCCAGTGAGTTGAGTCTAGAGAAAGTGAAGTACCACTGCTGCATTAATGCATAAGAACATTTGGTAAATACCATAGTAGAATTATCATAGTAGAATTTACCCTTGTATAGTCAAACAATGCTTTTAATAATTCAAAACAGAGAAGTTTTTCAAATAATAGTGCTTACACATCCCTTCTGATCAAATTCAGTTGGGTGACAAAAAGTTATAATGTATAGTTAAGATGAGAGAAATTTGTGGGAGGAAATAAAAAGTTTTGTAAAAATATTATTTGCAGTCTTATAACATTGTATTTTATTATAGTTTTCATATATGTTCATTTTATATATATATATATATATAGTGGTGGTCAAAATTGATGGCACCCCTGATAAATATGATAAAAAATAAATCTGCATTGTTTATCCTTTTGATCTTTCCTTCAAAAAATTTGCAAAAATCTAACCTTTCATTGAAGTAAAAGAATTGAAATTGGGGGGTAAATCACATTATGAAATAAATGTTTTTCTCCAAATCACGCTGGCCATAATTGTTGGCACCCCTAGAATTTTTTATGAGAAAAATATCTCTGAAGTATATTCCCATTAATATTTACCTTTTTTAGCACACCAGGGGGACTAGGAACATGAAATTGTCCAGCTATGACTTCTTGTTTCACAGGAGTTTAAATATGAGGAAACACAAAGGCCAAATTCCCTGAATCATCCATCACAATGAGTAAAACCAAAGAATATAGTTCTGATGTGCAGCAAAAGATTGTTGAGCTTCACAACATAGAAAGTGGCTGTAAGAAAATACCTAAAGAATTGAAAATCCCCATTTTGACCATCAGGGCAATAATTAAGAAGTTATAATCAACTAAAGATGTTACGAATCTGCCTGGAAGAGGACGTGTGTCTATATTGTCTTAATGGACGGTGAGGAGGAGAGTTTGAGTGGCCAAAGACTCTTCAAGGATCACAGATGGAGAATTGCAGAGATTAGTTGAGTCTTGGGGGTCAGAAAGCCAAAAAAAAAAAAATCAAACAACCCCTACATCCCCACATGTTGTTTGGGTGGGTTTCAAGAAAAATCCTCCTCGCTCCTCCAAAAATAAACTCCAGCATATTCAGTTGTCAGACACGACTGGATCTTCAAAAGGGACCGGATTCTATGGTCAAGATGAAACAAAAAAAAGGGCTTTTTGGCAGCAAACCCTAAATTTAATACATTTTTGGCCTATTTATTTGCTGGAGGTCCTGGACATCTTGTTCAGATACATGGTATTATGGATTCTAGCAAATACAAACAGATAAAAAATCTAAACCTGACGGCCTCTGCTAGAAATCTTATAATGGGCCGTGGTTGGATCTTCCATCAGGACAACGGTCCAAAACAAACATCAAAATCAACACAAAAATGGGTTACTGAGCACAAAATGAAGCTTCTGCCATGACCGTCCCAGTTCCCTGACCTGATGAGTGGAGTGAACTGAAGAGAAGAAGCACCAACATGAACTTGTGAATCTGAAGGATCTGGAGAGATTCTGTATGGAGGAATGATCTCTGATCTCTTGTCAGGTGTTCTCCAAACTCATCAGGCATTATAGAAGAAAACTCAGAGCAGTTATCTTGGCAAAAGGAGGTTGCAAAAAGTATTTAATAACAGGGTGCCAACAATTATGGCCAGCGTGTTTTGGAGAAAAACATTTATTTTATAATGTGATTTACCCCCCACTTTAAATTCTTTTACTTCAATGAAAGGTTAGATTTTTGTGAATTTTCTGAATGAAAGATCAAAAGGATAAACAATGCAGATTAATTTTTTACAGCCATTTTTTATCATATTTATCAGGGGTGCCATCAATTTTGACCACCACTGTATATATATGTTCATTATAGTTCAACTGGTGAGATAATAATGGAAAGGTTGAAGGGTCCATTTCCAGGAATACACTATAGATACACTAAATATTGCAGAAGCACTTTGGTCAAGAAATACTGCAATGCTTTAATAATTATTACTATTATTATTTAATAAAAATAACTATTTTTTGTAAGCAAAGAAAAAAAAAGTTTCACTGTAATCAACAAATCTTTTGCTGCATCAGGTTAAACCCACAATGCAATCTGTCGTTTTAGTTTGATATTTAATGGGGGCAAATTTAGCAAGTTTATAGTTAACTGGGTAGCAATTGTGAACAATTTTAATAGAAAATTCAACAATAATTTAGATTTCTTCACCACTACTACTAACCGGTTGGATGACGCACTAGTGATACTGAAAGCTGATTGGCCTTGATGGTTATATATGCGGAAAAGGGCCAATTTAATTAATTTATATGATGTCCGATTTATTCTCCCTAGTGCCTTTTTGCGCGCATTTTCCACGGGTTTTAATAATAAAACTGGTCTGAAAGAATGAATATCATATTAAAGAAAACGTCAACATTAAATGTGTAACTATTTAATAAATCAGAGTCGATGTGCGCGTGCATGCGTGAAATCGAATTTTAGTTGCTATGAAGGTTATGAATTCTGACTGCATATATATGTACACTCGAACCGATAACGCGTGTTATGAATTCTGCCTATATTTACACTTGAATCTGGGCGTGCATGCAGTGATTCGAATTTTAGTTGCTATAGCGACGCGTTTTTTGAATTCTGAAATCTGCATGTATGCACACTTCACGCTCGACCGCTGTCTGTTGGTTGAGAGACGAGGCGAACTAACAGACTTTTGCTGAGACTTTTTCGAAATTTGAGACTTTGAAGCTCTTTATACTTTTATTCTACAAAGACATCGGAGAATATATCCTTTACATTTTTAAAGCGTCATATAATTTCTGAGAATATCTTGTTACTTTTATTTGTTTGTTTGATTTTTTCAGGGGAGTATTTCTGAGGAGATTTCTATTGTATTGTATTGTATTGTGTTGTGTTGTGTTGTGTTGTGTTGTATTGATTTTATTGTAGTTTGGAGGAGGGTGTCGGCTCACAATCTTATGATGGGCGAAAGAGGAGGTGAGTGCTTTAATTTTTCTTTTATGGTTTATGGTAATGGTGTTGTACAATGACTGAGGCCCCGTCCACACTACTGCGTTTTCGTTAGACCTTTTGCTACGTTTGCACCTCCCGTCCACTCCACACTAAAACGGCAAAAACGGAGACCCAAAACGGAGAAGTTTAGAAACGCTGCCGACCCGTTTTTAGTTTTGAATCTCCGGAGGGCGTTTTAGTGTGGACGGGTCAAAACGGAGGACTTTAGAAACGATGACGTAGTAGAGGCTCACGCTCGGATCTATGATTGGGTGTCATCAGTCATGGCGTAGGCTATATCTTTTCTAGCAGCTGTTGTGCAAGTAAATTCTGCATTTTACAATGCTAACTGCCTACATGCGCCGGAGGCAAGCTATTATTCGAGCGATCTGTGACAATTCCCGGTAAAACAGTGACAATGTGACAATTCCCGTGTGCAACTGACAATTCCCGATAAAATAGTTTACGTTTGACAATTCCCGGTATCGACCGTGTACATGGAGCGTCGGTTTTGGGTTAACCCGGGAAGAACCAGCGCATGGTGGGATAATTTTATCAATGAAGTTGTGTTTACACCGGCTCGCGCATGCCCAGTGTTGGTGAATGGTCACGTGATCCGCGTTTTCAGTCGTTTTAATGTGGACGGAGATCAATTCTAATACGCAGCTAAAACGCTGGTGTGGACGGAGATCGTATTCGGTTTAATTCTCCGTTTCTAAACGAAAACGCAGTAGTGTGGACGGGGCCTGACTACATTAATTTGAAGAACCCAGATCACATTTATTTGATTCCTTGCATGCGAAATAAAGTTTTGAATTTGAGTAACATTTAAGTAAAAATTTGTAATTGACCATAGACATTGATGATTATTGATTATTATAATATTACTAACGATGTGATATGTGAAATATTCCATCCTAAGATCACTGCAGGAGAGCTGCTTATTTCTCTGAGACGGCTGGTCAGGAGGTTTGGAGACCCGGTGATGACCGTGATCAGGATCCGCTGCCCAGAGATGGACAAAGTAAGTTACACAATTTCCTTACTTGAATGAAAGTAAGTTACAGATACTACTGGTCAAATATTAGGCTACTCAGTTACAAGTAAAAGTTGAAAAGACTGATTTTTTCTTAAGTAAAAGTACAGAAGTACTTGTTTTTAAAAGTACTTAAGTATCAAAAGTAAATTAATGTCAATGCATTGTTTTATTATTGTTGTTTGTGATACTTACAGTACCTTATGCCTCTGAATCTATGCCTGCCTACCCTCATATCAATATGAAATGTATTTCTAAAACACAGTTCCTGTAGTGGGATTGAATGTGAGATTGAATAAGTGCTCTCAATAACGTCCACAATAGTTTCGGCTTTTAGTATATGACTATGTCAGCCACTGTTATAAGCTAGTGTGCTCCAAAACAATGACAAAATGTGCATTAAGAAGACCAAACCCAACGTTGAAAATGAAAATCAGATTGATGTCAGAATCCAACTACTTTCTACTCAAGGACCTTGACAGAAATGTGGTGGAGTAAAAAGTATGATGCTTGTCTTTCAAATGTACGTTAGTGAAGTTAAAGTAAAATGTTTCCAGAAAAAATAATACTCAAGTAAAGTACAGATGCTCAAAAAGTGTACTTAAGTACAGTACTCAAATACAGGGACAGACTGGGGCTAAAAAACAGCCCTGGACTTTCTCCCAAATAGGCCCATCATCCGGCCATTCGCCCCTTGCCGTGCGCTACAGACACTAGCCAGGATGTCCTGATACTATGCCACATACTGTAGCCTATCAGACAAGCAAGTAACATCTCAAAACCAATCATGATAATTGGGCTTGTGTTTATTAATGAAGCCTCAGCCTTCAAATAAAAACAAAAAATATGTGTACAATGCCATTACATCTGCACTGAAAATAAAATACAAATAATGAAATGTCACTGACCACAGAAACCCCAAATTACACAAACTTGTAATTATAAAACATATAGTTACTATTTACCAGTGGTCTCCAACCTTTTTGTGGGCTACCTCAGGGGATACAATAATCTAGAAGGGCTACTAGTTTGTTATACTCAAAAATATTTATTATACATATAACATGGTGCTTTTTAACTTTACCTTTAACTTTGTTTTTTACTTTTCACCATAATATGTGAAATAATAAAATATCTTGAGATCTGGTTCTGGTTCAGACAGTTTTAAACAATTCCTGAAAAATGATGATAATATATATTGATTTTCTTTTTCTCTATAAACCTATATATGTGTTATCAAAAACAAATATTTAGTATTAATATAAATGCAAAATAAATAAACTGCCATAACTTCTAAACAAAAACATTACTGCATTACATTTAATAACATTACGTTTAATAACAACTTAATAACTTTAATAACATGACTATATGTAAAAGCATTTTTAATATGAATATATACAGGCACATTTCTGCCAAAAAAAGTTTGTTTTACTACAGTTTTACTACAGTAAAGTTGTGGAGTGAAATGTTTTCTAACTGGTTTGTTCTTGGAACAATGTTTCGCCTGTTCATCTGTCTTTTAACTAACTTAAATCACATAGTCATCTGTGGGTTTATAATAGAGATAGAGAATTCTGCGCTGAATTGAAATGCTTCTCAGTGGATCGCGCAGCTCTGTGTAATAATGTTGGCGTTATCGAGATCAGCCCCGCTTGCTTTGGCCGCGCACAGATCAAACAAGTTTCGTTCCGCTTTTTGAGCGTTTCCCATTTGATGTTTATCAGACGCAACTGCTATATAGCCTACTATAACTTATAACTATTCAAATAATAATGTAAGCAAATTTAAAAGTGCAATAGCTAGGTAAGCCTTATAAAACTATTAAGTCAGTGGCTAGTAGGCCGAATCTTTTTTTTACACGTAGCATATAAGTGATCGTATTAGTGTCCCTGCTGTTGGCTGTTCATATTGCTTTATTAGACTTTTTTGTTGTGCCGACGGCCCTCGGTTGGACGGCCGTTCTGGACTTTTCCAGAACGCACAGATTGTCAGTCCGTCCCTGCTCAAATAAATGTACTTTGTTACTGTCCACCTCTGCCGCTGCCAGACCCGACCCAGACCCAGAGCCAGGATCGTCCTGGATATTTAACATCTCTGTCTGTCTTCTGAGTTTTCTGTTTCTGTGTCCACAGGTCAGGCTCACGGGACGAGGGCGAAGCAGAACCCAGATGATGGACGTCCGTCCACTTCGTCTAAACACTCTCGCAGAGGTCAGAATAGGCTTTTAATAAAGAAGTAATGGCTTAGTTTCTATTTCTATTTTCAATGGCTGATTTGTCAACTAAAGTAACGGTAACACTTTATTTTGATGGTTCCTTTTGAACATTCTGTCGACTATAAGTACCTTTTCAACTACAGATGGGTCTAATAGTTGTTTTCATTTGTTTCTTCTTCATTTCAGAAATATCTCCAGAACGTAGGAAGATACCTGGTTGTTTCCTCAGGATCTGTAAGGCTTTGAAGGCTGTTTTCTGCTGCTGTTCCAGTAGTGCTGTGAATGTTGTGGAGCCTTTTATTCCTGAACCATCATCACCTGCTCCAGATCACTCCGGCGTCAAGCCAATTAATGGTAAATCATTATTTCTCCAACATTATTTTATACAGTTTTACCTTGTTTTCCACTCAAAATAAGGCTTGTTTTTACAGAATATTAAAATTATTTCTACTGTCTACTAATACTCTAGTAGAGTCTACTAATACTCTACTAATGAGAGTTAGTGGACATGTAGGTGCAATGTTACTTATAGAATGTCTTAAAGGGACCAAAATAAAGTGAAACCAAAGTAACAATTTGATGTGACATTGATAATTAATATTATAAAAAAATAAAATAAATAAAAAACAGTTTTTGATGTCTGAAATGTTCCATCCTCAGGCCGCTCCAGATCCTGGAGAACTGCTTCCAGAGATTCTTCTCCGGGCATCGCGTCATCCTCACCTTGGTCTAGCCCTGAGGCCCATGTCGAGAGGATATGTAGAGAGCCGTTGAGTCTGAGCAGCCGAGGCTCGTACTGCGCTGAGTGGAGCTGGAGTGGCGATGGATCGGAGAGCCCAAACCCACAGGGGTCCGACAGCCTCGAAAGGATTCTGTGTCCTCCACTGCCGGGTCAAGTTCCTGTCGAGCCAACAGAGACATCAACTGGCCGAACTGCTCAGGGTGCCGTGGAGGCTTCTCCAGTGAACAAGAGCTCAACAGGTGAGACTGAAATAAGGCTGGGCAGTGTAAAGTCTACAGAGAGAGATTTTGCTATTTCATGCATAACTGAGTCAAGTTTTTAACATGTCCGATTTCCACCAGCACTGATATTTTTTAAATAAAACAATGGATCTAGCAAGCTAATAATTGTCTCATATTTTTCTGTTTGTTTTTCAGAGTCCTTTGAGTCTCTCTATGACGTGGAAAAGATGATTGGATCCGGAGGATTTGGCAAAGTGTTCCTGGGAACACGCAAATTTGATGGCAAAAAGGTAAATCTTACTGAATTGTACAAACATTTTGCTCTTGCATGCGTAAAAAAACACATTTAAAACAATTTACAGATGGTTTAATACTTACTACAAGGTCAGGTGCTTGAATACTGTTACTGTCATTGAAACTGGGTTTTTTTGTGTGCAGGTTGCCATCAAGCGGATGCGCAAGATTAACAACGATCGCTATCTTAATATTGTAAGTTGGCCAAAACCTGAATGTGTATGGAGTTGTTTAAGTGCAGATTACTGTAGTTAATACACCCGTAGGAAGCATTAGGTATAAATGTGATCAACAAATAACTTTGAGCTGAAAAGGCTCTTTTGAACGCATCTAAAAAGATCCAAGAATAGTACATTTCAAAATGATGTTTTCTTCAGATTTTTACCCAGCAAACCTTCTGTCTGCATCTTCTCTCTAGCCTGGGCATCCCAAACCTCTCGTTACAGAAGTGGCGCTGCTGCTGCTGATGAGGCGAGAATCCATAAGCCCCTTCGTCATACAACTGTACGAGTGGTTTGAAGATCCTAGAGGATTCACTCTGGTTATGGAGTATCCCGAACCCTGCGAGAGCTTGCTGGACTCAATCATTCGTCAACCTTGGAGTGACTTGTTCTCACAGGTCGTCATGATACAGGCTGTGCGGGCAGTGCAACACTGCATCCATCGTGGTGTTTTCCATAATGACATTCATGCGCAGAATTTCCTGTTGAAGAAAGACACGACAGACCTCAAGCTGATAGACTTTGGCTGCGGTCAGCTGTTTAGTAGTGAAGGCTACGAGAGCAACATATACAGGGGTGAGCATTTTGGGAGTGTGGAAACCTGAAGGTAGTGACTTACTAATTATTTGATGATGCTTTAAAAAAAAAAAAGCTCAACAATGTGCAAATGTCTTTCTTACAGGAGTTCCGGATTACTGCCCACCTGAAGTCTTTACAGAACCTCGATTCCACGCCGTCCCAGCAAATGTCTGGGCTCTAGGAGTGTTGCTGTACGAGTTGTCGAACGCATGTCTCCCTTTTCTTAATAGAACGGAAATCACACAAGCCAAAGTTATATTTCAGAACCGCAACTTATCCAAATGTGAGTGAATAATTATGGTAGCATTGATAAACACACACATAAAGCAAACGATTTGTACAGAAAGTTAAAGGTTGAAGTGTGTCAGAATTTTTATATATAACGTATAGCGAAAATGCCAGGTCACATGGTCATGACTAACCAGCTCTCTCCTTATTAAAATGTGTACAGACTGCATGGATCTGATTAGACAGTGTCTAGCCCGGGATCCAACTAAACGCCCCAGCTTAGAGCAGATGTTACAACATCAATGGTTTCATCGTGATCTTCACTAGATTGGAGAAGTTGAGGAGATTCACTCGATCAGTTTCAGGTGTGAGGACGTTTAACAGGCAGAGGAGGATTATAATCTTTTGTCTTCAATTCTGGATTATTTGTATTGAGATTTTCAAATTTGTGTTCATTAGTATTCATCGTTATCTTGTGCATGTTCTTGTCAAGAGGATACAGTGTTGCTTCCGGTTCCTCCGCCAAAGATTAAGCTCTCACATAGGGGTGAGTAAAATGGCTGGGCTGGTCCAGTGGTATAATTCAGTCATCAAACTTCAGGGAATGGTTGGCAATATGAGTTTTTCTGTCATTTAAGTTGCTGATGCTTCTGGTTTTGGAATTTCTTTTAACAACCACAGGACAAAATGCAATGCTGCTCCAGTTACCTGCACCCCCAGAACTGGCTAACACCGCCATTAGACAACCAGAGAGTCCTGCATCTTCAGACAGTAATTTCATGTTTTTATTTATTCTACTTTACTTGCTCACAATGCAAATGGAATATAAAGTATTTTTAAGTCTGGGCTCAAAACAAAGTCTTTCAACCTTCCTGTTCCTTTTTCAGTTTCTGGATGTTCTCGTCCAACGCTTCACCGTTCACCCACAAGCTCTGAATCATCAGAAGCATTCAGTCCAGAGTCAGCCAGTAAGTCAGTAAACATTTTTTTACAACCCTCTACATACACCTTGGCAATAGAATCGCCATTGGCTAGTACATTTTTTCATGTCCATGATCAGTTGCATTCTCCATAGTTGTCAATTCTCCAACCTCAATTATTGACATTATTGCAGGAGCAGCGGTCTTGAAAAATGATTTCAATGAGCTTCAACGCTGTTATTTTTTTTCAGGATCTAGGCATTCTCGCACACCTCAGCGTGGAGTTCGAAGGCCATCACAGTCCGGGAGCAGAAAAGGTCGGGCATCCTCATCCAGTGAGTCCATGATCAGTTGCATTCTTCATAGTTTTTAAAGACAGCTGCTCCTGCAATAATGTCAATAAGTGAGGTAGGAGAATTAACAACTATTTCAATGAGCTTCAACGCTGTTTTTTTTGTTATTTTTCTTCAGGATCTAGGCGTTCTCTCACACCTCAGCGTGGAGTTCGAAGGCCATCACAGTCCGAGAGAGGCGGCTTGAGCGGCTTGAGGCTTGACGTGTTTTTTTTTTTTTTCTTCTCTCGTTTCGACTGCGTGTTTTTCGGTCTCATTATGGATTTTGATTTACTCAAAATTTGAACAATGTACTAAGAATAATTTGCTCTCTATTGCTACTCATTTTAAAATACCTATCTCAAAACAAGAAAAGAAACAAAATATCAAATCTCAAGTGCACACTGAATTAGCTGAAAAAGAACTGCTCCCTCCCGTGAACTCTGTCTTTTCCCGTGCGGTTGCGCATCCAGATCCTGAGCTGCGTAAATTAGAGCTACATGTAGAAATGCGGCGTTTAGAGCTCAGGGAAAAAGAGCTTAAGCATGATTTTGAGCTGCGTAAATTGGAAATAGAGGAGACAGGAAGACGTGAGTCGGTCCGTCTCAGAGGAGCTAGACCGGTGGGCGGTGAAGTTGGCATGGCGGAGATGGATTATGATGTTAATAAATGCATTCGTTTAATTCCGCCCTTTTCTGAGAGAGATGTTGATAAATACTTTGTGTTATTTGAGAGAGTAGCGACGACCTTAAAGTGGCCAAAAGAAATTTGGCCTCTCCTGCTGCAGTGTGTGTTTACGGGTAAAGCCCAGGAGGCGTATGCTTCTCTTTCACCTGAAGTAAGTTTAAATTATGATCAGGTGAAAGTTGCAGTTTTAAGGTCTTATGAGCTGGTTCCTGAGGCTTATAGGCAGAAATTCCGTAGCTATAAGAAAATTGAGGGCCAGAGTTATGTTGAGTTTGGTCGTGAGAAAATTGCACTTTTTGATCGTTGGTGTTCTGCACAAGACGTGAAAAATTTTGATCAGCTTCGCGATTTGGTTCTTATGGAGGAATTAAAAAATTGTCTACCGGACAAAATTGCAACATAGTTGAATGAACAAAAAGTGACTAAGGTGTCTGCTGCTGCTATATTAGCAGATGAATATGTTCTGACGCACAGAGAAAGTTTTGAGAAATCTTTTTTCTCTCCATCACAGCGTGGTCCTGTCACGCAAGTGTACTCTAGCGAGCAGGACAATTTTAAAGATACTGCAGCTAAGGTGAGACGCCTGTGTGCGCTTATTGTGAAAAGCGTGGGCATTTGATCAACAATTGTTTTTTGCTGAATAAAAGGAAACCCAAACCTGTCATGTTGATCGAAACCCCTTCAGGGTCACGCCCTTTTCAGGCCGAATGTGCAGATTTGGACATTTATTCTCCTTTTATTATGAAGGGTGTCGTTTCATTGACTAATAGCGGCGTAAAAGTTCCAGTAACTATTTTACGTGATACAGCGGCTTCTAGGTCTATTATTCTTCAAAGTGTGTTGCCTCTTTCAAATGAAACTTCATTAAACTGTAGTGAGTTAGTGCAGGGCTTTGGAATGAAGTTTGTTCATTTGCCCATGCACTCGGTTAAGCTCGAGTCGGATTTGGTGTCCGGTCTAGTCGCGGTGGCTGCGTGCGACACCTTTCCCATTAAGGGAGTAGATTTCCTTTTAGGAAATGATTTGGCTGGCGGAAAAATTCTGGTAAACCCTGAGGTCACTGCTGTTCCTCTGGTTGCTGAAGGCCCGGATGAGTTACAGAAGAAATACCCTACCGTGTTTCCGGTGTGTGCTGTGACACGTGCTATGGCTAAAACTAAGGAGTGTGATGTCTTAAATGTAGAGGATGGCATTATGTTAGATCTAGATAGAGAGTCTGAGTTGTCATTTGACAGTAGCTCTACCACTATCGCACGTTCTACACTTATTGATGTCGATTCCACAGCGTCAGATGAAGGAAGTGTGCACAGTTCACTAGAGCTGCAGAAGCCATTGGGGGGAGTTGGGGGTGAGCATATGTCTCGAAAGCATCTGATTTCTGAACAAAAATGTGATCAGTCACTAAATTCTTTGTTTGAATTGGTTGTTTCTGAGGAAAAGCTGGCAGATATGGCTGCGGGTTATTTTATTAGAAATGATGTCCTGTTGCGAAAATGGACACCATCGTCCGCTTCTGCACAGGATGATTGGAGCATTGTCACACAGATTGTTGTACCAAGTCGGTTTCGTGGTGAAATACTTAGCTTGGCACATGATAATCCCTTAGCTGGTCATCTAGGGGTTAATAAAACGTATGACCGTATCTTGAGACAGTTTTTTTGGCCAGGGTTAAAACGGGATGTGAAGCTACACTGTAAAACATGTCATACTTGTCAAATCTCTGGGAAGTCAAATCCGCCCATACCGCCATATCCTTTATATCCTATCCCAGCTGTAGATGCGCCATTTGATCATGTTGTCGTCGATTGTGTGGGTCCATTGCCCCGTACTAAATCCGGTAACCAATTTTTACTGATCATTATGTGTGCCTCAACGCGTTTTCCTGAAGCTATACCTATGCGTAAAATCACTGCGCCCGCTGTTGTAAAGGCACTAATTAAGTTCTTTTCATTGTTTGGACTCCCTAGGGTAATTCAAACTGACCAGGGGACAAACTTTATGTCTCGTGTTTTTGCACAGGTGGCCGATCAGCTGAACATCACCCAACCGCTTCTCAAGTGCTTTCCATCCGGAGAGTCAAGGTGCACTGGAGAGGTTTCATCAAACCCTTAAATCAATGCTCCGTGCTTACTGTCTTGAATTTGAAAAGGAGTGGGATGATGGGGTACATCTCTTGATGTTTGCCGTTCGAGAAGTTGTGCAAGAGTCTACGGGTTTTAGTCCAGCAGATTTAGTGTTTGCTCATAACGTGCGTGGCCCTTTAAAGTTACTGCAGGAGAATTGGTTGAGTGAGTTCAAACAAGAAAATTTGCTTGATTATGTCAGCTCTTTTCGTTACAAGTTACACAGGGCTTGTGAGTTGGCTAGCAAAAATCTGATTGCTACTCAGTCCAAAATGAAAGGTCGGTTTGACAAAAAAGCCAAGATTAGACAATTTAAGGCTGGGGATAAAATGTTGGTATTTTTACCTATCCTTGGTTCTAGTCTTCAAGCACGCTATAGTGGCCCTTATGTCATAGAGAAGAAGGTTAGTGACAGGGACTATATTGTAGCTACTCCTGACCGTGCCCGTCGAAGCAGACTGTGCCATGTCAATATGATCAAACCTTATTATGATCGCGAGCAGTTGGACAAGTCGGTTCTGGCTTTGTTCAATGCTGAACAGCCTCAAACTGTGTGTTCTCCTGTCTGTAGTGCTTTTCAGGTACCTGATTTCTCTGAGGTAACATCTGGAGCTGAAACTGTCCCTGAGGCCTGGGAGTTGCTGTCCGGTTCTGAAGTTGATTGTGGTATTGAGAGCCCTTTTCTGGCTACAGTTCAGGGCCGGTTAAACAACTCTGAAATGCTTGCTAACCTTGATTCCTGTTTTTTGCATCTACCCTGTTCACAGCGTACAGATGTTGTAAATCTAATTAATCGTTATGTTTTACTCTTTTCAGATGTGCCGTCCCAAACACACATATTACAGCATGACATCGATGTGGGTGACAACATGCCGATTAAACAGCACCCGTTAGGGTTGTGCCGATGGACGATATCATCGTCCATCGTGATGGCTGACCGACATCACGATGGTGAGCCACCATCGTGATGCCACGCCCCCCACCCTGTCAGACCAGCCCAGTCTCACGGCAGTTGGTGTTCGTGTGTACACCAGTGGTTGGGAACCTGGCTCTAGGCAAAAATCATGTGGCTTGCAAGGTCTCTCGCCCTTTACCAACGAACGATCAAAAAATTAAGACGTGCGTGTTCAGTGCTGTTCGCGAGTGTCACGAGTCACCACAGCAATCAACTAACCGCTTACGTTTCTGTGGTAACCTAACAGCTCCTGCACTGGGATTCAAGCAGCCGCTGCTTGTTTAAGGTGATGGCGAAAATCATTTTAGAACAGCACCGAAAATGTAAAAGTAGGCTATATAAACTTTAATATATCCTTTTATTGAAACGGGTGCTTTACTGTTCAAAGAGACATTTCGAAACATTTCACCCGCTGGCCGCTGGTACTTTCACTTTAGCCGCAGAGACCCTTATGTCCTATAAATGTGTCGTATTGTTGATAATCCGCGCAGATTTCAGTTGACGATTCTGTTTAAAGTTATTAATAATAAAACATGAATGAATGAGAAAGAAAAGAGCAGGATGTGCTTTATATTGAAAAGAAATATCAAAAGCGCGATAAGTCGCGAAAGAGAACTGAATTGTATTGACAGGATGCTGTGCGCGCGCTCCGAGCGCAACACGGACAGTCTTTGTCTTCGGTTGCAAACGGCCAAATAAACATAAATATTTCAAAATGCCAAGCCGAGTATTCCCGTGGCGTAAACACAGTAGAAGTGTACTCTCTCTCTCTTCGTGATGGTCAGCCCCCCCCCGACGATATCATCGTCCATCGCGATGTTTTACTGTAAACATCGTCAACTGCCAATTTAGGGGACATCGCCCAACCCTAGCACCCGTATCGTGTCAATCCTGAGAAACGTCGTCGTTTACAAAATCAGGTTGACTATATGCTGTTGCATGGCATTGCAGAACGTAGTGCCAGCTCATGGAGTTCACCCTGCATTCTCGCTATTAAGTCTGATGGATCTGACCGTTTTTGTACAGACTTTAGGAAGGTTAACAATATCACGAAGCCTGATTGTCATCCTCTTCCTCGTATGGAGGATTGTGTTGACCGCGTGGGGTCTGCAACTTTCGTGACAAAATTAGACCTCCTTAAAGGCTATTGGCAGGTGCCATTAACTCCGCGTGCCAGGGAAGTTAGTGCGTTTGTTACTCCTGATGCATTTTTACAGTATTCTGTAATGCCTTTTGGGGTACGCAATGCGCCCGCTACCTTTCAACGATTGGTTAACTGCGTTTTGGGGGGGGTGCCGGGTTGCGAGGCATACTTGGATGATATAGTAATTCACTCTGCGACATGGGATGAGCACATCAATCAGCTACAACAAGTGTTTCACAGGTTGGCTGAGGCAAACTTAACGGTTAATTTGGCTAAATGTGAATTTGCGAAAGCAACCGTAACCTATCTAGGGAAAACTGTGGGTGGTGGCAAGGTAAAACCGGTAAATGCCAAAATTGAGGCCATTACATTATTTCCAGTTCCTTCTACTCGTCGTGAACTACAACGGTTTTTAGGAATGGCGGGGTATTACCGCAGTTTTTGTAAAAACTTTCTGCTGTAGCTGCCCCACTTACTGACGAATTTTTTGAAGGCGTATTTTCATGCCTTTGTATTAGAGGTGTACTACTGTCCCATAATATTTTGCATGGACTCAACATGTATGGATGAGTCAACATGACCAGTTCCCATTTAAGCTCAATCTGGCAACAATCAGTATATTACCGACACCATGGGTTTATTCATAATGTATTGAGTGGCTTTTCATGTGTTATGTACAGGTGTCCCAGCTCTCAAAGGTGGGAGGGAGGAACGATAAAGACTGCGTCCATAAAGTGATGGACAGGTATTAAACAACTGTCACATGCTCAGAATATAGAATGTAATTATGCAGTTGCATTTTTACTCATTGCCTGCTCTGTTTGCCCTCCTCTTAGCACATAGAAAATCAAAAATGCGGAAAGAGATGATTCATTAGGAATAATGCAAGCATAAAGGAATATTTGTAGAATGTAGGCGTGGACCTCACCCTATGATTTTGTGCATGTATTCTCAGGCTTTTCACCAACAGCCTAATGGCTTCTTTCAGCATGAAGGGCCGGGGTAGCAGTGAGAAAAAAGCCTTCCAGGATACCATTTCTTACTCTGTGGTAAAAGGTAACTGCATTTTTCATGTTTATATATATATATATATATATATAATTTAATATATCTGATTAAATGTAAATACAATGTGTAGTGGGAGCCTTAATGATGTAAGACGTGGTTTATTCATGCACCATCTAATATATTTTCTTTTGCAGCTGCAGTAATGAAGTGGAGTTAAACTGCCACAGAAGTTGAAATCAGGGCTGCTATGGCTGAGACACTTAAACATGCTCCCGAGAGAGCTGGAGGTGGAGGTCGCAAAGTGTGAACATTTGTACTGTACATTTTCTGAGTTGTGTTTTGTGTTGACTCTTGGAATGTGAAATCCGTGTTTTATTGCACTATATTTTATGTAAAATGTGCTGTTTTAAGTATAATAAAGCTATTCTCTCTTTAAAGCTTTGTTTCATCCATATGTTAATCTAAAATGTTATTTGGCATGTTAATGTGTTGGGACTTGAGAATTGACAATTGTCAATAGGCATCGAGTAAACGTTGAAGATTTATGTCTATTTTACGACAAATTTGACGTCTTTTAAATGTTCATTTTCAACCTTCAGTGGACCGTAATTAGACATTGAAGATTTACGTCTATTCAACGTCTAATAGACGACTTTTTGTTAGCTGGGAATGTTCTTGTTATAGTCAAATCACCTTCATTTATATAGCGCTTGATACTATACAGATTGTTTTAAAGCTGTAGTAAACAGGAAAATAACAGAATCAGTAAACCAAACAGAATTCAATTCTGTTCTAGCTCTAAAAAAAACATTCATGAGTTGACTTGTTCATATACTCTTTGTTTTGGATAGGAAATAACATACTTGCTGAGAGCTCCGAGCTCGAGATTTGACCCGAAGCCAGAAGTCCAACACCAACCTGACAGAAACTCAGAGCCTGTCCACGTCTGAGCAAGAACGTGTTTATTTTGTTTAACGTGTTTATATTTTATTTAACATTTGTATCTCTTGAATTGAAATGTTGCATGTATATTTGTAATAAACGTTAAAGAAAATCGTAAATGGGCTTTTTCGTTTGGACTTGTTTTGGGATCCTTTATTAATGTGGATGTATTTTTTATTATTAATATGGATTTATTATTATGCAACAATAACAAATACAAAACAGTAACAAACAATAATAGACAAAATAGATACAAATGAAATGAAAACAATATCACAGGCAGAAAAATGGCACATCTTTCACACTGTTTACATGTCTGACATTTATGTATATTGTGACATTTGTTAAACGCTATTTATGATGGTTTATTTGTCCATCCTCACTCACTCACTCACTCATCGCCATCTACTGGTGTAATGATGGAACAGAGAGGAGAAGAAATCAGGAAAGGACTCTGAAATATGAGTGTTTTTGGTGCTAAACAGACACTGAAGAGGACATAACTGGACAACACTATTATATCACATAATTAACTATTATCTTTCAAGTCATTAGTGCAGTTATTCAAGTCATGGTACCGCAAGAATCATATTAATAAAAATAAGAGTTACACTCGTGCCCACACACAGATTGGCATTGGAGGAGTTTGACTTTTATATTTTATACACTTTTTTATATTTAGTTTCAACAAAGTGTCCCTACAAAGATGACAGTATCGGAAATCCTTTTCCCTCTAGAACCATTTTTTGGTCCCCATGAGGAAAACAGCTTAAAGGAGTGGTATGGCCTTTTCACAAGATGTAAAATAAGTCTCTGATGTCCCCAGAGTGTGTATGTGACGTTTTAGCTCAAAATACCCCACAGATATTTTTATATAGCATGTTAAAGTTGTCACTTTTGAGGGTGAGCAAAAACTATTTTTTACAGTCTATGGCAAAAACGCGCCGTTTTTATGTGTCCCTTTAAATGCAAATGAGCTGCTGTGTGTGTGTGTGTGCGTGCGTGCGTGCGTGCGTGCGTGTGTGTGTGTGTGTGTGTGTGTGTGTGTGTGTGTGTGTGTGTGTGTGTATGTGTATGATATGTAGGTTTAGGCATAGCAGAGAATGTCTAATAAGGGGAGAACTTCCACTCTCAGTAAACTTCCGGCTTCTGAACTGGTTGCAGTTCCACTCTGATTCCATATGAGGGCGCTCACAGGACGAGTGCAGAATGATTGGAGGTCTATGGCAGTATACCCATCAAAATACACTTTTCTCAGGATATAATTTTTTGTCTAGTAATTTGAATGCTGTATTCGAAAAGAGATGCAAAGAAATTACACATTGCTGGGTGTTAGATTTTTTAGAGTCACTTATTTGCTTTAAAAAGTCTTTTAAAGTGTCAATGACGTCATACACATCGTACCACCAGATATACTGATTTACGGCAATCCTTCAGTCACTTTGGTGCTTTCGCGCTCTGCACTTTCTTTTCTCTCGAGGCATCGACAACACAGCTGACACAGGTAAATACACGTGCTAGAAGAGTTTTTGTTTTGTTTGTTTCTGGTCCCGCTTCGGATGCCGCGATGCCATCAAGCGGTATCTCTGGTCGTAATCAGTCCTTCACTGACCAATCAGCGTTCATTAGCAGAATGCTAGCGTGTTATGGGCAACAACAACTCAACCTGTAAGAAATCGAAAAGACATAAGTACTCGTTCATTCAACTTTCGACCTATAACCCATGTTGAACTTGCAAAACCTACAATCAAATCTGAGATTTCTCAACGGCAATCGGGTGAAAGAGACACATTTAGCCGTCTAGCCCCATAGACTCCCATTCAGTCTGCGCTCGCCCGCGATCACCTCCAGTGGAATTCTAATGGAACTGCAACCAAGATCGTTACAATGGGGCTAATAGGAAGTGCCAAGGCTCTCCGTAGACGGGCTCTGGTTTAGGGCTAGGGTTAGTGTGTGTGTGTGTGTGTGTGTG
Source organism: Rutilus rutilus (assembly GCF_951802725.1). Taxonomy (NCBI): domain Eukaryota; kingdom Metazoa; phylum Chordata; class Actinopteri; order Cypriniformes; family Leuciscidae; genus Rutilus; species Rutilus rutilus. Next base: position 33,947,153 of record NC_140215.1, on the reverse strand, counting down.
TGTGTGTGTGTGTGTGTGTGTGTGTGTGTGTGTTTCTTAAGCAGCCCTAGAGGTCGATCATAGATCAAATCGATCCACCATCAAACAGCGTATATTTTGTTGCTGTTTTATGCGTTTGAGACATGGTGTTTGCAAAACTTACATTTCACAGGAATATTCTCCATCTGTAAATCTTAGAAAGCCGTGCAAATATTTCCATTTTGCTCCTAAACTTCACATTGAACGAGCGCTGCTGCGCGCATGCGCGCCAAATAGGAGCGCAATAATTCTGACCAATATATACATTTTGCTTGGAAAATTAATAGGCTATGCGATATTTTATAACACCAGAAATATCTTCTAATTATAATAATTTATCTTTAGGATGTTGGATAAGTACTCATATATTTTATACTTATTCAGGGAAGAATTTTTTAAGAAACCAAATATAATAAAGATACAAAATATAGTTTTGGGTTTAGGACCTAAGCTACTTAAGAAAGATGACTTATGCTTATTTAGAATGCTGAGAATTACAGCTTTTAAAGCAACATTTGTTTAGTTTTTTTGGAGAAAGCAAGAATGTTTGGTTAGATTTAGTTTACATTATGGAGAGGATAACGTGAAATTAAGAGCAAAAGTATACATTTTGAAAAGATATGTGCAACTCTAAAATTAAAGAATATTCCATAAAATAAAGGAATACATATTAGCCTACATTAACTAAATAACTTGTATAATTGTGTTAAATGTGTTTGAATTGAAAGACATAATAAAGTACATAATATATATATATATATATATATATATATATATATATATATATATATATATATATATATATATATATATATATATATGCTAAAATATTTGTTGTTGGACATTAGATGTGCCTTATTTAGAATTTTAAACCTACAAATGTATTTTTATGATAATAGCCAATTACTAAGCTCAGATTCATCTTACCAGTTAAAATGTAGTCTGTGCTTTTGTAATTATTTATTGTCATACTCAACTTTAGCAGAAGCCTTGATTTTTTTTTAATTAAACAGTCTGAATAGCCTTTCAGAATTTTTTGTATGGTATAATATAAATAATAAGCCTGGACATAAAAAAAAAAAAAAACTGTTTTTGTGTTCAAGCAAGAAAAAACACATGTTGGCTTGGAGTCACATGATGCTAAGCATATTTTTTAGTTTCTTTCAGAATTATTATGAACCATTTTTAAAAGCTGTACTGTTTGACGTTCTTATATTTTAGATGGAGAAGCTGAAAGCTCTGGGATATGTTCCTCTTCTTCTACTAGGGAAATGTTCGAAGGCCCATAAGTGGACAACGGAGGTCCAGTGTCCCTTTGAGTTCCCACCTGAGGGACATATGGTGATGGACAAAATGCTCATCCTCTTTGAGTATATTTTACAGGGTAAATTGTATTTGCAAGCACTGAAACCTAAATACTGTAACTATACAAAATAACACGTCATCCCAACTGCCGTTAGAAGCTCCGGTTGCTCTAGAAATAGACAGTATTCTGAGATTCGCGTGTATGACTGCTCATGCCCATTGGCTGCTCCAGTCTGAAAAGTTTTTTGTTTTTCTTAATACTTTAGGAACATAGGAAAAAAATAAAATATATATACAGTATATGAGACTGTTGTTGTCAGATTTTATTGGTGATTTCAAATCTGAAATTTAATCTTAAATGTAATAATTTTGGAGAATTTGACGTTTCCCCATTCAGAGAGATAGGAGCTGCACTTGGATGCCCAAGAGGCATTTCAAAGATGGCCGCTGAGTGAAATGACTTTGGCTAAAGACAGTACAATGAGCAAGGAACAATGTGAACTTGAATTAAGGCTAAAAAAAGGTTTTGTTTTACTTCACAGCAAGTCAGCTGTCAACATGGCAGCAAAGAGAAAGACACAGGTATAAAATGTTATACAATACAGTTAGCTCTTTGCATTGCTAGTCTATTACACATTGAGTCATCCATTTGGAAAGTTCTCTGTCAGGATCTGGGTTGCTTCTCTGTTCTCTCTCACTCTCACACTACCACACACACTCATTGACACACTCATCTCACTCACACATCAGCGCACACACACACTTTCATGTTTGCACTCTGTCATCACCTGTTGATCATCACAATCAGCGCTCGCGCTGCTTTGTGGTGACACCTGTTTCTTGTCTTGTCTGATTACTTGGTCTACTTCTGGTGTTTGTTCTCTCTGTTCTGTGTTGGATTATTGTGTGAGTTACGCTCTCTCATCTTGTCAGCAAACTCTTACCTTGTCTTGTGTAGCAGCATTCGCCTTAGTGTGCCCTGTTTCCAGTCACCTGCTGTGGTGAGTCTCAACTAAGTTTACTCTGCTCGAGCTGCTTTCCACAAGGACAAGTTCCTACTGAGAGAGAGAATTTTTCTGTTCAACGTTATCTCTCCTGACAAAGTATCCACTGTGTAGCTGTCTTCCTGGAGAGCTTCTTTTGAGTTCCAGTTCTGAGCTATTTACTACAAGCCGCATTTTTGTTGAACATTAAAGACTTTGAATTGAGTTAGCTTTGCTTTTGGATCTTTTTGTTGCACTCTGACAGAATAATCCGAACACTATGGATCCAGCGAAGGAGGAATCGTTTTTTTTTCTGCTGTAGCGATTCAAGGAGTCATGCTGGGTCGACACAAAGAGGAATTATCTGCTGCCAGACATGCGGTGGAGAGTTTGGCTGCACAGGTGAATGATCTATCTGCTCGCCTTCTTCGTGCACACCAAGAGTCACCAGTAGTTCAGAGTCATCCTTCTCTTCCAGAACCTCGTGTGAACAATCCCCCATGCTATGCAGGTGAGCCGACTGAGTGTAGAGCCTTTTTGACTCAGTGTGAGGTGGCTTTTTCCCTGCAACCACAGACTTATGCGGCGGATCGCGCCCGCATCGCCTATGTGATTTCGAACTCATCTTTGAGATGAATGTTTTCTAACACATTTTTAGTCAATAAAATGTTTACACAATAGTACATATTTGACATTGATTTTTTGACATTATAGGGGAAGCCAAGCTTCCCTTGCAGTCTTAAAGAAATCCCCACTGACTGGGCGTGCTCGTGAGTGGGGAACCTCTGCTTGGGAGGCAGGGACCACGATTCGTCAGGGGAAGAGAACAGTAGCCGATTTCGCCATTGAATTTCGCACCCTTTCCACCACATGCGAATGGAATGAGCCTGCCTTGGTCAATCGTTTCCTGGAGGGTCTGAATGTGGATTTGAAGGAGGAGATTTATGCTCGTGGTTCACCGGCCCAGCTCGACCAACTGATAGAGCTAGCGATTCGTCTTGACAGATACTTTGAGCAACGGCCACGTGCTCGTGCAGCTACCGCTACACTTTGCGAGCCTTCTTCTTCTGCTACTTCTAGACCAGATCCTGACCCCATGCAGTTGGGTAGCATTCGCCTCCAGCCGGATGAGAGACAACGTCGCATCTCCAACAGACTGTGTCTTTTTTGCGGCGCGGCTGGCCACTTTGCCGCTTCATGTCCGTTAAAAGCCAGAGCTCGCCAGTAGACAGGAGTACTGGCGAGCGCTGCTGTGACGTCCTCTTCATCCAAATCCCGCACCACTCTGCCCGAGGTTCTTCGTTGGGCTGGTTCTACCGTTTCGTGTCCTGCACTAATCGACTCGGGGGCTGAAGGGAACTTCATTGATGAGAGATGGGCTCGGGAACATAACATCCCCCTGGTGGACTTGAATGGTAGCACCACCGTCTTTGCTCTGGATGGTAGAATGCTGTCTAAGGTTCACCGTGTTACCAGTCCGGTGAGTCTCACTATCTCAGGGAACCATCAAGAGACTATTTCTTTTCTCATTTTGTAATCTCCCTATACCCCCATTGTGTTAGGACGTCCCTGGCTAATCCAACATAACCCTCATATTGACAAGAGTACCATATTGTCTTGGAGTCTTTTGTGTCATGTTAATTGTTTCGTTTCTGCGACTCCTGTGGTCTCTTCTGTTTCTGTTTTTCAGGAGGAGCCTGGAGATCTGTCCGGAGTCCCGGAGGAGTACCACGATTTGCGGGCGGTTTTCAGTCGTTCCCGGGCCGTTTCTCTACCGCCTCACCGTCCCTACGATTGTTGCATTGATCTCCATCCTGGCACCACGCCACCCCGCGGTAGATTATATTCTCTCTTTGCGCCCAAACGGGAGGCTTTAGAGAAATACCTCTCCGAGCCTCTTGATGCTGGGATTATTGTCCCGTCCTCCTCTCCGGCTGGTGCGGGGTTCTTCTTTGTGAAGAAGAAGGATGGCTCGTTGCATCCCTGCATCGATTATCGAGGGTTGAACGACATAACGGTCAAGAATCGCTACCCCAGGCCCCTTATGTCGTCGGCTTTCGAAATCTTGCAGGGCGCAAAGGTCTTCACAAAGTTGGACTTGCGTAACGCATACCATCTCGTTCATATTAAGCAGGGGGACGAATGGAAGACTGCGTTTAACACCCCTATCGGTCATTTTGAATATCGCATTCTTCCTTTCGGGCTGGTCAACGCCCCCGTAGTATTCCAGACGTTGGTCAATGATGTCTTGCGTGACATGTTAAATGTCTTTGTATTCATTTTTCTGGACGACATCCTCATTTTCTCACCCTCACTCGAAGTACATGTCCAACACGTTCGCCGGGTCTTACAACGGTTACTCGAGAACCGCCTTTTCGTTAAATGTGTATTTCATTCTCGATCGGTTACGTTCCTTGGTTCGGTGGTCTCTGCTGAGGGTAACGGACCGTTTTTCTAAAGCAGCTCATTTTTTTCCGCTTCCTAAACTACCGTCCGCCCGAGAGACTGCCCAGATAATGGTAGATCACGTATTTAAAATTCATGGTCTTCCTTCGGACATTGTGTCAGACAGAGGGCCCCAATTCGCTTCTCAGTTCTGGAGGGAATTCTGCCGACTGATTGGGGCATCCCCCAGTCTGTCGTCAGGAATCCATCCTCAGACCAATGGGCAAGCCGAACGAACCAATCAGATTCTCGGACGCATGTTGCGCAGCTTGACTTCACAGAGCCCGGCATCTTGGGGGGACCAGTTATCCTGGGCCGAATACGCCCATAATTCACTACCCTCGTCCGCCACTGGGTTATCCCCATTTGAAAGCTGCCTCGGTTACCAACCTCCACTTTTACATCCCAGGAGTCTGAGACTTCCGTGCCATCCGTACAGGCTTTTATTCAAAGGTGTAAGCGTACTTGGAGGAGAGTGAGATTTCTTACTCTCAGCCTCACGGGCTAATCTGAAATACAGAAAGGCCCCGATCTTCTCGTTGCATTTCCTTATATAGACAGAAAGTTCTTTCACAAGGAAACATCTGCTAACAATGGGAATTTACATTCAGAGTTGACACTTTTTGGGGGTATGAGACCATTTGTCTAGAGACCATCTTCCTTTGTGTGCAAGCTATCCCTAAACTCTAGCCTGACGTCGTCATACTCAGATTCTAGTCAGAATGTGAGTCTGATACTGCTCCATTGAGCTTTGATTATGGGGCGTGTTTCAACCGAATCAGGAAGGAAAATGCCTCTGCACTCAATTGGATAGACCTACAACCAATCAGAGCAACGGAGTAAGTTTTCATTCATGTTTCCGATCGACAAATGCCTTGATCGCGGTTCTCTGTTCCTCTTTTAAAATGAATGCGCTGTCGATATCTTCTATAACAGACGCGATGGCGGAATCTACACATGATGTTTCATAAACAAAGTTCGGCAGGAGCACGTTCACATAATCAATCCAATCAACTTGTCATCAAACACCATGTCTACCCTATCAGCTTGAGAGGAAACATTTTTTCACTCTGTCAACTCACCTAACATTCCTTGACAGTTTTCAGCATCCCTCCACTCACTCTTGGCCTGTTCTTCCACAGCCAGGAATACGGTGGGAGTACTTTGGGTTCGGGCCGAATACCGAGCCCGGAGCCTCTCCTCGGACAGCACGTCAAATATGCATTTATTCTATCTGACTTATTTGTAAGTGTGAACTCGTGAAATCTCAATTCTCAAGCGGCTGTCGTCTTTGTTGTTAACGAATTCAACCCAAGCGCTCGTTGGTGACGTAGATGATTACGTTGCTCATCTGTCCATCATCGTATAAAGCCCGCCCTGACAATTTGATTGGTCCGAACAATTTTTGTTCGGGCATAATAGCTCCTCAACGGAGCGAGTCCAGACCGAACTTCCCGAACAAAAAATTTTGTGGGCGGGGCTAAGTTCGGCTGGCATCCAGGCTACCTAAACTCTTAAAAACCTTATTACCTTTTGATTTACCTATTTGGAAATGAGACCTTTGTACCAGTCGCACTGAGACATTTCAAATGATACCAAACATTTATAAAACTGGATGATAATTGTTAACATTTAAACCATATAGTTTGTGTGTAAATCTCAGGTGATGTTAGCATAAGAGAGAGAGGGTGGGGGGAAGAGGGAAAGAGATGTATTCTGAAGTGAGTTAAAATGATAATTTCCAACAAGGTCCTGTCTTCAACCAGACTGTCCGGCATTTTCTAATTACTCAATTCTTACAGTATCCCAAAATATTTAGCTCTGTTGTAATGTTAAGAACTCCACATTCAGTGTATGCTAATGTATAGGGGACTTTATTGCAAAAAATAAACATCTGGAATGGAATTCATATTTGCTTACTGATTACAGTAGGAGTACATGCAGTGCAAAAGAGCATACGGTTAGAAGATCACAGAACCAATACACAAATATCAAATATTCTGTACAGTTCTACAGTGTTGGCTTCTACAGTGTAGTATGAATATAACATATAATCTAACTATAACATGTAAAGTTCAGGTGTATATTTCCATTGCTTCTGAATGTTAACAGCAGTTGTTGAAGTTGCTCTTCAGTCTGAGTGTCATTTATGGGTCAGTTTTGGTAAGATGATAAGAATCCTAAATGATGAATTGGAATTCAAATTTCAGATTTCATGCTTTGATGACAAAACCTGCTGTAGTGTGGGTATGTTGGAGCTTTGCTTGTGGAGAAAGGTCTTAAGTGGTCGTGAAAGCTGTCTGTTAAGATTAGGGCTTAGTTTCTGTTGTAGTAGCATTCACCTTTCAGCACGCCACCTTTCGTTACGTACATCCCTCGACCTGCAGCTACCCCTGTCTCTGTCTCTGTGCTGGTGGTGTTGCTGTACCACAGTAATGACACATGAGGATGGTGGCTTTCCGTGGTGCTTTGTTAAAAGTTTTTGATGAGTTACGTTAAATGCTTTAAAAATGTAGTAAGTGATGTAATGATATGTAAAGATTGAAATATAATGATGATTTGTTTTGTAATTGGCTCTTTATTTTTACCTAATTCACAGGGACGTAAAGAGGTGTTGGTGCATTGGTTGCCTTGTCCATCCTGGTAAGAATAAGTAAACCTACATGGCAACTTAATTCACCTCTGTACATTTCTCATTTATTGATTGTTGTTTTTACTTTTTCCAGTAAGAAGACATGGCCACACACCGGGCAGCCTGAAGATCATGTTCAAATTACTCTCACTCAATGTTAAGTACATTACCGGTACATGAAGACAGTTTTTGTTTGTTTGTTTGTTTGTTTGTTTTTGAACCACAGTTTCTGTTATAGTGGACAAATAAAGGTTTGTGTTTTCACTATGTCCATTTACATCTTTTGACCTTTAAAAAAACACATTTTTATGCCTGAAATATCCAGGAGCTGGAGCTAATCCCAGCTACCACAGGCCAAAGGTAGATCACCCTGAACAGGTGACCAGTCTGTCACAGAGATGACACACACAATATAGCCTCTAGTTCCTGATTAACTATACCTGCATGTGCGGAGGACACTGGTGAAACCCACAGCAACACTGGGGAAACTATCAATCAGGAAATATGAAGTCATTTGTAGTCTTGCTCATAGTCATTTTTGAATGTAAGCCCATTGTATGTGTACAGTATAATATATACTTGTCTATTCAGTAAATATATGGATATGAACAACCATATTCTCTCTAGAGGCTAGATGTACAAGGTATATTATATTAGCACATAGACACAGATTGCTCCAAATGGGCCCAGTGAGTTGAGTCTAGAGAAAGTGAAGTACCACTGCTGCATTAATGCATAAGAACATTTGGTAAATACCATAGTAGAATTATCATAGTAGAATTTACCCTTGTATAGTCAAACAATGCTTTTAATAATTCAAAACAGAGAAGGTTTTCAAATAATAGTGCTTACACATCCCTTCTGATCAAATTCAGTTGGGTGACAAAAAGTTATAATGTATAGTTAAGATGAGAGAAATTTGTGGGAGGAAATAACTGTTTTGTAAAAATATTATTTGCAGTCTTATAACATTGTATGTTATTATAGTTTTCATATATGTTCATTTTTTATATATATATATATATATATATAGTGGTGGTCAAAATTGATGGCACCCCTGATAAATATGATAAAAAATAAATCTGCATTGTTTATCCTTTTGATCTTTCCTTCAAAAAATGTGCAAAAATCTCACCTTTCATTGAAGTAAAAGAATTGAAATTGGGGGGTAAATCACATTATGAAATAAATGTTTTTCTCCAAATCACGCTGGCCATAATTGTTGGCACCCCTAGAATTTTTTATGAGAAAAATATCTCTGAAGTATATTCCCATTAATATTTACCTTTTTTAGCACACCAGGGTGTCTAGGAACATGAATGTCCAGCTATGACTTCTTGTTTCACAGGAGTTTAAATATGAGGAAACACAAAGGCCAAATTCCCTGAATCATCCATCACAATGAGTAAAACCAAAGAATATAGTTCTGATGTGTAGCAAAAGATTGTTGAGCTTCACAAAATAGAAAGTGGCTGTAAGAAAATATCTAAAGAATTGAAAATCCCCATTTTGACCATCAGGGCAATAATTAAGAAGTTATAATCAACTAAAGATGTTACGAATCTGCCTGGAAGAGGACGTGTGTCTATATTGTCTTAATGGACGGTGAGGAGGAAAGTTTGAGTGGCCAAAGACTCTTCAAGGATCACAGATGGAGAATTGCAGAGATTAGTTGAGTCTTGGGGGTCAGAAAGCCTAAAAAAAAAAAAATCAAACAACCCCTACATCCCCACATGTTGTTTGGGTGGGTTTCAAGAAAAATCCTCCTCGCTCCTCCAAAAATAAACTCCAGCATATTCAGTTGTCAGACACGACTGGATCTTCAAAAGGGACCGGATTCTATGGTCAGATGAAACAAAAAAAAGGGCTTTTTGGCAGCAAACCCTAAATTTAATACATTTTTGGCCTATTTATTTGCTGGAGGTCCTGGACATCTTGTTCAGATACATGGTATTATGGATTCTAGCAAATACAAACAGATAAAAAATCTAAACCTGACGGCCTCTGCTAGAAATCTTATAATGGGCCGTGGTTGGATCTTCCATCAGGACAACGGTCCAAAACAAACATCAAAATCAACACAAAAACGGGTAACTGAGCACAAAATGAAGCTTCTGCCATGACCGTCCCAGTTCCCTGACCTGATGAGTGGAGTGAACTGAAGAGAAGAAGCACCAACATGAACTTGTGAATCTGAAGGATCTGGAGAGATTCTGTATGGAGGAATGATCTCTGATCTCTTGTCAGGTGTTCTCCAAACTCATCAGGCATTATAGAAGAAAACTCAGAGCAGTTATCTTGGCAAAAGGAGGTTGCAAAAAGTATTTAATAACAGGGTGCCAACAATTATGGCCAGCGTGTTTTGGAGAAAAACATTTATTTTATAATGTGATTTACCCCCCACTTTCAATTCTTTTACTTCAATGAAAGGTTAGATTTTTGTGATTTTTTTTAATGAAAGATCAAAAGGATAAACAATGCAGATTAATTTTTTACAGCCATTTTTTATCATATTTATCAGGGGTGCCATCAATTTTGACCACCACTGTATATATATGTTCATTATAGTTCAACTGGTGAGATAATAATGGAAAGGTTGAAGGGTCCATTTCCAGGAATACACTATAGATACACTAAATATTGCAGAAGCACTTTGGTCAAGAAATACTGCAATGCTTTAATAATTATTACTATTATTATTTAATAAAAATAACTATTTTTTGTAAGCAAAGAAAAAAAAAGTTTCACTGTAATCAACAAATCTTTTGCTGCATCAGGTTAAACCCACAATGCAATCTGTCGTTTTAGTTTGATATTTAATGGGGGCAAATTTAGCAAGTTTATAGTTAACTGGGTAGCAATTGTGAACAATTTTAATAGAAAATTCAACAATAATTTAGATTTCTTCACCACTACTACTAACCGGTTGGATGACGCACTAGTGATAGTGAAAGCTGATTGGCCTTGATGGTTATATATGCGGAAAAGGGCCAATTTAATTAATTTATATGATGTCCGATTTATTCTCCCTAGTGCCTTTTTGCGCGCATTTTCCACGGGTTTTAATAATACAACTGGTCTGAAAGAATGAATATCATATTAAAGAAAACGTCAACATTAAATGTGTAACTATTTAATAAATCAGAGTCGATGTGCGCGTGCATGCGTGAAATCGAATTTTAGTTGCTATGAAGGTTATGAATTCTGACTGCATATATATTTACACTCGAACCGATAACGCGTGTTATGAATTCTGCCTATATTTACACTTGAATCTGGGCGTGCATGCAGTGATTCGAATTTTAGTTGCTATAGCGACGCGTTTTTTGAATTCTGAAATCTGCATGTATGCACACTTCACGCTCGACCGCTGTCTGTTGGTTGAGAGACGAGGCGAATTAACAGACTTTTGCTGAGGCTTTTTCGAAATTTGAGACTTTGAAGCTCTTTATACTTTTATTCTACAAAGACATCGGAGAATATATCCTTTACATTTTTAAAGCGTCATATAATTTCTGAGAATAACTTGTTACTTTTATTTGTTTGTTTGATTTTTTCAGGGGAGTATTTCTGAGGAGATTTATATTGTATTGTATTGTGTTGTGTTGTGTTGTATTGATTTTATTGTAGTTTGGAGGAGGGTGTCGGCTCACAATCTTATGATGGGCGAAAGAGGAGGTGAGTGCTTTAATTTTTCATTTATGGTTTATGGTAATGATGTTGTACAATGACTGAGGCCCCGTCCACTCTACTGCGTTTTCGTTAGACCTTTTGCTACGTTTGCACCTCCCGTCCAAAAACGGCAAAAACGGAGACCCAAAACGGAGAAGTTTAGAAACGCTGCCGACCCGTTTTTCGTTTTGAATCTCCGGAGGGCGTTTTAGTGTGGACGGGTCAAAACGGAGGACTTTAGCTCACGCTCGGATCTATAATTGGGTGTCATCAGTCATGGCGTAGGCTATATCTTTTCTAGCAGCTGTTGTGCAAGTAAATTCTGTATTTTACAATGCTAACTGCCTACATGCGTCGGAGGCAAGCTATTATTCGAGCGATCTGTGACAATTCCCGGTAAAACAGTGACAATGTGACAATTCCCGTGTGCAACTGACAATTCCCGATAAAATAGTTTACGTTTGACAATTCCCGGTGTCGACCGTGTACATGGAGCGTCGGTTTTGGGTTAACCTGGGAAGAACCAGCGCATGGTGGGATAATTTTATCAATGAAGTTGTGTTTACACCGGCTCGCGCATGCCCAGTGTTGGTGAATGGTCACGTGATCCGCGTTTTCAGTCGTTTTAATGTGGACGGAGATCAATTCTAATACGCAGCTAAAACGCTGGTGTGGACGGAGATCGTATTCGGTTTAATTCTCCGTTTCTAAACGAAAACGCAGTAGTGTGGACGGGGCCTGACTACATTAATTTGAAGAACCCAGATCACATTTATTTGATTCCTTGCATGCGAAATAAAGTTTTGAATTTGAGTAACATTTAAGTAAAAATTTGTAATTGACCATAGACATTGATTATTGATTATTATAATATTACTAACGATGTGATATGTGAAATATTCCATCCTAAGATCACTGCAGGAGAGCTGCTTATTTCTCTCAGACGGCTGGTCAGGAGGTTTGGAGACCCGGTGATGACCGTGATCAGGATCCGCTGCCCAGAGATGGACAAAGTAAGTTACACAATTTCCTTACTTGAATGAAAGTAAGTTACAGATACTACTGGTCAAATATTAGGCTACTCAGTTACAAGTAAAAGTTGAAAAGACTGATTTTTTCTTAAGTAAAAGTACAGAAGTACTTGTTTTTAAAAGTACTTAAGTATCAAAAGTAAATTAATGTCAATGCATTGTTTTATTATTGTTGTTTGTGATACTTACAGTACCTTATGCCTCTGAATCTATGCCTGCCTACCCTCATATCAATATGAAATGTATTTCTAAAACACAGTTCCTGTAGTGGGATTGAATGTGAGATTGAATAAGTGCTCTCAATAACGTCCACAATAGTTTCGGACACCCTGTTCCCTCAAATAGTGCCCTATTTAAAGTTTTGGGGCTTTTAGTATGACTATGTCAGCCACTGTTATAAGCTAGTGTGCTCCAAAACAATGACAAAATGTGCATTAAGAAGACCAAACCCAACGTTGAAAATGAAAATCAGATTGATGTCAGAATCCAACTACTTTCTACTCAAGGACCTTGACAGAAATGTGGTGGAGTAAAAAGTACGATGCTTGTCTTTCAAATGTACGTTAGTGAAGTTAAAGTAAAATGTTTCCAGAAAAAATAATACTCAGGTAAAGTACAGATGCTCAAAAAGTGTACTTAAGTACAGTACTCAAATACAGGGACAGACTGGGGCTAAAAAACAGCCCTGGACTTTCTCCCAAATAGGCCCATCATCCGGCCATTCGCCCCTTGCCGTGCGCTACAGACACTAGCCAGGATGTCCTGATACTATGCCACATACTGTAGCCTATCAGACAAGCAAGTAACATCTCAAAACCAATCATGATAATTGGGCTTGTGTTTATTAATGAAGCCTCAGCCTTCAAATAAAAACAAAAAATGTGTACAATGCCATTACATCTGCACTGAAAATAAAATACAAATAATGAAATGTCACTGACCACAGAAACCCCAAATTACACAAACTTGTAATTATAAAACATATAGTTACTATTTACCAGTGGTCTCCAACCTATTTGTGGGCTACCTCAAGGGATACAATAATCTAGAAGGGCTACTTGTTTGTTATACTCAAAAATATTTATTATACATATAACATGGTGCTTTTTAACTTTACCTTTAACTTTATTTTTTACTTTTCACCATAATATGCGAAATAATAAAATATCTTGAGATCTGGGTCTGGTTCAGACAGTTTTAAACAATTCCTGAAAAATTATGACAATATAAATTGATTTTCTTTTTCTCTATAAACCTATATATGTGTTATCAAAAACAAATATTTAGTATTAATATAAATGCAAAATAAATAAACTGCCATAACTTCTAAACAAAAACATTACTGCATTACATTTAATAACATTACGTTTAATAACAACTTAATAACTTTAATAACATGACTATATATAAAAGCATTTTTAATATGAATATATACAGGCACATTTCTGCCAAAAAAAGTTTGTTTTACTACAGTAAAGTTGTGGAGTGAAATGTTTTCTAACTGGTTTGTTCTTGGAACAATGTTTCGCCTGTTCATCTGTCTTTTAACTAACTTAAATCACATAGTCATCTGTGGGTTTATAATAGAGATAGAGAATTCTGCGCTGAATTGAAATGCTTCTCAGTGGATCGCGCAGCTCTGTGTAATAATGTTGGCGTTATCGAGATCAGCCCTGCTTGCTTTGGCCGCGCACAGATCAAACAAGTTTCGTTCCGCTTTTTGAGCGTTTCCCATTTGATGTTTATCAGACGCAACTGCTATATAGCCTACTATAACTTATAACTATTCAAATAATAATGTAAGCAAATTTAAAAGTGCAATAGCTAGGTAAGCCTTATAAAACTATTAAGTCAGTGGCTAGTAGGCCGAATCTTTTTTTTACACGTAGCATATAAGTGATCGTATTAGTGTCCCTGCTGTTGGCTGTTCATATCGCTTTATTAGACTTTTTTGTTGTGCCGACGGCCCTCGGTTGGACGGCCGTTCTGGACTTTTCCAGAACGCACAGATTGTCAGTCCGTCCCTGCTCAAATAAATGTACTTTGTTACTGTCCACCTCTGCCGCTGCCAGACCCGACCCAGAGCCAGGATCGTCCTGGATATTTAACATCTCTGTCTGTCTTCTGAGTTTTCTGTTTCTGTGTCCACAGGTCAGGCTCACGGGACGAGGGCGAAGCAGAACCCAGATGATGGACGTCCGTCCACTTCGTCTAAACACTCTCGCAGAGGTCAGAATAGGTTTTTAATAAAGAAGTAATAGCTTAGTTTCTATTTCTATTTTCAATGGCTGATTTGTCAACTAAAGTAACGGTAACACTTTATTTTGATGGTCCCTTTTGAACATTCTGTCGACTATAAGTACCTTTTCAACTACAGATGGGTCTAATAGTTGTTTTCATTTGTTTCTTCTTCATTTCAGAAATATCTCCAGAACGTAGGAAGATACCTGGTTGTTTCCTCAGGATCTGTAAGGCTTTGAAGGCTGTTTTCTGCTGCTGTTCCAGTAGTGCTGTGAATGTTGTGGAGCCTTTTATTCCTGAACCATCATCACCTGCTCCAGATCACTCCGGCGTCAAGCCAATTAATGGTAAATCATTATTTCTCCAACATTATTTTATACAGTATTACCTTGTTTTCCACTCAAAATAAGGCTTGTTTTTACAGAATATTAAAATTATTTCCCCCATTATAATATTATTTATTATAATGGGGGAAAGTCTACTGTCTACTAATACTCTAGTAGCGTCTACTAATACTCTACTAATGAGAGTTAGTGGACATGTAGGTGCAATGTTACTTATAGAATGTCTTAAAGGGACCAAAATAAAGTGAAACCAAAGTAACAATTTGATGTGACATTGATAATTAATATTATAAAAAAAATAAATAAAAAAAAAACAGTTTTTGATGTCTGAAATGTTCCATCCTCAGGCCGCTCCAGATCCTGGAGAACTGCTTCCAGAGATTCTTCTCCGGGCATCGCGTCATCCTCACCTTGGTCTAGCCCTGAGGCCCATGTCGAGAGGAGATGTAGAGAGCCGTTGAGTCTGAGCAGCCGAGGCTCGTACTGTGCTGAGTGGAGCTGGAGTGGCGATGGATCGGAGAGCCCAAACCAACAGGGGTCCGACAGCCTCGAAAGGATTCTGTGTCCTCCGCTGCCGGGTCAAGTTCCTGTCGAGCCAACAGAGACATCAACTGGCCGAACTGCTCAGGGTGCCGTGGAGGCTTCTCCAGTGAACAAGAGCTCAACAGGTGAGACTGAAATAAGGCTGGGCAGTGTAAAGTCTACAGAGAGAAATTTTGCTATTTCATGCATAACTGAGTCAAGTTTTTAACATGTCCGATTTCCACCAGAACTGATATTTTTTAAATAAAACAATGGATCTAGCAAGCTAATAATTGTCTCATATTTTTCTGTTTGTTTTTCAGAGTCCTTTGAGTCTCTCTATGACGTGGAAAAGATGATTGGATCCGGAGGATTTGGCAAAGTGTTCCTGGGAACACGCAAATTTGATGGCAAAAAGGTAAATCTTACTGAATTGTACAAACATTTTGCTCTTGCATGCGTAAAAAAACACATTTAAAACAATTTACAGATGGTTTAATACTTACTACAAGGTCAGGTGCTTGAATACTGTTACTGTCATTGAAACTGGGTTTTTTTGTGTGCAGGTTGCCATCAAGCGGATGCGCAAGATTAACAACGATCGCTATCTTAATATTGTAAGTTGGCCAAAACCTGAATGTGTATGGAGTTGTTTAAGTGCAGATTACTGTAGTTAATACACCTGTAGGAAGCATTGGGTATAAATGTGATCAACAAATAACTTTGAGCTGAAAAGGCTCTTTTGAACGCATCTAAAAAGATCCAAGAATAGTACATTTCAAAATGATGTTTTCTTCAGATTTTTACCCAGCAAACCTTCTGTCTGCATCTTCTCTCTAGCCTGGGCATCCCGAACCTCTCGTTACAGAAGTGGCGCTGCTGCTGCTGATGAGGCGAGAATCCATAAGCCCCTTCGTCATACAACTGTACGAGTGGTTTGAAGATCCTAGAGGATTCACTCTGGTTATGGAGTATCCCGAACCCTGCGAGAGCTTGCTGGACTCAATCATTCGTCAACCTTGGAGTGACTGGTTCTCACGGGTCGTCATGATACAGGCTGTGCGGGCAGTGCAACACTGCATCCATCGTGGTGTTTTCCATAATGACATTCATGCGCAGAATTTCCTGTTGAAGAAAGACACGACAGACCTCAAGCTGATAGACTTTGGCTGCGGTCAGCTGTTTAGTAGTGAAGGCTACGAGAGCAACATATACAGGGGTGAGCATTTTGGGAGTGTGGAAACCTGAAGGTAGTGACTTACTAATTATTTGATGATGCTTTAAAAAAAAAAAGCTCAACAATGTGCAAATGTCTTTCTTACAGGAGTTCCGGATTACTGCCCACCTGAAGTCTTTACAGAACCTCGATTCCACGCCGTCCCAGCAAATGTCTGGTCTCTAGGAGTGTTGCTGTACGAGTTGTCGAACGCATGTCTCCCTTTTCTTAATAGAACGGAAATCACACAAGCCAAAGTTATATTTCAGAACCGCAACTTATCCAAATGTGAGTGAATAATTATGGTAGCATTGATAAACACACACATAAAGCAAACGATTTGTACAGAAAGTTTAAAGGTTGAAGTGTGTCAGAATTTTTATATATAGCTCAGCAACGTATAGCGAAAATGCCAGGTCACATGGTCATGACTAACCAGCTCTCTCCTTATTAAAATGTGTACAGACTGCATGGATCTGATTAGACAGTGTCTAGCCCGGGATCCAACTAAACGCCCCAGCTTAGAGCAGATGTTACAACATCAATGGTTTCATCGTGATCTTCACTAGATTGGAGAAGTTGAGGAGATTCACTCGATCAGTTTCAGGTGTGAGGACGTTTAACAGGCAGAGGAGGATTATAATCTTTTGTCTTCAATTCTGGATTATTTGTATTGAGATTTTCAAATTTGTGTTCATTAGTATTCATCGTTATCTTGTGCATGTTCTTGTCAAGAGGATACAGTGTTGCTTCCGGTTCCTCCGCCAAAGATTAAGCTCTCACATAGGGGTGAGTAAAATGGCTGGGCTGGTCCAGTGGTATAATTCAGTCATCAAACTTCAGGGAATGGTTGGCAATATGAGTTTTTCTGTCATTTAAGTTGCTGATGCTTCTGGTTTTGGAATTTCTTTTAACAACCACAGGACAAAATGCAATGCTGCTCCAGTTACCTGCACCCCCAGAACTGGCTAACACCGCCATTAGACAACCAGAGAGTCCTGCATCTTCAGACAGTAATTTCATGTTTTTATTTATTCTACTTTACTTGCTCACAATGCAAATGGAATATAAAGTATTTTTAAGTCTGGGCTCAAAACAAAGTCTTTCAACCTTCCTGTTCCTTTTTCAGTTTCTGGATGTTCTCGTCCAACGCTTCACCGTTCACCCACAAGCTCTGAATCATCAGAAGCATTCAGTCCAGAGTCAGCCATTTTTTTACAACCCTCTACATACACCTTGGCAATAGAATCGCCATTGGCTAGTACATTTTTTCATGTCCATGATCAGTTGCATTCTCCATAGTTGTTAATTCTCTTACCTCAATTATTGACATTATTGCAGGAGCAGCGGTCTTGAAAAATGATTTCAATGAGCTTCAACGCTTTTTTTTTTTTTTCATGATCTAGGCGTTCTCGCACACCTCAGCGTGGAGTTCGAAGGCCATCACAGTCCGGGAGCAGAAAAGGTCGGGCATCCTCATCCAGTGAGTCCATGATCAGTTGCATTCTTCATAGTTTTTAAAGACAGCTGCTCCTGCAATAATGTCAATAAGTGAGGTAGGAGAATTAACAACTATTTCAATGAGCTTCAACGCTGTTTTTTTTGTTATTTTTCTTCAGGATCTAGGCGTTCTCTCACACCTCAGCGTGGAGTTCGAAGGCCATCACAGTCCGAGAGAGGCGGCTTGAGCGGCTTGAGGCTTGACGTGTTTTTTTTTTTTTTTTTTCTCGTTTCGACTGCGTGTTTTTCGGTCTCATTATGGATTTTGATTTACTCAAAATTTGAACAATGTACTAAGAATAATTTGCTCTCTATTGCTACTCATTTTAAAATACCTATCTCA
This sequence comes from Rutilus rutilus, assembly GCF_951802725.1. Taxonomy (NCBI): domain Eukaryota; kingdom Metazoa; phylum Chordata; class Actinopteri; order Cypriniformes; family Leuciscidae; genus Rutilus; species Rutilus rutilus. Next base: position 33,928,901 of record NC_140215.1, on the reverse strand, counting down.
AAACAAGAAAAGAAACAAAATATCAAATCTCAAGTGCACACTGAATTAGCTGAAAAAGAACTGCTCCCTCCCGTGAGCTCTGTATTTTCCCGTGCGGTTGCGCATCCAGATCCTGAGCTGCGTAAATTAGAGCTACATGTAGAAATGCGGCGTTTAGAGCTCAGGGAAAAAGAGCTTAAGCATGATTTTGAGCTGCGTAAATTGGAAATAGAGGAGACAGGAAGACGTGAGTCGGTCCGTCTCAGAGGAGCTAGACCGGTGGGCGGTGAAGTTGGCATGGCGGAGATGGATTATGATGTTAATAAATGCATTCGTTTAATTACGCCCTTTTCTGAGAGAGATGTTGATAAATACTTTGTGTTATTTGAGAGAGTAGCGACGACCTTAAAGTGGCCAAAAGAAATTTGGCCTCTCCTGCTGCAGTGTGTGTTTACGGGTAAAGCCCAGGAGGCGTATGCTTCTCTTTCACCTGAAGTAAGTTTAAATTATGATCAGGTGAAAGTTGCAGTTTTAAGGTCTTATGAGCTGGTTCCTGAGGCTTATAGGCAGAAATTCCGTAGCTGTAAGAAAATTGAGGGCCAGAGTTATGTTGAGTTTGGTCGTGAGAAAATTGCACTTTTTGATCGTTGGTGTTCTGCACAAGACGTGAAAAATTTTGATCAGCTTCGCGATTTGGTTCTTATGGAGGAATTAAAAAATTGTCTACCGGACAAAATTGCAACATACTTGAATGAACAAAAAGTGACTAAGGTGTCTGCTGCTGCTATATTAGCAGATGAATATGTTCTGACGCACAGAGAAAGTTTTGAGAAATCTTTTTTCTCTCCATCACAGCGTGGTCCTGTCACGCAAGTGTACTCTAGCGAGCAGGACAATTTTAAAGATACTGCAGCTAAGGTGAGACGCCTGTGTGCGCTTATTGTGAAAAGCGTGGGCATTTGATCAACAATTGTTTTTTGCTGAATAAAAGGAAACCCAAACCTGTCATGTTGATCGAAACCCCTTCAGGGTCACGCCCTTTTCAGTCCGAATGTGCAGATTTGGACATTTATTCTCCTTTTATTATGAAGGGTGTCGTTTCATTGACTAATAGCGGCGTAAAAGTTCCAGTAACTATTTTACGTGATACAGCGGCTTCTAGGTCTATTATTCTTCAAAGTGTGTTGCCTCTTTCAAATGAAACTTCATTAAACTGTAGTGAGTTAGTGCAGGGCTTTGGAATGAAGTTTGTTCATTTGCCCATGCACTCGGTTAAGCTCGAGTCGGATTTGGTGTCCGGTCTAGTCGCGGTGGCTGCGTGCGACACCTTTCCCATTAAGGGAGTAGATTTCCTTTTAGGAAATGATTTGGCTGGCGGAAAAATTCTGGTAAACCCTGAGGTCACTGCTGTTCCTCTGGTTGCTGAAGGCCCGGATGAGTTACAGAAGAAATACCCTACCGTGTTTCCGGTGTGTGCTGTGACACGTGCTATGGCTAAAACTAAGGAGTGTGATGTCTTAAATGTAGAGGATGGCATTATGTTAGATCTAGATAGAGAGTCTGAGTTGTCATTTGACAGTAGCTCTACCACTATCGCACGTTCTACACTTATTGATGTCGATTCCACAGCGTCAGATGAAGGAAGTGTGCACAGTTCACTAGAGCTGCAGAAGCCATTGGGGGGAGTTGGGGGTGAGCATATGTCTCGAAAGCATCTGATTTCTGAACAAAAATGTGATCAGTCACTAAATTCTTTGTTCGAATTGGTTGTTTCTGAGGAAAAGCTGGCAGATATGGCTACGGGTTATTTTATTAGAAATGATGTCCTGTTGCGAAAATGGACACCATCGTACGCTTCTGCACAGGATGATTGGAGCATTGTCACACAGATTGTTGTACCAAGTCGGTTTCGTGGTGAAATACTTAGCTTGGCACATGATAATCCCTTAGCTGGTCATCTAGGGGTTAATAAAACGTATGACCGTATCTTGAGACAGTTTTTTTGGCCAGGGTTAAAACGGGATGTGAAGCTACACTGTAAAACATGTCATACTTGTCAAATCTCTGGGAAGTCAAATCCGCCCATACCGCCATATCCTTTATATCCTATCCCAGCTGTAGATGCGCCATTTGATCATGTTGTCGTCGATTGTGTGGGTCCATTGCCCCGTACTAAATCCGGTAAGCAATTTTTACTGACCATTATGTGTGCCTCAACGCGTTTTCCTGAAGCTATACCTATGCGTAAAATCACTGCGCCCGCTGTTGTAAAGGCACTAATTAAGTTCTTTTCATTGTTTGGACTCCCTTGGGTAATTCAAACTGACCAGGGGACAAACTTTATGTCTCGTGTTTTTGCACAGGTGGCCGATCAGCTGAACATCACCCAACCGCTTCTCAAGTGCTTTCCATCCGGAGAGTCAAGGTGCACTGGAGAGGTTTCATCAAACCCTTAAATCAATGCTCCGTGCTTATTGTCTTGAATTTGAAAAGGAGTGGGATGATGGGGTACATCTCTTGATGTTTGCCGTTCGAGAAGTTGTGCAAGAGTCTACGGGTTTTAGTCCAGCAGATTTAGTGTTTGCTCATAATGTGCGTGGCCCTTTAAAGTTACTGCAGGAGAATTGGTTGAGTGAGTTCAAACAAGAAAATTTGCTTGATTATGTCAGCTCTTTTCGTTACAAGTTACACAGGGCTTGTGAGTTGGCTAGCAAAAATCTGATTGCTACTCAGTCCAAAATGAAAGGTCGGTTTGACAAAAAAGCCAAGATTAGACAATTTAAGGCTGGGGATAAAATGTTGGTATTTTTACCTATCCTTGGTTCTAGTCTTCAAGCACGCTATAGTGGCCCTTATGTCATAGAGAAGAAGGTTAGTGACAGGGACTATATTGTAGCTACTCCTGACCAAGGTTATAATCGTTAACGAAAACGAACGAAAAAACGAAAACTAGGTGGGAAAAAACATTGTCGTTAACTGAAATAAAAATAAAAAAACGAGGCATTACCAAAAAACGATAACTAACTAAAACTGTAATGTGTGTTTGGCCAAACTAACTAAAATAAAATAAAATTATAGAGTAAATGTCCTTAGTTTACGTCTTTGTCAAGGTCTTTCATTTTTTTAACGCTATTTAAAACACGCAGCATATTCGTTCAGCTGCATTTCCTTTCCCTGCTCTCTCTCCGTCTCTCTGTCACTCATGCGTCTCTCACATGCTCACGCACGCACACACACACACACACACACACAGCCCCTCCCCTCCGTGCACACCACGTCTCCATGAGAACGAGTGTTCGTTCGACGTTGAAAGCAAGTTCGCGAAAGGTTGGTATGTCTATCTCGTGAACACCTTTACACAATCACACATTAAATAGTGGTATAAAAATATTTTAAATTCTGAATATAATTTTGTCAGTGTGTTAATGTCGACCCGAGAAGCGATTGCGCCTTCTTTAGAAAGTTAAATAGTCGCAAGTTTGAGGTAAAATGCAGTTTTTGGTTGTGGTTGTCGTCACAATCTGACAGAAATGTCTTGTGTGGCTCAAAAATGGGTTGAATACATGCGGTTCATGTATGTCTTCTTTAGTCTGTTTGCTAACGTTATTTCGTTTTTTTCTTGGCACAGTCACTTACACATTTTGCACTTTACTGCGGAGTCTTGAGACTGTTTAGTGTTTACATATATATTTGTGCCCATATGTACATTTTATGTACTGGTGTTGTTATTGTTGAATAAATATTTTCTAAAATTCTAAATCTAAAATTTTAGATACATTTGTCAGGGGCAAGATTCAAAAAGGTCAGAAAAAGTACTTTTTGAATCTTGCCCCTGACAAATAACCCAAATTACAAAAAAACACTAAAACTAATAAAAACTAAACTAAAACTAAGCATTTTCAAAAAATAAAAAATAAACTAAACTAGCAAACCCACTTTAAAAACTAATTAAAACTAAACTGAATTTGAAAACAAAAAGTCAAAACGAAATAAAAATGGGGGAGGTAAAGTCGGTTCTGGCTTTGTTCAATGCTGAACAGCCTCAAACTGTGTGTTCTCCTGTCTGTAGTGCTTTTCAGGTGCCTGATTTCTCTGAGGTAACATCTGGAGCTGAAACTGTCCCTGAGGCCTGGGAGTTGCTGTCCGGTTCTGAAGTTGATTGTGGTATTGAGAGCCCTTTTCTGGCTACAGTTCAGGGCCGGTTAAACAACTCTGAAATGCTTGCTAACCTTGATTCCTGTTTTTTGCATCTACCCTGTTCACAGCGTACAGATGTTGTAAATCTAATTAATCGTTATGTTTTACTCTTTTCAGATGTGCCGTCCCAAACACACATATTACAGCATGACATCGATGTGGGTGACAACATGCCGATTAAACAGCACCCGTATCGTGTCAATCCTGAGAAACGTCGGCGTTTACAAAATCAGGTTGACTATATGCTGTTGCATGGCATTGCAGAACGTAGTGCCAGCTCATGGAGTTCACCCTGCATTCTCGCTATTAAGTCTGATGGATCTGACCGTTTTTGTACAGACTTTAGGAAGGTTAACAATATCACGAAGCCTGATTGTCATCCTCTTCCTCGTATGGAGGATTGTGTTGACCGCGTGGGGTCTGCAACTTTCGTGACAAAATTAGACCTCCTTAAAGGCTATTGGCAGGTGCCATTAACTCCGCGTGCCAGGGAAGTTAGTGCGTTTGTTACTCCTGATGCATTTTTACAGTATTCTGTAATGCCTTTTGGGGTACGCAATGCGCCCGCTACCTTTCAACGATTGGTTAACTGCGTTTTGGGGGGGGTGCCGGGTTGCGAGGCATACTTGGATGATATAGTAATTCACTCTGCGACATGGGATGAGCACATCAATCAGCTACAACAAGTGTTTCACAGGTTGGCTGAGGCAAACTTAACGGTTAATTTGGCTAAATGTGAATTTGCGAAAGCAACCGTAACCTATCTAGGGAAAACTGTGGGTGGTGGCAAGGTAAAACCGGTAAATGCCAAAACTGAGGCCATTACATTATTTCCAGTTCCTTCTACTCGTCGTGAACTACAACGGTTTTTAGGAATGCCGGGGTATTACCGCAGTTTTTGTAAAAACTTTTCTGCTGTAGCTGCCCCACTTACTGACGAATTTTTTGAAGGCGTATTTTCATGCCTTTGTATTAGAGGTGTACTACTGTCCCATAATATTTTGCATGGACTCAACATGTATGGATGAGTCAACATGACCAGTTCCCATTTAAGCTCAATCTGGCAACAATCAGTATATTACCGACACCATGGGTTTATTCATAATGTATTGAGTGGCTTTTCATGTGTTATGTACAGGTGTCCCAGCTCTCAAAGGTGGGAGGGAGGAACGATAAAGACTGCGTCCATAAAGTGATGGACAGGTATTAAACAACTGTCACATGCTCAGAATATAGAATGTAATTATGCAGTTACATTTTTACTCATTGCCTGCTCTGTTTGCCCTCCTCTTAGCACATAGAAAATCAAAAATGCGGAAAGAGATGATTCATTAGGAATAATGCAAGCATAAAGGAATATTTGTAGAATGTAGGCGTGGACCTCATTGACCTATGATTTTGTGCATGTATTCTCAGGCTTTTCACCAACAGCCTAATGGCTTCTTTCAGCATGAAGGGCCGGGGTAGCAGTGAGAAAAAAGCCTTCCAGGATACCATTTCTTACTCTGTGGTAAAAGGTAACTGCATTTTTCATGTTTATATATATATATATATATATAATTTAGCTTACCAGTTGTATTTCTTTTGGGAAGGCATGCAAATCCATGCAAATGTTAATTGATTAAATGTGTTGGGACTTGAGAATTGACAATTGTCAATAGGCATCGAGTAAACGTTGAAGATTTACGTCTATTTTACGACAAATTTGACGTCTTTTCAATTTTCATTTTCAACCTTCAGTGGACCGTAATTAGACGTTGAAGATTTACGTCTATTCAACGTCTAATAGACGACTTTTTGCTAGCTGGGAATGTTCTTGTTATTGTCAAATCACCTTCATTTATATAGCGCTTGATACTATACAGATTGTTTTAAAGCTGTAGTAAACAGGAAAATAACAGAATCAGTAAACCAAACAGAATTCAATTCTGTTCTAGCTCTAAAAAAAACATTCATGAGTTGACTTGTTCATATACTCTTTGTTTTGGATAGGAAATAACATACTTGCTGAGAGCTCCGAGCTCGAGACTTGACCCGAAGCCAGAAGTCCAACACCAACCTGACAGAAACTCAGAGCCTGTCCACGTCTGAGCAAGAACGTGTTTATTTTGTTTAACGTGTTTATATTTTATTTAACATTTGTATCTCTTGAATTGAAATGTTGCATGTATATCTGTAATAAACGTTAAAGAAAATCGTAAATGGGCTTTTTCGTTAGGACTTGTTTTGGGATCCTTTATTAATGTGGATGTATTTTTTTATTATTAATATGGATTTATTATTATGCAACAATAACAAATACAAAACAGTAACAAACAATAATAGACAAAATAGATACAAATTAAATGAAAACAATATCTGAAAAAAATGGGACATCTTTCACACTGTTTACATGTCTGACATTTATGTATATTGTGACATTTGTTAAACGCTATTTCTGATGGTTTATTTGTCCATCCTCACTCACTCACTCACTCATCGCCATCTACTGGTGTAATGATGGAACAGAGGAGAAGAAATCAGGAAAGGACTCTGAAATATGAGTGTTTTTGGTGCTAAACAGACACTGAAGAGGACTGTTAATGAGGTATTCTAGCAGGGCTAGTTCATCAAGGTTTTTTAGCCAGTAAACAGGATGGTGTATCGGTCAGGACACAGGAATAAAAAACGAGGAGACGTAATTTCTTCTATTAACTGTATTGAGATCCAGCAGTACTCATCAGAACATTCCAATATCCAGTATTGTCATTATAGTCTGATAAAGACAAATAAATCACCATTAGGTACTGTCATTTAAACAGTTGTACTTAAATTACTATGCAACGTAAATAATAAATCCACACAAATAATACAAATCTGGATCATCAAACATAAATATATCAATAAACATTGCTATGTCCCTTTAAACAATCTACAATTACATAAATGAGGATATTACTCTTTGGAGAAATATAAGGAGCTTCACCTATCCCACTCCCACTGAGTAGTATGAAGATGTTGCTCCCACTGACCAGTTTACATGAAACTGTATTAAACGGGTTTACAGAAGGAGAAATGGCGACATCCTCTGGCTAGACTAAGCTACTACACAAACAGCGTCCGCACATGGTCTCCTGAGCACGATATTAATTTTCCTAACTCAATGTTATAAACGTTACTACATAACTTAGACATCAGAATGCTCACATCAGTTAAATTATTATTTCCTACAGTGTTTTACAGCATAAACATTGTTCTATCGCTATAAATCTCACTCATCACGCTGGGCACATGATAATGCATGGTAATTCTACAATATAGAAACAAACACAACGAAGTGAGTCACTTACTTTTCGTCATGAACTCAACACATGAATATTGGAAGCTGGATCATTCAGAAGAGACTAAAGAAACTACACAACACAGGTACGTAGGCTGAACTATGCTGCTGAACTTGAACACGTTTCCGAACGCACTATAACCACCGAAGAAGAGTCTTAAAGCGGCAGGCACCCAGAAATGTCAGAGCCTTTTATACAAGGACATAACTGGACAACACTATTATATCACATAATTAACTATTATCTTTCAAGTCATTAGTGCAGTTATTCAAGTCATGGTACCGCAAGAATAAGAATCATATTAATAAAAATAAGAGTTACACAACTGGCTACTCGTGCCCACACACAGATTGGCATTGGAGGAGTTTCACTTTTATATTTTATACACTTTTTTATATTTAGTTTCAACAAAGTGTCCCTACAAAGATGACAGTATCGGAAATCCTTTTCCCTCTAGAACCATTTTTTGGTCCCCATGAGGAAAACAGCTTAAAGGAGTGGTATGGCCTTTTCACAAGATGTAAAATAAGTCTCTGATGTCCCCAGAGTGTGTATGTGACGTTTTAGCTCAAAATACCCCACAGATATTTTTATATAGCAGGTTAAAGTTGTCACTTTTGAGGGTGAGCAAAAACGCGCCGTTTTTTATGTGAGCTGCTGCTGTGTGTGTGTGTGTGTGTGTGTGTGTGTGTGTGTGGATGATATGTAGGTTTAGGCCATAGACTGTAAAAAAAGATGGACGACGCCCCTTCGCTCTCTTCCATTGATGAGAACTGAAGCTGCCAGAGTCCCGATATGGCGCTGACATTGGAACTTGAGTCTGCGCAGTAGCGATCTCGGGACCAGACCTGCGCAGTAGTGAGCAGGAAGTAAAGCCGCGAAATCAACGCTCCGCCCTCACTCTCGCAGAATGCACTCAGGGAGAGTGGATTCTGCACACTTTTTAAGAAATTGATTGCAGTACGACAAGAGGCTTGTTAAAATAAAGTAAATACAATCTCCTCAGTCCTCCGAAGATCCCGAAAAAAATGTCCGTTGGTGCTTCAGTGACTACTTCGCTCGAGAACCTGTCAATCACAGCTGTCAATCATGACGTTACAACCACCGCATCGCGTAACTAACTAAAAACCAACTTATTTTTGAAACAGACACTTGAACTTACATCAGCGTGATAAAAACGACAGCAAATGAAAGAAACCACCTTTGGAAAAAAGATATTTGAAGTGTAATTTAATTGTTTAGTTGGTCTCTCGTCCCGTTGAATAACATGGGGAGGCGGGGCTTATGACCTATACTAGGACCAGTCACCGGGGGGCGATCGAGACGTTTTGGCTTCACTTTTCAGGGCTTGTGCGGCACGCTTGGTTTAGGCAGAGAATTGGCACTCTCTGGTTACTTCCGGTTTCTGGACTGGCTGCAGTAACACGTCTCTGTCCATGCGGGGGCGCTCGCAGGCGAGTGCAGAATGAATGGGAGTCTATGGGGTTTCACCCCCAGAATCCACTTTTCTCAGGATGTAATTTTTTGTCTAGCAATTTGAATGTTGTATTCGAAAGGAGATGCAAAGCAATTACACATTGCTGGGTGTTAGATTTTTTAGAGTCACTTATTTGCTTTAAAAAGTATTTTAAAGTGTCAATGACGTCATACACATCGTACGACCAGAGATACTGCTTTACGGCAATCCTCAGTCACTTTGGTGCGTTCGCGCTCTGCACTTTCTTTTCTCTCGAGGCATCGACAACACAGCTGACACAGGTAAATACACGTGCTAGACGAGTTTATGTTTTGTTTGTTTCTGGTCCCGCTTCGGATGCCACGATGCCATCAAGCGGTATCTCTGGTCGTAATCAGTCCTTCACTGACCAATCAGCGTTCATTAGCAGAATGCTAGCGTGTTATGGGCAACAACAACTCAACCTGTAAGAAATCGAAAGGACATAAGTACTCGTTCATTCAACTTTCGACCTATAACCCATGTTGAACTTGCAAAACCTACAATCAAATCTGAGATTTCTCAACGGCAATCGGATGAAAGAGATACATTTAGCCGTCTAGCCCCATAGACTCCCATTCAGTCTGCGCTCGCCCGCGATCACCTCCAGTGGAATTCTATTGGAACTGCAACCAAGATCGATACAATGGGGCTAATAGGAAGTGCCAAGGCTCTCCGTAGACGGGCTCTGGTTTAGGGGTAGGGTGTTTGTGTGTGTGTGTGTGTGTGTGTGTGTGTGTGTGTGTGTGTGTGTTTCTTAAGCAGCCCTAGAGGTCGATCATAGATCAAATCGATCCACCATCAAACAGCGTATATTTTGTGCTGTTTTATGCGTTTAAGACATGGTGTTTGCAAAACTTACATTTCACAGGAATATTCTCCATCTGTAAATCTTAGAAAGTCGTGCAAATATTTCCATTTTGCTGCTAAACTTCACATTGAACGAGCGCTGCTGCGCGCATGCGCGCCAAATAGGAGCGCAATAATTCTGACCAATATATACATTTTGCTTGGAAAATTAATAGGCTATGCGATATTTTATAACACCAGAAATATCTTCTAATTATAATAATTTATCTTTAGGATGTTGGATAAGTTGCAGTGAACTTATAGCTCATTACACTCATATATTTTATACTTATTCAGGGAAGAATTTTTTAAGAAACCAAATATAATAAAGATACAAAATATAGTTTTCGGTTTAGGACCTAAGCTACTTAAGAAAGATGACTTATGCTTATTTAGAATGCTGAGAATTACAGCTTTTAAAGCAACATTTGTTTTGTTTTTTTGGAGAAAGCAAGAATGTTTGGTTAGATTTAGTTTACATTATGGAGAGGATAACGTGAAATTAAGAGCAAAAGTATACATTTTGAAAAGATATGTGCAACTCTAAAATTAAAGAATATTCCATAAAATAAAGGAATACATATTAGCCTACATTAACTAAATAACTTGTATAATTGTGTTAAATGTGTTTGAATTGAAAGACATAATAAAGTACATAATATATATATATATATATATATATATATATATATATATATATGCTAAAATATTTGTTGTTGGACATTAGATGTGCCTTATTTAGAATTTTAAACCTACAAATGTATTTTTATGATAATATAGCCAATTACTAAGCTCAGATTCATCTTACCAGTTAAAATGTAGTCTGTGCTTTTGTAATTATTTATTTTAAATTTTGTGATTTTTAACTTCTGCTTTAATAAGCTTTTTTTATTTTATTTTAGATTGTAATGTTCTTCTAATAACCATAAACATTAAAACTATCTAATTAAATCTTGGGCACAAAACAAAAATAAAACCTGGATAATATATATATATATATATATATATATATATATATATATATATATATATATATATATATATATAGGCTACAATGATAAATGAGACACTATAGACCTACAAACGTGTTAAGTTATATTGTATACTATCAATTGTTTATGTAAAAAAATATATATATATCAACGTTAACAAACATTTAATATACAATTTAACACGTTTGTAGGTCTATATTGTCTCATTTATCATTGTAGCCTTATTTAAGCTGATTTTCTTTACTGTATATTTATTTTTGGACTGATAATGGTTAATAAAGTCAAATAATGGTATGAGAGAGTGTCAGTCATTGTGTTCCTATTGGTCAGTGTTAGAGGATCTGTGTAACAGCTGAGGCTTAGCCTGACAGTTAGCCTGCCCTGGACCAGGCTAGTTTCCCAGCATAAGTTGCCAGAGTAACTGAGTTTGAACTATTTTAAGTTTGCTTTATGAAACAGAATCAGCCGACAATAAGTCTGACTAACCAAAATAAGCCTGGCTTGTATTCTAATCTTGTTTTATGGAACAACCCTCAGGGCTCCTTTTTCATCTCTGTTCGCGTTCACTGAGACACACACCATCGTGTCCTACTGCCCAAAAAAGAAGAAGAACGTGATTCTTATGAGCACCACACACAAGGATGCAGCAGTCAGTGAACGTGAGGACAGAAAACCGGAGATGATTTTGGACTACAACGCCACTAAAGGTGGAGTGGACAATCTAGACAAGGTATGTGGTACTTTGTATTTGTTCACTGCTAAAAATAATTGTACAATAATAACTTATATTCTAAGCTAAATGGTAAATTGAACTTTAAATGTATTGGGAAAAAAATAAATTGCATTATCAAATAGATGACCAAACATTTACTAAAATGTTGTGCATGTTCGTGTAATATTACAGATTGTTGCAACACACACACGTGGACGGAAGACTGGCCCATGGCTATCTTCTTCAACATTACTGATGTCTCGGCCTACAATTCTTTCGGTCTGTGGAGGGAGATCAATCCCACCTGGGGACAGGCGAAAAGCTACCGAAGGAGGCTGTTTCTGGAGGAGCGGGGGGAAGCGCTGGTGTAGCCCTTTATGAAAAGAAGGCAAAACATTCCTCGCACACCAGCCTCTGTGAGCTTCCTGAGAAAAGTGCAGGATTCCAGAGATGAGGAAACTGGTCCCTCATCTGCCGGTGCGTCCACAGCTGGTCCCTCATCTGCCGGTGCGTCCACAGCTGGTCCCTCATCGGCCTGTGCGTCTACAGCTGGTCCCTCATCTGCCGGTGCGTCCACAGCTGGTCCCTCATCGGCCGGTGCGTCCACAGCTGGTCCCTCATCTGCCGGTGCGTCCACAGCTGGTCCCTCATCTGCCGGTGCGTCCACAGCTGGTCCCTCATCTGCCGGTGCGTCCACAGCTGGTCCCTCATCGGCCGGTGCGTCCACAGCTGGTCCCTCATCTGCCGGTGCGTCCACAGCTGGTCCCTCATCGGCCGGTGCGTCCACAGCTGGTCCCTCATCTGCCGGTGCGTCCACAGCTGGTCCCTCATCTGCCGGTGCGTCCACAGCTGGTCCCTCATCTGCCGGTGCGTCCACAGCTGGTCCCTCATCGGCCGGTGCGTCCACAGCTGGTCCCTCATCTGCCGGTGCGTCCACAGCTGGTCCCTCATCGGCCGGTGCGTCCACAGCTGGTCCCTCATCGGCCGGTGCGTCCACAGCTGGTCATGTATATATGTGTGTGTGTGTGTGTGTGTGTGTGTGTGTGTGTGTGTGTGTGTGTGTGTGTGTGTGTGAAAAAACGATATACTTATCAAAGATAAATGAATCTGTAATTGAAGTTTTGTCTTTTATGCTATGTCAAATTTAGTCATTTTGTTTTCTTTTTGTATAGTCCAACCGTACGCCAGGTTCAACCGTACGCCAGTGTCCCCACTGCCAGAGTAAGATGAACTGCCGACACCGGTCCTGTTTTAAGGTGATTGTGCATAACTAACACTGTTTCTTTATGTGGCATTGCATTTATTTTAATACTCAATGTATTTGTTTCTCTTTTCGTAGTGTGGAAAATTGCTTGATTTTAAATTTAAGCAATCAGCGCGGTTGGCAAAGTTTCGTGCCAAAGCCCAGCAGTGGGCTAAAACAACAGCTGCGTCACGCAATCAATCCAAAGTCCTTGACAATTAACCATCATGGTAAGCAAAGTTCAACATTCAAATTTCATTACCTCACACTTTGTTCTAAACTAAAACTAAACATTTATATAGGAGGCTCTACAATATAAAGATGTTTTACATACAAGTACATAAACATAATACATTACATGATCATGAATAAATTGTAATTCCTGTAAACTGACAGTTCAAATAAAAAGTAATTAATATTATTTCCACTGATGTGCCACTAATGGGCAGAACTCTTGTAAATAAAAGAGCTAATAGGCAGTTGGTAAAGTCACACATCACTGCAGCTGCCATTAGAAGCTCTGGTTCCCAGAAAAAGGAGAACTACTGCACATGCACAATGACTAAATCTAAACAAAATTTACAGTTTTAACTCTTATTTGATCTTATGATACAGTTCGTGTCAGATTTTATTGCTAATTTTACAATATGTTTTGAGATTTCAGGAGTTCCCCACTCAAGTAAATAGCAGTTAGCCTTGCATAACATAAAAAAAGTTGCCTGGAGGCTTTGCAACTATGGCTACCAAGTGAACTGATGTTCATTGAAAGCAGAAAGCTTGTCATACTCAACTTTAGCAGAAGCCTTGATTTTTTTTAATTAAACAGTCTGAATAGCCTTTCAGAATTTTTTGTATGGTATAATATAAATAATAAGCCTGGACATAAAAATAAATTAAAAAAAACTCTTTTGTGTTCAAGCAAGAAAAAACACATGTTGGCTTGGAGTCACATGATACTAAGCATATTTTTTAGTTTCTTTCAGAATTATTATGAACCATTTTTAAAAGATGTACTGTTTGACGTTCTTATATTTTAGATGGAGAAGCTGAAAGCTCTGGAATATGTTCCTCTTCTTCTACTAGGGAAATGTTCGAAGGCCCATAAGTGGACAACGGAGGTCCAGTGTCCCTTTGAGTTCCCACCTGAGGGACATATGGTGATGGACAAAATGCTCATCCTCTTTGAGCATATTTTACAGGGTAAATTGTATTTGCAAGCACTGAAACCTAAATACTGTAGCTATACAAGTTTCTGTGTTAAACTACACTTTATTTAAAAAAAAATTATATATGACTTTAATGGTACTTTTTTTTAAAGATTTGAGTCCAGAAGAAGAACAAGAGGTCACAGAAGGTAATGAAGCAGAAAGGCAGGACTTGAAAGAGACTGTAGAAGATGAAGGGGACATTATACTGGAAAACAATGTAGAAATGGAAAGACCGGAGGATGAAGAGCAGATCGAAGAACAACAGATAGAAAGTGGGGAGGAAGAACCAGAGAGACCTGTTGAGGAAGGAGACATAAAGGTGAAAGAAAAGACTAAACAGGCAGAGGAGATGAAGAAACAGGTAAAGAAAAGAATGATCAGTGCACTTAAGATGAATGAAATGGAAGAGAGAAGAGAGATTGATCGTATTAAAACCAGAATGGTGAGTAGAAGAAGATGGGCTGAAGCAAAGACTCTAGATATATGAAAACGTTACACTCCTATTACTCATTAATAATGGCCAACATGGCAAATGAATCCAACCTTCTAAATAAAAGAGCAAAGTGTTGATTAGAAAAGTTAACACGTCATCCCATCTGCCGTTAGAAGCTCCGGTTGCTCTAGAAATAGACAGTATTCTGAGATTCGCGTGTATGACTGCTCATGCCCATTGGCTGCTCCAGTCTGAAAAGTTTTTTGTTTTTCTTTATACTTTAGGGAAAAAAAATGATGAGACTGTTGTTGTCAGATTTAATTGGTGATTTCAAATCTGAAATTTAATCTTAAATGTAATAATTTAACAGTTTTGGAGAATTTGATGTTTCCCCATTCAGAGAGATAGGAGCTGCACTTGGATGCCCAAGAGGCATTTCAAAGATGGCCGCTGAGTGAAATGACTTTGGCTAAAGCCAGTACAATGAGCAAGGAACAATGTGAAATTGAATTAAGGCTAAAAAAATGTTTTGTTTTACTTCACAGCAAGTCAGCTTTCAACATGGCAGCAAAGAGAAAGACACAGGTATAAAATGTTATACAATACAGTTAGCTCTTTGCATTGCTAGTCTATTACACATTGAGTCATCCATTTGGAAAGTTCTCTGTCAGGATCTGGGTTGCTTCTCTGTTCTCTCTCACTCTCACACTACCACACACACTCATTGACACACTCATCTCACTCACACATCAGCGCACACACACACTTTCATGTTTGCACTCACTCTCGCGCTGCTTTGTGGTGACACCTGTTTCTTGTCTTGTCTGATTACTTGGTCTACTTCTGGTGTTTGTTCTCTCTGTTCTGTGTTGGATTATTGTGTGAGTTACGCTCTCTCATCTTGTCAGCAAACTCTTACCTTGTCTTGTGTAGCAGCATTCGCCTTAGTGTGCCCTGTTTCCAGTCACCTGCTGTGGTGAGTCTCAACTAAGTTTACTCTGCTCGAGCTGCTTTCCACAAGGACAAGTTCCTACTGAGAGAGAGAATTTTTCTGTTCAACGTTATCTCTCCTGACAAAGTATCCACTGTGTAGCTGTCTTCCTGGAGAGCTTCTTTTGAGTTCCAGTTCTGAGCTATCTACTACAAGCCGCATTTTTGTTGAACATTAAAGACTTTGAATTGAGTTACCTTTGCTTTTGGATCTTTTTGTTGCACTCTGACAGAATAATCCGAACACTATGGATCCAGCGAAGG
Organism: Rutilus rutilus; assembly: GCF_951802725.1. NCBI lineage: Eukaryota > Metazoa > Chordata > Actinopteri > Cypriniformes > Leuciscidae > Rutilus > Rutilus rutilus. The sequence continues at coordinate 33,913,219 of NC_140215.1, read as the reverse complement.
AGGAATCGTTTTTTTCTGCTGTAGCGATTCAAGGAGTCATGCTGGGTCGACACGAAGAGGAATTATCTGCTGCCAGACATGCGGTGGAGAGTTTGGCTGCACAGGTGAATGATCTATCTGCTCGCCTTCTTCGTGCACACCAAGAGTCACCAGTAGTTCAGAGTCATCCTTCTCTTCCAGAACCTCGTGTGAACAATCCCCCATGCTATGCAGGTGAGCCGACTGAGTGTAGAGCCTTTTTGACTCAGTGTGAGGTGGCTTTTTCCCTGCAACCACAGACTTATGCGGCGGATCGCGCCCGCATCGCCTATGTGATTTCGAACTCATCTTTGAGATGAATGTTTTCTAACACATTTTTAGTCAATAAAATGTTTACACAATAGTACATATTTGACATAGATTTTTTGACATTATAGGGGAAGCCAAGCTTCCCTTGCAGTCTTAAAGAAATCCCCACTGACTGGGCGTGCTCGTGAGTGGGGAACCTCTGCTTGGGAGGCAGGGACCACGATTCGTCAGGGGAAGAGAACAGTAGCCGATTTCGCCATTGAATTTCGCACCCTTTCCACCACATGCGAATGGAATGAGCCTGCCTTGGTCACTCGTTTCCTGGAGGGTCTGAATGTGGATTTGAAGGAGGAGATTTATGCTCGTGGTTCACCGACCCAGCTCGACCAACTGATAGAGCTAGCGATTCGTCTTGACAGATACTTTGAGCAACGGCGACGTGCTCATGCAGCTACCGCTACACTTTGCGCCCAAACGGGAGGCTTTAGAGAAATACCTCTCCGAGCCTCTTGATGCTGGGATTATTGTCCCGTCTTCCTCTCCTGCTGGTGCGGGGTTCTTCTTTGTGAAGAAGAAGGATGACTCGTTGCATCCCTGCATCGATTATCGATTATCGAGGGTTGAACGACATAACGGTCAAGAATCGCTACCCCAGGCCCCTTATGTCGTCGGCTTTCGAAATCTTGCAGGGCGCAAAGGTCTTGACAAAGTTGGACTTGCGTAACGCATACCATCTCGTTCGTATTAAGCAGGGGGACGAATGGAAGACTGCGTTTAACACCCCTATCGGTCATTTTGAATATCGCGTTCTTCCTTTCAGGCTGGTCAACGCCCCCATAGTATTCCAGACATTGGTCAATGATGTCTTGCGTGACATGTTAAATGTCTTTGTATTCATTTATCTGGACGACATCCTCATTTTCTCACCCTCACTCGAAGTACATGTCCAACACGTTCGCCGGGTCTTACAACGGTTACTCGAGAACCGCCTTTTCGTTAAATGTGTATTTCATTCTCGATCGGTTACGTTCCTTGGTTCGGTGGTCTCTGCTGAGGGTATCAGCATGGATCCTGAGAAGGTGCGGGCGGTCCTCGATTGGCCCGTTCCGGAGTTCCGAGTTGCTCTCCAGCGGTTTTTAGGTTTCGCTAACTTTTACAGATGATTCATTCGTAATTTTAGCCAGGTTGCCACTCCTCTGTTTGCCCTCACCTCGACCAAGTTTCAATTCGTTTGGTCAGAGATGGCGCAAGATGCATTCGATCGACTCAGAGGTTGTTCATCTCCGCGCCCATTTTAGTCACCCCGGATCCTGAGAGGCAATTTATAGTCGAGGTCGATGCTTCCGACATAGGGGTTGGGGCTATTTTGTCGCAACGTTCTTCTCTAGATGACAAGGTTCATCCGTGCGCCGCCTTTTCCCATCGTCTTTCACCGGCTGAGCGCAATTATGATGTTGGTAATCGGGAGCTTTTGGCGATTCGTTAGCTCTGGGGAGTGGCGGCACTGGTTGGAGGGAGCCAGTGTCCCATTTATTGTTTGGACTGATCACCGGAACCTTGAATACATCCGCACCTCTAAGAGACTTAACGCTCGACAGGCCCGCTGGGCATTATTTTTTGGTTGTTTTGACTTTTCAATCTCATTTAGGCCAGGTTCCAAGAACCTTAAGCCTCTGATGATCTCTCGTGGCAGTTCAGTTCCACAGAGGAGGCTTCGACCAAGGAGGTTATTGTACCCCAGCACTGCGTGGTCGGAGCTGCCGTCTGGGGAGTTGAACAGACCGTAAAAAGAGCTCTTTCACTCGTTGTCAGACCTCCTCGTGCCCCGAAAGGAACATTGTTTGTTCCCGAGACCGCTTGCTCATCCGTTCTCCAGTGGGGTCACGCCTCTAAGTTAGTCGCTCATCCCGGAGTTAGGGGTACCTTGGCTGCTATTCGCCAGAGATTTTGGTGGCCCACTAGAGAACGTGACATACGTCTGTTCGTAGCATCTTGTCCTGTCTGCGCCCAAGTCAAGCAATACCCCGCCTGCGGGTCTTCTCAGACCACTTCCTATTCCGTCACGCCCGTGGTTGCACATTGCTTTAGATTTCGTTACCGGTCTTCTGTCATCCGCCGGGAACACGGTTATTCTTAGTGTGGTCGACCGTTTTTCTAAAGCAGCTCATTTTATTCCGCTTCCTAAACTACCGTCCGCCCGAGAGACTGCCCAGATAATGGTAGATCACGTATTTAAAATTCATGGTCTTCCTTCGGACATTGTGTCAGACAGAGGGCCCCAATTCGCTTCTCAGTTCTGGAGGGAATTCTGCCGACTGATTGGGGCATCCCCCAGTCTGTCGTCACGAATCCATCCTCAGACCAATGGGCAAGCCGAACGGACCAATCAGATTCTCGGATGCATGTTGCGCAGCTTGACTTCACAGAGCCCAGCATCTTGGGGCGACCAGTTATCCTGGGCCGAATACGCCCATAATTCACTACCCTCGTCCGCCACTGGGTTATCCCCATTTGAAAGCTGCCTCGGTTACCAACCTCCACTTTTACATCCCAGGAGTCTGAGACTTCCGTGCCATCCGTACAGGCTTTTATTCAACGGTGTAAGCGTACTTGGAGGAGAGTGAGATTTCTTACTCTCAGCCTCACGGGCTAATCTGAAATACAGAAAGGCCCCGATCTTCTCGTTGCATTTCCTTTTATAGACAGAAAGTTCTTTCACAAGGAAACATCTGCTAACAATGGGAATTTACATTCAGAGTTGACACTTTTTGGGGGTATGAGACCATTTGTCTAGAGACCATCTTCCTTTGTGTGCAAGCTATCCCTAAACTCTTAAAAACCTTATTACCTTTTGATTTACCTATTTGGAAATGAGACCTTTGTACCAGTCGCACTGAGACATTTCAAATGATACCAAACATTTATAAAACTGGATGATAATTGTTAACATTTAAACCATATAGTTTGTGTGTAAATCTCAGGTGATGTTAGCATAAGAGAGAGAGGGTGGGGGGAAGAGGGAAAGAGATGTATTCTGAAGTGAGTTAAAATGGTAATTTCCAGCAAGGTCCTGTCTTCAACCAGACTGTCCGGCATTTTCTAATTTCTCAATTCTTACAGTATCCCAAAATATTTAGCTCTGTTGTAATGTTAAGAACTCCACATTCAGTGTATGCTAATGTGTAGGGTACTTTATTGCAAAAAATAAACATCTGGAATGGAATTCATATTTGCTTACTGATTACAGTAGGAGTACATGCAGTGCAAAAGAGCATACGGTTAGAAGATCACAGAACCAATACACAAATATCAAATATTCTGTACAGTACTACAGTGTTGGCTTCTACAGTGTAGTATGAATATAACATATAATCTAACTATAACATGTAAAGTTCAGGTGTATATTTCCATTGCTTCTGAATGTTAACAGCAGTTGTTGAAGTTGCTCTTCAGTCTGAGTGGCATTTATGGGTCAGTTTTGGTAAGATGATAAGAATCCTAAATAATGAATTGGAATTCAAATTTCAGATTTCATGCTTTGATGACAAAACCTGCTGTAGTGTGGGTATGTTGGAGCTTTGCTTGTGGAGAAAGGTCTTTAGTGGTCGTGAAAGCTGTCTGTTAAGGTTAGGGGTTAGTTTCTGTTGTAGTAGCATTCACCTTTCAGCACGCCACCTTTCGTTACGTACATCCCTCGACCTGCAGCTACCCCTGTCTCTGTCTCTGTGCTGGTGGTGTTGCTGTACCACAGTAATGGCACATGAGGATGGTGGCTTTCCGTGGTGCTTTGTTAAAAGTTTTTGATGAGTTACGTTAAATGCTTTAGAAATGTAGTAAGTGATGTAATGATATGTAAAGATTGAAATATAATGATGATTTGTTTTGTAATTGGCTCTTTATTTTTACCTAAATCACAGGGACGTAAAGAGGTGTTGGTGCATTGGTTGCCTTGTCCATCCTGGTAAGAATAAGTAAACCTACATGGCAACTTAATTCACCTCTGTACATTTCTCATTTATTGATTGTTGTTTTTACTTTTTCCAGTAAGAAGACATGGCCACACACCGGGCAGCCTGAAGATCATGTTCAAATTACTCTCACTCAATGTTAAGTACATTACCGGTACATGAAGACAGTTTTTTTTTTTTTTTTTTTTTTTTTTTTTGAACCACAGTTTCTGTTATAGTGGACAAATAAAGGTTTGTGTTTTCACTATGTCCATTTACATCTTTTGACCTTTAAAAAAACACCACATTTTTATGCCTGGAATATCCAGGAGCTGGAGCTAATCCCAGCTACCACAGGCCAAAGGTAGATCACCCTGAACAGGTGACCAGTCTGTCACAGAGATGACACACACAATATAGCCTCTAGTTCCTGATTAACTATACCTGCATGTGCGGAGGACACTGGTGAAACCCACAGCAACACTGGGGAAACTATCAATCAGGAAATATGAAGTCATTTGTAGTCTTGCTCATAGTCATTTTTGAATGTAAGCCCATTGTATGTGTACAGTATAATATATACTTGTCTATTCAGTAAATATATGGATATGAACAACCATATTCTCTCTAGAGGCTAGATGTACAAGGTATGTTATATTAGCACATAGACACAGATTGCTCCAAATGGGCCCAGTGAGTTGAGTCTAGAGAAAGTGAAGTACCACTGCTGCATTAATGCATAAGAACATTTGGTAAATACCATAGTAGAATTATCATAGTAGAATTTACCCTTGTATAGTCAAACAATGCTTTTAATAATTCAAAACAGAAAAGGTTTTCAAATAATAGTGCTTACACATCCCTTCTGATCAAATTCAGTTGGGTGACAAAAAGTTATAATGTATAGTTAAGATGAGAGAAATTTGTGGGAGGAAATAAAAGGTTTGTAAAAATATTATTTGCAGTCTTATAACATTGTATGTTATTATAGTTTTCATATATGTTCATTTTATATATATATTTATATAGTGGTGGTCAAAATTGATGGCACCCCTGATAAATATGATAAAAAATAAATCTGCATTGTTTATCCTTTTGATCTTTCCTTCAAAAAATGTGCAAAAATCTCACCTTTCATTGAAGTAAAAGAATTGAAATTGGGGGGTAAATCACATTATGAAATAAATGTTTTTCTCCAAAACACGCTGGCCATAATTGTTGGCACCCCTAGAATTTTTTATGAGAAAAATATCTCTGAAGTATATTCCCATTAATATTTACCTTTTTTTAGCACACCAGGGTGACTAGGAACATGAAATTGTCCAGCTATGACTTCTTGTTTCACAGTAGTTTAAATATGAGGAAACACAAAGGCCAAATTCCCTGAATCATCCATCACAATGAGTAAAACCAAAGAATATAGTTCTGATGTGCAGCAAAAGATTGTTGAGCTTCACAAAATAGAAAGTGGCTGTAAGAAAATATCTAAAGAATTGAAAATCCCCATTTTGACCATCAGGGCAATAATTAAGAAGTTATAATCAACTAAAGATGTTACGAATCTGCCAGGAAGAGGACGTGTGTCTATATTGTCTTAATGGACGGTGAGGAGGAGAGTTTGAGTGGCCAAAGACTCTTCAAGGATCACAGATGGAGAATTGCAGAGATTAGTTGAGTCTTGGGGGTCAGAATGCCTAAAAAAAAAAAATCAAACAACCCCTACATCCCCACATGTTGTTTGGGTGGGTTTCAAGAAAAATCCTCCTCACTCCTCCAAAAATAAACTCCAGCATATTCAGTTGTCAGACACGACTGGATCTTCAAAAGGGACCGGATTCTATGGTCAGATGAAACAAAAAAAAAGGGCTTTTTGGCAGCAAACCCTAAATTCAATACATTTTTGGCCTATTTATTTGCTGGAGGTCCTGGACATCTTGTTCAGATACATGGTATTATGGATTCTAGCAAATACAAACAGATAAAAAATCAAAACCTGACGGCCTCTGCTAGAAATCTTATAATGGGCCGTGGTTGGATCTTCCATCAGGACAACGGTCCAAAACAAACATCAAAATCAACACAAAAATGGGTAACTGAGCACAAAATGAAGCTTCTGCCATGACCGTCCCAGTTCCCTGACCTGATGAGTGGAGTGAACTGAAGAGAAGAAGCACCAACATGAACTTGTGAATCTGAAGGATCTGGAGAGATTCTGTATGGAGGAATGATCTCTGATCTCTTGTCAGGTGTTCTCCAAACTCATCAGGCATTATAGAAGAAAACTCAGAGCAGTTATCTTGGCAAAAGGAGGTTGCAAAAAGTATTTAATAACAGGGTGCCAACAATTATGGCCAGTGTGTTTTGGAGAAAACCATTTATTTTATAATGTGATTTACCCCCCACTTTCAATTCTTTTACTTCAATGAAAGGTTAGATTTTTGTGAATTTTTTGAATGAAAGATCAAAAGGATAAACAATGCAGATTAATTTTTTACAGCCATTTTTTATCATATTTATCAGGGGTGCAATCAATTTTGACTACCACTGTATATATATGTTCATTATAGTTCAACTGGTGAGATAATAATGGAAAGGTTGAAGGGTCCATTTCCAGGAATACACTATAGATACACTAAATATTGCAGAAGCACTTTGGTCAAGAAATACTGCAATGCTTTAATAATTATTACTATTATTATTTAATAAAAATAACTATTTTTTGTAAGCAAAGAAAAAAAAAAGTTTCACTGTAATCAACAAATCTTTTGCTGCATCAGGTTAAACCCACAATGCAATCTGTCGTTTTAGTTTGATATTTAATGGGGGTAAATTTAGCAAGTTTATAGTTAACTGGGTAGCAATTGTGAACAATTTTAATAGAAAATTCAACAATAATTTAGATTTCTTCACCACTACTACTAACCGGTTGGATGACGCACTAGTGATACTGAAAGCTGATTGGCCTTGATGGTTATATATGCGGAAAAGGGCCAATTTAATTAATTTATATGATGTCCGATTTATTCTCCCTAGTGCCTTTTTGCGCGCATTTTCCACGGGTTTTAATAATAAAACTGGTCTGAAAGAATGAATATCATATTAAAGAAAACGTCAACATTAAATGTGTAACTATTTAATAAATCAGAGTCGATGTGCGCGTGCATGCGTGAAATCGAATTTTAGTTGCTATGAAGGTTATGAATTCTGACTGCATTTATATTTACACTCGAACCGATAACGCGTGTTATGAATTCTGCCTATATTTACACTTGAATCTGGGCGTGCATGCAGTGATTCGAATTTTAGTTGCTATAGCGACGCGTTTTTTGAATTCTGAAATCTGCATGTATGCACACTTCACGCTCGACCGCTGTCTGTTGGTTGAGAGACGAGGCGAATTAACAGACTTTTGCTGAGACTTTTTCGAAATTTGAGACTTTGAAGCTCTTTATACTTTTATTCTACAAAGACATCGGAGAATATATCCTTTACATTTTTAAAGCGTCATATAATTTCTGAGAATAACTTGTTACTTTTATTTGTTTGTTTGATTTTTTCAGGGGAGTATTTCTGAGGAGATTTCTATTGTATTGTATTGTATTGTGTTGTGTTGTATTGATTTTATTGTAGTTTGGAGGAGGGTGTCGGCTCACAATCTTATGATGGGCGAAAGAGGAGGTGAGTGCTTTAATTTTTCTTTTATGGTTTATATGGTAATGGTGTTGTACAATGACTGAGGCCCCGTCCACACTACTGCGTTTTCGTTAGACCTTTTGCTACGTTTGCACCTCCCGTCCACACTAAAACGGCAAAAACGGAGACCCAAAACGGAGAAGTTTAGAAACGCTGCCGACCTGTTTTTCGTTTTGAATCTCCGGAGGGCGTTTTAGTGTGGACGGGTCAAAACGGAGGACTCACGCTCGGATCTATGATTGGGTGTCATCAGTCATGGCGTAGGCTATATCTTTTCTAGCAGCTGTTGTGCAAGTAAATTCTGCATTTTACAATGCTAACTGCCTACATGCGCCGGAGGCAAGCTATTATTCGAGCGATCTGTGACAATTCCCGGTAAAACAGTGACAATGTGACAATTCCCGTGTGCAACTGACAATTCCCGATAAAATAGTTTACGTTTGACAATTCCCGGTATCGACCGTGTACATGGAGCGTCGGTTTTGGGTTAACCCGGGAAGAACCAGCGCATGGTGGGATAATTTTATCAATGAAGTTGTGTTTACACCGGCTCGCGCATGCCCAGTGTTGGTGAATGGTCACGTGATCCGCGTTTTCAGTCGTTTTAATGTGGACGGAGATCAATTCTAATACGCAGCTAAAACGCTGGTGTGGACGGAGATCGTATTCGGTTTAATTCTCCGTTTCTAAACGAAAACGCAGTAGTGTGGACGGGGCCTGACTACATTAATTTGAAGAACCCAGATCACATTTATTTGATTCCTTGCATGCGAAATAAAGTTTTGAATTTGAGTAACATTTAAGTAAAAATTTGTAATTGACCATAGACATTGATTATTGATTATTATAATATTACATACGATGTGATATGTGAAATATTCCATCCTAAGATCACTGCAGGAGAGCTGCTTATTTCTCTCAGACGGCTGGTCAGGAGGTTTGGAGACCCGGTGATGACCGTGATCAGGATCCGCTGCCCAGAGATGGACAAAGTAAGTTACACAATTTCCTTACTTGAATGAAAGTAAGTTACAGATACTACTGGTCAAATATTAGGCTACTCAGTTACAAGTAAAAGTTGAAAAGACTGATTTTTTCTTAAGTAAAAGTACAGAAGTACTTGTTTTTAAAAGTACTTAAGTATCAAAAGTAAATTAATGTCAATGCATTGTTTTATTATTGTTGTTTGTGATACTTACAGTACCTTATGCCTCTGAATCTATGCCTGCCTACCCTCATATCAATATGAAATGTATTTCTAAAACACAGTTCCTGTAGTGGGATTGAATGTGAGATTGAATAAGTGCTCTCAATAACGTCCACAATAGTTTCGGACACCCTGTTCCCTCAAATAGTGCCCTATTTAAAGTTTTTGGGCTTTTAGTATGACTATGTCAGCCACTGTTATAAGCTAGTGTGCTCCAAAACAATGACAAAATGTGCATTAAGAAGACCAAACCCAACGTTGAAAATGAAAATCAGATTGATGTCAGAATCCAACTACTTTCTACACAAGGACCTTGACAGAAATGTGGTGGAGTAAAAAGTACGATGCTTGTCTTTCAAATGTACGTTAGTGAAGTTAAAGTAAAATGTTTCCAGAAAAAATAATACTCAGGTAAAGTACAGATGCTCAAAAAGTGTACTTAAGTACAGTACTCAAATACAGGGACAGACTGGGGCTAAAAAACAGCCCTGGACTTTCTCCCAAATAGGCCCATCATCCGGCCATTCGCCCCTTGCCGTGCGCTACAGACACTAGCCAGGATGTCCTGATACTATGCCACATACTGTAGCCTATCAGACAAGCAAGTAACATCTCAAAACCAATCATGATAATTGGGCTTGTGTTTATTAATGAAGCCTCAGCCTTCAAATAAAAACAAAAAATGTGTACAATGCCATTACATCTGCACTGAAAATAAAATACAAATAATGAAATGTCACTGACCACAGAAACCCCAAATTACACAAACTTGTAATTATAAAACATATAGTTACTATTTACCAGTGGTCTCCAACCTTTTTGTGGGCTACCTCAAGGGATACAATAATCTAGAAGGGCTACTTGTTTGTTATACTCAAAAATATTTATTATACATATAACATGGTGCTTTTTAACTTTACCTTTACCTTTAACTTTTTTTGTTTACTTTTCACCATAATATGTGAAATAATAAAATATCTTGAGATCTGGTTCTGGTTCAGACAGTTTTAAATTCCTGAAAAATTATGATAATATATATTTATTTTCTTTTTCTCTATAAACCTATATATGTGTTATCAAAAACAAATATTTAGTATTAATATAAATGCAAAATAAATAAACTGCCATAACTTCTAAACAAAAACATTACTGCATTACATTTAATAACATTACGTTTAATAACAACTTAATAACTTTAATAACATGACTATATATAAAAGCATTTTTAATATGAATATATACAGGCACATTTCTGCCAAAAAAAGTTTGTTTTACTACAGTTTTACTACAGTAAAGTTGTGGAGTGAAATGTTTTCTAACTGGTTTGTTCTTGGAACAATGTTTCGCCTGTTCATCTGTCTTTTAACTAACTTAAATCACATAGTCATCTGTGGGTTTATAATAGAGATAGAGAATTCTGCGCTGAATTGAAATGCTTCTCAGTGGATCGCGCAGCTCTGTGTAATAATGTTGGCGTTATCGAGATCAGCCCTGCTTGCTTTGGCCGCGCACAGATCAAACAAGTTTCGTTCCGCTTTTTGAGCGTTTCCCATTTGATGTTTATCAGACGCAACTGCTATATAGCCTACTATAACTTATAACTATTCAAATAATAATGTAAGCAAATTTAAAAGTGCAATAGCTAGGTAAGCCTTATAAAACTATTAAGTCAGTGGCTAGTAGGCCGAATCTTTTTTTTACACGTAGCATATAAGTGATCGTATTAGTGTCCCTGCTGTTGGCTGTTCATATTGCTTTATTAGACTTTTTTGTTGTGCCGACGGCCCTCGGTTGGACGGCCGTTCTGGACTTTTCCAGAACGCACAGATTGTCAGTCCGTCCCTGCTCAAATAAATGTACTTTGTTACTGTCCACCTCTGCCGCTGCCAGACCCGACCCAGACCCAGAGCCAGGATCGTCCTGGATATTTAACATCTCTGTCTGTCTTCTGAGTTTTCTGTTTCTGTGTCCACAGGTCAGGCTCACGGGACGAGGGCGAAGCAGAACCCAGATGATGGACGTCCGTCCACTTCGTCTAAACACTCTCGCAGAGGTCAGAATAGGCTTTTAATAAAGAAGTAATGGCTTAGTTTCTATTTCTATTTTCAATGGCTGATTTGTCAACTAAAGTAACGGTAACACTTTATTTTGATGGTCCCTTTTGAACATTCTGTCGACTATAAGTACCTTTTCAACTACAGATGGGTCTAATAGTTGTTTTCATTTGTTTCTTCTTCATTTCAGAAATATCTCCAGAACGTAGGAAGATACCTGGTTGTTTCCTCAGGATCTGTAAGGCTTTGAAGGCTGTTTTCTGCTGCTGTTCCAGTAGTGCTGTGAATGTTGTGGAGCCTTTTATTCCTGAACCATCATCACCTGCTCCAGATCACTCCGGCGTCAAGCCAATTAATGGTAAATCATTATTTCTCCAACATTATTTTATACAGTATTACCTTGTTTTCCACTCAAAATAAGGCTTGTTTTTACAGAATATTACAATTATTTCCCCCATTATAATATTATTTATTATTATGGGGGAAAGTCTACTGTCTACTAATACTCTAGTAGTCTACTAATACTCTACTAATGAGAGTTAGTGGACATGTAGGTGCAATGTTACTTATAGAATGTCTTAAAGGGACCAAAATAAAGTGAAACCAAAGTAACAATTTGATGTGACATTGATAATTAATATTATAAAAAAATAAATAAAACAAAAACAGTTTTTGATGTGTGAAATGTTCCATCCTCAGGCCGCTCCAGATCCTGGAGAACTGCTTCCAGAGATTCTTCTCCGGGCATCGCGTCATCCTCACCTTGGTCTAGCCCTGAGGCCCATGTCGAGAGGATATGTAGAGAGCCGTTGAGTCTGAGCAGCCGAGGCTCGTACTGCGCCGAGTGGAGGTGGAGTGGCGATGGATCGGAGAGCCCAAACCCACAGGGGTCCGACAGCCTCGAAAGGATTCTGTGTCCTCCGCTGCCGGGTCAAGTTCCTGTCGAGCCAACAGAGACATCAACTGGCAGAACTGCTCAGGGTGCCGTGGAGGCTTCTCCAGTGAACAAGAGCTCAACAGGTGAGACTGAAATAAGGCTGGGCAGTGTAAAGTCTACAGAGAGAGATTTTGCTATTTCATGCATAACTGAGTCAAGTTTTTAACATGTCCGATTTCCACCAGCACTGATATTTTTTAAATAAAACAATGGATCTAGCAAGCTAATAATTGTTTCATATTTTTCTGTTTGTTTTTCAGAGTCCTTTGAGTCTCTCTATGACGTGGAAAAGATGATTGGATCCGGAGGATTTGGCAAAGTGTTCCTGGGAACACGCAAATTTGATGGCAAAAAGGTAAATCTTACTGAATTGTACAAACATTTTGCTCTTGCATGCGTAAAAAAACACATTTAAAACAATTTACAGATGGTTTAATACTTACTACAAGGTCAGGTGCTTGAATACTGTTACTGTCATTGAAACTGGGTTTTTTTGTGTGCAGGTTGCCATCAAGCGGATGCGCAAGATTAACAACGATCGCTATCTTAATATTGTAAGTTGGCCAAAACCTGAATGTGTATGGAGTTGTTTAAGTGCAGATTACTGTAGTTCATACACCCGTAGGAAGCATTAGGTATAAATGTGATCAACAAATAACTTTGAGCTGAAAAGGCTCTTTTGAACGCATCTAAAAAGATCCAAGAATAGTACATTTCAAAATGATGTTTTCTTCAGATTTTTACCCAGCAAACCTTCTGTCTGCATCTTCTCTCTAGCCTGGGCATCCCGAACCTCTCGTTACAGAAGTGGCGCTGCTGCTGCTGATGAGGCGAGAATCCATAAGCCCCTTCGTCATACAACTGTACGAGTGGTTTGAAGATCCTAGAGGATTCACTCTGGTTATGGAGTATCCCGAACCCTGCGAGAGCTTGCTGGACTCAATCATTCGTCAACCTTGGAGTGACTGGTTCTCACGGGTCGTCATGATACAGGCTGTGCGGGCAGTGCAACACTGCATCCATCGTGGTGTTTTCCATAATGACATTCATGCGCAGAATTTCCTGTTGAAGAAAGACACGACAGACCTCAAGCTGATAGACTTTGGCTGCGGTCAGCTGTTTAGTAGTGAAGGCTACGAGAGCAACATATACAGGGGTGAGCATTTTGGGAGTGTGGAAACCTGAAGGTAGTGACTTACTAATTATTTGATGATGCTTTAAAAAAAAAAAGCTCAACAATGTGCAAATGTCTTTCTTACAGGAGTTCCGGATTACTGCCCACCTGAAGTCTTTACAGAACCTCGATTCCACGCCGTCCCAGCAAATGTCTGGGCTCTAGGAGTGTTGCTGTACGAGTTGTCGAACGCATGTCTCCCTTTTCTTAATAGAACGGAAATCACACAAGCCAAAGTTATATTTCAGAACCGCAACTTATCCAAATGTGAGTGAATAATTATGGTAGCATTGATAAACACACACATAAAGCAAACGATTTGTACAGAAAGTTTAAAGGTTGAAGTGTGTCAGAATTTTTATATATAGCTCAGCAACGTATAGCGAAAATGCCAGGTCACATGGTCATGACTAACCAGCTCTCTCCTTATTAAAATGTGTACAGACTGCATGGATCTGATTAGACAGTGTCTAGCCCGGGATCCAACTAAACGCCCCAGCTTAGAGCAGATGTTACAACATCAATGGTTTCATCGTGATCTTCACTAGATTGGAGAAGTTGAGGAGATTCACTCGATCAGTTTCAGGTGTGAGGACGTTTAACAGGCAGAGGAGGATTATAATCTTTTGTCTTAAATTCTGGATTATTTGTATTGAGATTTTCAAATTTGTGTTCATTAGTATTCATCGTTATCTTGTGCATGTTCTTGTCAAGAGGATACAGTGTTGCTTCCGGTCCCTCCGCCAAAGATTAAGCTCTCACATAGGGGTGAGTAAAATGGCTGGGCTGGTCCAGTGGTATAATTCAGTCATCAAACTTCAGGGAATGGTTGGCAATATGAGTTTTTCTGTCATTTAAGTTGCTGATGCTTCTGGTTTTGGAATTTCTTTTAACAACCACAGGACAAAATGCAATGCTGCTCCAGTTACCTGCACCCCCAGAACTGGCTAACACCGCAATTAGACAACCAGAGAGTCCTGCATCTTCAGACAGTAATTTCATGTTTTTATTTATTCTACTTTACTTGCTCACAATGCAAATGGAATATAAAGTATTTCTGGGCTCAAAACAAAGTCTTTCAACCTTCCTGTTCCTTTTTCAGTTTCTGGATGTTCTCGTCCAACGCTTCACCGTTCACCCACAAGCTCTGAATCATCAGAAGCATTCAGTCCAGAGTCAGCCAGTAAGTCAGTAAACATTTTTTTACAACCCTCTACATACACCTTGGCAATAGAATCGCCATTGGCTAGTACATTTTTTCATGTCCATGATCAGTTGCATTCTCCATAGTTGTCAATTCTCCAACCTCAATTATTGACATTATTGCAGGAGCAGCGGTCTTCAAAAATGATTTCAATGAGCTTCAACGCTTTTTTTTTTTTTTCAGGATCTAGGCGTTCTCGCACACCTCAGCGTGGAGTTCGAAGGCCATCACAGTCCGGGAGCAGAAAAGGTCGGGCATCCTCATCCAGTGAGTCCATGATCAGTTGCATTCTTCATAGTTTTTAAAGACAGCTGCTCCTGCAATAATGTCAATAAGTGAGGTAGGAGAATTAACAACTATTTCAATGAGCTTCAACGCTGTTTTCTTTGTTATTTTTCTTCAGGATCTAGGTGTTCTCTCACACCTCAGCGTGGAGTTCGAAGGCCATCACAGTCCGAGAGAGGCGGCTTGAGGCTTGACGTGTTTTTTTTTTTTTTTTCTCGTTTCGACTGCGTGTTTTTCGGTCTCATTATGGATTTTGATTTACTCAAAATTTGAACAATGTACTAAGAATAATTTGCTCTCTATTGCTACTCATTTTAAAATACCTATCTCAAAACAAGAAAAGAAACAAAATATCAAATCTCAAGTGCACACTGAATTAGCTGAAAAAGATCTGCTCCCTCCCGTAAGCTCTGTCTTTTCCCGTGCGGTTGCGCATCCAGATCCTGAGCTGCGTAAATTAGAGCTACATGTAGAAATGCGGCGTTTAGAGCTCAGGGAAAAAGAGCTTAAGCATGATTTTGAGCTGCGTAAATTGGAAATAGAGGAGACAGGAAGACGTGAGTCGGTCCGTCTCAGAGGAGCTAGACCGGTGGGCGGTGAAGTTGGCATGGCGGAGATGGATTATGATGTTAATAAATGCATTCGTTTAATTCCGCCCTTTTCTGAGAGAGATGTTGATAAATACTTTGTGTTATTTGAGAGAGTAGCGACGACCTTAAAGTGGCCAAAAGAAATTTGGCCTCTCCTGCTGCAGTGTGTGTTTACGGGTAAAGCCCAGGAGGCGTATGCTTCTCTTTCACCTGAAGTAAGTTTAAATTATGATCAGGTGAAAGTTGCAGTTTTAAGGTCTTATGAGCTGGTTCCTGAGGCTTATAGGCAGAAATTCCGTAGCTATAAGAAAATTGAGGGCCAGAGTTATGTTGAGTTTGGTCGAGAGAAAATTGCACTTTTTGATCGTTGGTGTTCTGCACAAGACGTGAACAATTTTGATCAGCTTCGCAATTTGGTTCTTATGGAGGAATTTAAAAATGGTCTACCGGACAAAATTGCAACATACTTGAATGAACAAAAAGTGACTAAGGTGTCTGCTGCTGCTATATTAGCAGATGAATATGTTCTGACGCACAGAGAAAGTTTTGAGAAATCTTTTTTCTCTCCATCACAGCGTGGTCCTGTCACGCAAGTGTACTCTAGCGAGCAGGTCAATTTTAAAGATACTGCAGCTAAGGTGAGACGCCTGTGTGCGCTTATTGTGAAAAGTGCGGGCATTTGATCAACAATTGTTTTTTGCTGAATAAAAGGAAACCCAAACCTGTCATGTTGATCGAAACCCCTTCAGGGTCACGGCCTTTTCAGTCCGAATGTGCAGATTTGGACATTTAATCTCCTTTTATTATGAAGGGTGTCGTTTCATTGACTAATAGCGGCGTAAAAGTTCCAGTAACTATTTTACGTGATACAGCGGCTTCTAGGTCTATTATTCTTCAAAGTGTGTTGCCTCTTTCAAATGAAACTTCATTAAACTGTAGTGAGTTAGTGCAGGGCTTTGGAATGAAGTTTGTTCATTTGCCCATGCACTCGGTTAAGCTCGAGTCGGATTTGGTGTCCGGTCTAGTCGCGGTGGCTGCGTGCGACACCTTTCCCATTAAGGGAGTAGATTTCCTTTTAGGAAATGATTTGGCTGGCGTAAAAATTCTGGTAAACCCTGAGGTCACTGCTGTTCCTCTGGTTGCTGAAGGCCCGGATGAGTTACAGAAGAAATACCCTACCGTGTTTCCGGTGTGTGCTGTGACACGTGCTATGGCTAAAACTAAGGAGTGTGATGTCTTAAATGTAGAGGATGGCATTATGTTAGATCTAGATAGAGAGTCTGAGTTGTCATTTGACAGTAGCTCTACCACTATCGCACGTTCTACACTTATTGATGTCGATTCCACAGCGTCAGATGAAGGAAGTGTGCACAGTTCACTGGAGCTGCAGAAGCCATTGGGGGGAGTTGGGGGTGAGCATATGTCTCGAAAGCATCTGATTTCTGAACAAAAATGTGATCAGTCACTAAATTCTTTGTTTGAATTGGTTGTTTCTGAGGAAAAGCTGGCAGATATGGCTACGGGTTATTTTATTAGAAATGATGTCCTGTTGCGAAAATGGACACCATCGTACGCTTCTGCACAGGATGATTGGAGCATTGTCACACAGATTGTTGTACCAAGTCGGTTTCGTGGTGAAATACTTAGCTTGGCACATGATAATCCCTTAGCTGGTCATCTAGGGGTTAATAAAACGTATGACCGTATCTTGAGACAGTTTTTTTGGCCAGGGTTAAAACGGGATGTGAAGCTACACTGTAAAACATGTCATACTTGTCAAATCTCTGGGAAGTCAAATCCGCCCATACCGCCATATCCTTTATATCCTATCCCAGCTGTAGATGCGCCATTTGATCATGTTGTCGTCGATTGTGTGGGTCCATTGCCCCGTACTAAATCCGGTAACCAATTTTTACTGACCATTATGTGTGCTTCCTGAAGCTATACCTATGCGTAAAATCACTGCGCCCGCTGTTGTAAAGGCACTAATTAAGTTCTTTTCATTGTTTGGACTCCCTAGGGTAATTCAAACTGACCAGGGGACAAACTTTATGTCTCGTGTTTTTGCACAGGTGGCCGATCAGCTGAACATCACCCAACCGCTTCTCAAGTGCTTTCCATCCGGAGAGTCAAGGTGCACTGGAGAGGTTTCATCAAACCCTTAAATCAATGCTCCGTGCTTATTGTCTTGAATTTGAAAAGGAGTGGGATGATGGGGTACATCTCTTGATGTTTGCCGTTCGAGAAGTTGTGCAAGAGTCTACGGGTTTTAGTCCAGCAGATTTAGTGTTTGCTCATAATGTGCGTGGCCCTTTAAAGTTACTGCAGGAGAATTGGTTGAGTGAGTTCAAACAAGAAAATTTGCTTGATTATGTCAGCTCTTTTCGTTACAAGTTACACAGGGCTTGTGAGTTGGCTAGCAAAAATCTGATTGCTACTCAGTCCAAAATGAAAGGTCGGTTTGACAAAAAAAGCCAAGATTAGACAATTTAAGGCTGGGGATAAAATGTTGGTATTTTTACCTATCCTTGGTTCTAGTCTTCAAGCACGCTATAGTGGCCCTTATGTCATAGAGAAGAAGGTTAGTGACAGGGACTATATTGTAGCTACTCCTGACCGTGCCCGTCGAAGCAGACTGTGCCATGTCAATATGATCAAACCTTATTATGATCGCGAGCAGTTGGACAAATCCAATTTGGGGGAGGGTAAAGTCGGTTCTGGCTTTGTTCAATGCTGAACAGCCTCAAACTGTGTGTTCTCCTGTCTGTAGTGCTTTTCAGGTACCTGATTTCTCTGAGGTAACATCTGGAGCTGAAACTGTCCCTGAGGCCTGGGAGTTGCTGTCCGGTTCTGAAGTTGATTGTGGTATTGAGAGCCCTTTTCTGGCTACAGGTCAGGGCCGGTTAAACAACTCTGAAATGCTTGCTAACCTTGATTCCTGTTTTTTGCATCTACCCTGTTCACAGCGTACAGATGTTGTAAATCTAATTAATCGTTATGTTTTACTCTTTTCAGATGTGCCGTCCCAAACACACATATTACAGCATGACATCGATGTGGGTGACAACATGCCGATTAAACAGCACCCGTATCGTGTCAATCCTGAGAAACGTCGGCGTTTACAAAATCAGGTTGACTATATGCTGTTGCATGGCATTGCAGAACGTAGTGCCAGCTCATGGAGTTCACCCTGCATTCTCGCTATTAAGTCTGATGGATCTGACCGTTTTTGTACAGACTTTAGGAAGGTTAACAATATCACGAAGCCTGATTGTCATCCTCTTCCTCGTATGGAGGATTGTGTTGACCGCGTGGGGTCTGCAACTTTCGTGACAAAATTAGACCTCCTTAAAGGCTATTGGCAGGTGCCATTAACTCCGCGTGCCAGGGAAGTTAGTGCGTTTGTTACTCCTGATGCATTTTTACAGTATTCTGTAATGCCTTTTGGGGTACGCAATGCGCCCGCTACCTTTCAACGATTGGTTAACTGCGTTTTGGGGGGGGGGTGCCGGGTTGCGAGGCATACTTGGATGATATAGTAATTCACTCTGCGACATGGGATGAGCACATCAATCAGCTACAACAAGTGTTTCACAGGTTGGCTGAGGCAAACTTAACGGTTAATTTGGCTAAATGTGAATTTGCGAAAGCAACCGTAACCTATCTAGGGAAAATTGTGGGTGGTGGCAAGGTAAAACCGGTAAATGCCAAAATTGAGGCCATTACATTATTTCCAGTTCCTTCTACTCGTCGTGAACTACAACGGTTTTTAGGAATGGCGGGGTATTACCGCAGTTTTTGTCAAAACTTTTCTGCTGTAGCTGCCCCACTTACTGACTTGCTGAGTCCAAAAATACACCTGTTCTCAGAGCCTTTATATCTTTTCCAAGGTCTCTTACAGGCCGGCTCTTATCTATAGAAGGACAGGTTTTCTAGTGATCTAATTCTTCTGAGTTTATTCCTACAAACTCAGAAGTCCCAAATGGGACCACCTCTGATCCCAAGGGGTCAGAGGTTCCCTTTTCAGCTGTCTCCCCCTTTGTCTCACAGTGTTCACATTAGTTCAGAAACACAAGTCAGCTATAATATTATTTCAAAGTCTTACTGCAAATGGAGATTCATACTGCAATCAATGAAAATCAAAAATATTCATTACAACATCAAAAGTCATATTCAACAATTGAAAAAGAAGCGCTTGCCTTAATTCTGGCCCTTAATAATTTTGAGGTTTATATCGGCTCTTCTTCATGTCCGGTTACGGTTTACACGGATCACAACCCTCTCGTGTTTATTAATCAAATGCGCAACTCAAATCAGCGTTTAATGAGGTGGGCTTTGTTTGTCCAGTCATTTAATTTGGAGATAAAACATGTAGTCGGGAAGAATAATGTGTTGGCAGACTATTGTTATATGGTGATTGGTGGGTTGTTTTGTTTTTTTCCCACCATTCACCATCTGGGGGTGGGGGTGTTACGAGTGTATCGCGAACGCCTGGCCTGGAGTCCTCTTATTAAGGTTTATGTTAATTATGTTAATGTTGTCTTGTTTCCGTTTTCCTTAGTTTTGATTGGTGGTGCTGGGGAAGGACCGGAGATAAAACGGAAGGAGGTGGCCTTGGGAGAGGAAGCTGTTCAACGCCGTTTCGCCATTGGTTACCGTTTTGAACTTGAGTTAGGAGCGGGGAGTTTCAGCTGTGGGTTGTATTTCCTTTCCCTTTGTTGCTGAGCTCCCCGTCTCTCATTTTTTGGTTAATTTGTGAGTTGTTTGAGTTATAATAAATATATATTTTTGGATTACGTACTTCGTTGTCGATCTCTTATGTTATGTGTCCCTGAATCCTAGACTCATATTTTGTGGGACCGTAACACTTGACAAAAATAAATGAATGTATTTTCTTCCACAGAATACCAGAAGTCAGTGCTTGGAAAGCTAGTGGAAATTCTAGATGAGATAAAAAGAGTCGGGAGCACTGATCTATATAGAATGACTGGATAGCTCATGACGTCATGAACAGTGAAGCCACCGCGCCGCCATATTGGTATTCCCTAGTGAGCTCATGCGTTCTATTGAATCAATAGGAAATTTTATGATTTGACTGAAAAAACATTGCCTAAGGAGACACCGTTTTAAAATCTAAAGTCTCCCTGCACATTTTTTACAACGCAAACACCCTTAGCATTTAAATGGGTATTTGTTTAAAGTCGAATATTTTTCCAGCTTATTAAAAAACGGCAATTTCTTTGCAAAAGGAATTAAAAGCTGTACGAGAACACTAGTCGGCCTTCACTGAAAAGCTATCTTCACAGGTAAGAAAAACAGTTTGATACTATTAATTAAATAGTGAATGCTAAAGACCTATATTTTTTTGAATTGGTGAATATTCATGTGAATATTGTTTCGTAGCCACGTCCGAATTAATAATACCTCAGCACAATACTAATTTGTTCCCTCGTTTTATTATATTGTGGCCACGTTGTAATTCGTTAAATCAAAATGAGTGAGGGAATTAGTTAAACGTGTCCACGATTTATTAAAACGAGGGAACAAGTCGTCGTAACAACGAATTATTTAGATCAGTGGACAGAGCGCATACAAGCAGAAAGAGCCCCGGCCGCGCGCGCGCACTCTCAGCGCCTTCAAACAACACAAGCGCTGTATTGCTCTCTCTCCCTCGCGCATATCAACATCAATTCACACAATATTAAAAGGTCGGAAGACCGATTGTGTTTTATAGATTAGTAGTTTGTTCATATAAAGTGTTTGATTAGCAAGTTACATGTTCAGGAAATGCTTAATACAAATTGTATGGGTTAATGTAACGGTAAACGGACTCTGCACGAAGCTCTTTTGAAGCTGTCAAATGGTGTCGCTATTGGACACTTAATTGTGATTATTGCTGCTCTGAGGTTTCTTATAGGATACTGTTGACTGTTTTATCGTTGATTTTTGAAGATGCAGCAGCTCTTGCCTCGGAGAAAACAACACGGGCATAGCGACAATATTGCATATAAATTACTACTTATAGGGCTTGAATTACAACCTGTGGGCACTTGTTATACATCCCTTTGTGAACGTCGTCTTACACTTGTATGCTGCACATCGGATCATCTTAAAAGTGCCGTCGGAGCTACCAATCTCTGTATAACGGGCGTTGGATCCCTCTGCTGGTAGGGAATCGTAAGATGGCCGCTCGAACACTTCCGGTGGCTTCACTGCCTAGTGGCAGTTTAGAACGTCATGAGCTATCCAGTCATTATATAGATCAGTGGTCGGGAGGCACTATGAGCCCCTGAATTCTGCCGTCCATGTTGCTAGGCTAGAAACCTTAGAAGAGTTTGCTCAACAAGAGGCGCATCTCAAGGACCGCAACCTCTGGGAACAAAGGGTCAGATTTATACAGAAATTGGACTAAACTATGTCAATTAGACTAGACCCCCCAAGTCTCCAAAAAGTCTAAATCATCTATATTGTACAAAAATATTATTTTCTAGTGCATCTGTTAACATGCACAGCTTTATAGAATGTGTAATTGAGGGACACACAGTGCTCGGATTTTTTGAAGGCGTATTTTCATGCCTTTGTATTAGAGGTGTACTACTGTCCCATAATATTTTGCATGGACTCAACATGTATGGATGAGTCAACATGACCAGTTCCCATTTAAGCTCAATCTGGCAACAATCAGTATATTACCGACCCCATGGGTTTATTCATAATGTATTGAGTGGCTTTTCATGTGTTATGTACAGGTGTCCCAGCTCTCAAAGGTGGGAGGGAGGAACGATAAAGACTGCGTCCATAAAGTGATGGACAGGTATTAAACAACTGTCACATGCTCAGAATATAGAATGTAATTATGCAGTTACATTTTTACTCATTGCCTGCTCTGTTTGCCCTCCTCTTAGCACATAGAAAATCAAAAATGCGGAAAGAGATGATTCATTAGGAATAATGCAAGCATAAAGGAATATTTGTAGAATGTAGGCGTGGACCTCACCCTATGATTTTGTGCATGTATTCTCAGGCTTTTCACCAACAGCCTAATGGCTTCTTTCAGCATGAAGGGCCGGGGTAGCAGTGAGAAAAAAGCCTTCCAGGATACCATTTCTTACTCTGTGGTAAAAGGTAACTGCATTTTTCATGTTTATATATATATATATATATATATATATATAATTTAGCTTACCAGTTGTATTTCTTTTGGGAAGGTATGCAAATCCATGCAATTGTTAATTGATTAAATGTAAATACAATGTGTAGTGGGAGCCTTAATGATGTAAGACGTGGTTTATTCATGCACCATCTAATATATTTTCTTTTGCAGCTGCAGTAATGAAGTGGAGTAAAACTGCCACAGAAGTTGAAATCAGGGCTGCTATGGCTGAGACACTTAAACATGCTCCCGGGAGAGCTGGAGGTGGAGGTCGCAAAGTGTGAACATTTGTACTGTACATTTTCTGAGTTGTGTTTTGTGTTGACTCTTGGAATGTGAAATCTGTGTTTTATTGCACTATATTTTATGTAAAATGTGCTGTTTTAAGTATAATAAAGCTATTCTCTCTTTAAAGCTTTGTTTCATCCAAATGTTAATCTAAAATGTTATTTGGCATGTTAATGTGTTGGGGCTTGAGAATTGACAATTGTCAATAGGCATCGAGTAAACGTTGAAGATTTACGTCTATTTTACGACAAATTTGACGTCTTTTCAATTTTCATTTTCAACCTTCAGTGGATCGTAATTAGACGTTGAAGATTTACGTCTAATAGACGACTTTTTGCTAGCTGGGAATGTTCTTGTTATAGTCAAATCACCTTCATTTATATAGCGCTTGATACTATACAGATTGTTTTAAAGCTGTAGTAAACAGGAAAATAACAGAATCAGTAAACCAAACAGAATTCAATTCTGTTCTAGCTCTAATAAAAAAAACATTCATGAGTTGACTTGTTCATATACTCTTTGTTTTGGATAGGAAATAACATACTTGCTGAGAGCTCCGAGCTCGAGACTTGACCCGAAGCCAGAAGTCCAACACCAACCTGACAGAAACTCAGAGCCTGTCCACGTCTGAGCAAGAACGTGTTTATTTTGTTTAAGTGTTTATATTTTATTTAACATTTGTATCTCTTGAATTGAATACGTTGCATCATGTATATTTGTAATAAACGTTAAAGAAAATCGTAAATGGGCTTTTTCGTTTGGACTTGTTTTGGGATCCTTTATTAATGTGGATGTATTTTTTTATTATTTATATGGATTTATTATTATGCAACAATAACAAATACAAAACAGTAACAAACAATAATAGACAAAATAGATACAAATTAAATGAAAACAATATCACAGGCAGAAAAATGGCACATCTTTCACACTGTTTACATGTCTGACATTTATGTATATTGTGACATTTGTTAAACGCTATTTATGATGGTTTATTTGTCCATCCTCACTCACTCACTCACTCATCGCCATCTACTGGTGTAATGATGGAACAGAGAGGAGAAGAAATCAGGAAAGGACTCTGAAATATGAGTGTTTTTGGTGCTAAACAGACACTGAAGAGGACATAACTGGACAACACTATTATATCACATAATTAACTATTATCTTTCAAGTCATTAGTGCAGTTATTGAAGTCATGGTACCGCAAGAATCATATTAATAAAAATAAGAGTTACACAACTGGCTACTCGTGCCCACACACTGGCATTGGAGGAGTTTCACTTTTATATTTTATACACTTTTTTATATTTAGTTTCAACAAAATGTCCCTACAAAGATGACAGTATCGGAAATCCTTTTCCCTCTAGAACCATTTTTTGGTCCCCATGAGGAAAACAGCTTAAAAGAGTGGTATAATGGCCTTTTCACAAGATGTAAAATAAGTATCTGATGTCCCCAGAGTGTGTATGTGACGTTTTAGCTCAAAATACCCCACAGATATTTTTATATAGCAGGTTAAAGTTGTCACTTTTGAGGGTGAGCAAAAACTATTTTTTACAGTCTATGGCAAAAACGCGCCGTTTTTATGTGTCCCTTTAAATGCAAATGAGCTGCTGTGTGTGTGTGTGTGTGTGTGTGTGTGTGTGTGTGTGTGTGTGTGTGTGTGTGTGTGTGTGTGTGTGTGTGTGTGTGTGTGTGTGTGTGTGTGTGTGTGTGTGTATGATATGTAGGTTTAGGCATAGCAGAGAATGTCTAATAAGGGGAGAACTTCCACTCTCAGTAAACTTCCGGCTTCTGAACTGGTTGCAGTTCCTCTCTGATTCCATATGAGGGCGCTCACAGGACGAGTGCAGAATGAATGGAGGTCTATGGCAGTATACCCATCAAAATACACTTTTCTCAGGATATAAAGTTTTGTCTAGTAATTTGAATGCTGTATTCGAAAAGAGATGCAAAGAAATTACACATTGCTGGGTGTTAGATTTTTTAGAGTCACTTATTTGCTTTAAAAAGTATTTTAAAGTGTCAATGACGTCATACACATCGTACGACCAGATATACTGATTTACGGCAATCCTTCAGTCACTTTGGTGCTTTCGCGCTCTGCACTTTCTTTTCTCTCGAGGCATCGACAACACAGCTGACACAGGTAAATACACGTGCTAGAAGAGTTTTTGTTTTGTTTGTTTCCGGTCCCGCTTCGGATGCCGCGATCATAGACATAATAAATACATATTTATTATGTCTATGGCCGCGATGCCATCAAGCGGTATCTCTAGTCGTAATCAGTCCTTCACTGACCAATCAGCGTTCATTAGCAGAATGCTAGCGTGTTATGGGCAACAACAACTCAACCTGTAAGAAATCGAAAGGACATAAGTACTCGTTCATTCAACTTTCGACCTATAACCCATGTTGAACTTGCAAAACCTACAATCAAATCTGAGATTTCTCAACGGCAATCGGGTGAAAGAGATACATTTAGCCGTCTAGCCCCATAGACTCCCATTCAGTCTGCGCTCGCCCGCGATCACCTCCAGTGGAATTCTAATGGAACTGCAACCAAGATCGATACAATGGGGCTAATAGGAAGTGCCAAGGCTCTCCGTAGACGGGCTCTGGTTTAGGGCTAGGGTAAGTTTAGTGTGTGTGTGTGTGTGTGTGTGTGTGTGTGTGTTTCTTAAGCAGCCCTAGAGGTCGATCATAGATCAAATCGATCCACCATCAAACAGCGTATATTTTGTGCTGTTTTATGCGTTTGAGACATGGTGTTTGCAAAACTTACATTTCACAGGAATATTCTCCATCTGTAAATCTTAGAAAGTCGTGCAAATATTTCCATTTTGCTGCTAAACTGCTGCGCGCATGCGCGCCAAATAGGAGCGCAATAATTCTGACCAATATATACATTTTGCTTGGAAAATTAATAGGCTATGCGATATTTTATAACACCAGAAATATCTTCTAATTATAATAATTTATCTTTAGGATGTTGGATAAGTTGCAGTGAACTTATAGCTCATTACACTCATATATTTTATACTTATTCAGGGAATAATTTTTTAAGAAACCAAATATAATAAAGATACAAAATATAGTTTTGGGTTTAGGACCTAAGCTACTTAAGAAAGATGACTTATGCTTATTTAGAATGCTGAGAATTACAGCTTTTAAAGCAACATTTGTTTTGTTTTTTTGGAGAAAGCAAGAATGTTTGGTTAGATTTAGTTTACATTATGGAGAGGATAACGTGAAATTAAGAGCAAAAGTATACATTTTGAAAAGATATGTGCAACTCTAAAATTAAAGAATATTCCATAAAATAAAGGAATACATATTAGCCTACATTAATATTATATAATTGTGTTAAATGTGTTTGAATTGAAAGACATAATAAAGTACATAATATATATATATATATATATATATGCTAAAATATTTGGACATTAGATGTGCCTTATTTAGAATTTTAAACCTACAAATGTATTTTTATGATAATATAGCCAATTACTAAGCTCAGATTCATCTTACCAGTTAAAATGTAGTCTGTGCTTTTGTAATTATTTATTGTCATACTCAACTTTAGCAGAAGCCTTGATTTTTTTTTAATTAAACAGTCTGAATAGCCTTTCAGAATTTTTTGTATGGTATAATATAAATAATAAGCCTGGACATAAAAAAACAACAACAAAAAAAAAAACCTGTTTTTGTGTTCAAGCAAGAAAAAACACATGTTGGCTTGGAGTCACATGATGCTAAGCATATTTTTGAGTTTCTTTCAGAATTATTATGAACCATTTTTAAAAGCTGTACTGTTTGACGTTCTTATATTTTAGATGGAGAAGCTGAAAGCTCTGGAATATGTTCCTCTTCTTCTACTAGGGAAATGTTCGAAGGCCCATAAGTGGACAACGGAGGTCCAGTGTCCCTTTGAGTTCCCACCTGAGGGACATATGGTGATGGACAAAATGCTCATCCTCTTTGAGCATATTTTACAGGGTAAATTGTATTTGCAAGCACTGAAACCTAAATACTGTAGCTATACAAGTTTCTATGTTAAACTACACTTTATTTAAAAAAAAATTATATATGACTTTAATGGTACTTTTTTTAAAAAGATTTGAGTCCAGAAGAAGAACAAGAGGTCACAGAAGGTAATGAAGCAGAAAGGCAGGACTTGAAAGAGACTGTAGAAGATGAAGAGGACATTATACTGGAAAACAATGTAGAAATGGAAAGACTGGAGGATGAAGAGCAGATCGAAGAACAACAGATAGAAAGTGGCGAGGAAGAACCAGAGAGACCTGTTGAGGAACAGAGATTCAAAAGTCCAGAAAAAGAACAAGAGGATAATAATAATAATAATAATAATTCATTACATTTATATAGCGCTTTTCTAGGTACTCAAATCGCTTTGAGTCAGGACTTAAAAGAGGCTGTAGAAGATGAAGAGGACATTATATCAGAGAAAAATGTAGAAGTGAGGATGAAGGAAAGATCGGAGGATAAACAGCAAATTGAAGTTGACAGAAAGTGGAGGGGGAGAACCAGAGAGACCTGTTGAGGAAGGAGACATAAAGGTGAAAGAAAAGACTAAACAGGCAGAGGAGATGAAGAAACAGGTAAAGAAAAGAATGATCAGTGCACTTAAGATGAATGAAATGGAAGAGAGAAGAGAGATTGGTCGTATTAAAACCAGAATGGTGAGTAGAAGAAGATGGACTGAAGCAAAGACTCTAGATATATGAAAACGTTACACTCCTATTACTCATTAATAATGGCCAACATGGCAAATGAATCCAACCTTCTAAATAAAAGAGCAAAGTGTTGATTAGAAAAGTTAACACGTCATCCCAACTGCCGTTAGAAGCTCCGGTTGCTCTAGAAATAGACAGTATTCTGAGATTCGCGTGTATGACTGCTCATGCCCATTGGCTGCTCCAGTCTGAAAAGTTTTTTGTTTTTCTTAATACTTTAGGAACATAGGAAAAAAAAAAAAAAAATATATATATATATATATACAGTATATGAGACTGTTGTTGTCAGATTTTATTGGTGATTTCAAATCTGAAATTTAATCTTAAATGTAATAATTTAACAGTTTTGGAGAATTTTGACGTTTCCCCATTCAGAGAGATAGGAGCTGCACTTGGATGCCCAAGAGGCATTTCAAAGATGGCCGCTGAGTGAAATGACTTTGGCTAAAGCCAGTACAATGAGCAAGGAACAATGTGAACTTGAATTAAGGCAAAAAAAATGTTTTGTTTTACTTCACAGCAAGTCAGCTGTCAACATGGCAGCAAAGAGAAAGACACAGGTATAAAATGTTATACAATACAGTTAGCTCTTTGCATTGCTAGTCTATTACACATTGAGTCATCCATGTGGAAAGTTCTCTGTCAGGATCTGGGTTGCTTCTCTGTTCTCTCTCACTCTCACACTACCACACACACTCATTGACACACTCATCTCACTCACACATCAGCGCACACACACACTTTCATGTTTGCACTCTGTCATCACCTGTTGATCATCACAATCAGCGCTCGTGCTGCTTTGTGGTGACACCTGTTTCTTGTCTTGTCTGATTACTCGGTCTACTTCTGGTGTTTGTTCTCTCTGTTCTGTGTTGGATTATTGTGTGAGTTACGCTCTCTCATCTTGTCAGCAAACTCTTACCTTGTCTTGTGTAGCAGCATTCGTCTTAGTATGCCCTGTTTCCAGTCACCTGCTGTGGTGAGTCTCAACTAAGTTTACTCTGCTCGAGCTGCTTTCCACAAGGACAAGTTCCTACTGGGAGAGAGAATTTTTCTGTTCAACGTTATCTCTCCTGACAAAGTATCCACTGTGTAGCTGTCTTCCTGGAGAGCTTCTTTTGAGTTCCAGTTCTGAGCTATTTACTACAAGCCGCATTTTTGTTGAA
The DNA here is from genome assembly GCF_951802725.1 of Rutilus rutilus. NCBI lineage: Eukaryota > Metazoa > Chordata > Actinopteri > Cypriniformes > Leuciscidae > Rutilus > Rutilus rutilus. The sequence continues at coordinate 33,884,473 of NC_140215.1, read as the reverse complement.
CATTAAAGACTTTGAATTGAGTTACCTTTGCTTTTGGATCTTTCTGTTGCACTCTGACAGAATAATCCGAACACTATGGATCCAGCGAAGGAGGAATCGTTTTTTTCTGCTGTAGCGATTCAAGGAGTCATGCTGGGTCGACACGAAGAGGAATTATCTGCTGCCAGACATGCGGTGGAGAGTTTGGCTGCACAGGTGAATGATCTATCTGCTCGCCTTCTTCGTGCACACCAAGAGTCACCAGTAGTTCAGAGTCATCCTTCTCTTCCAGAACCTCGTGTGAACAATCCCCCATGCTATGCAGGTGAGCCGACTGAGTGTAGAGCCTTTTTGACTCAGTGTGAGATGGCTTTTTCCCTGCAACCACAGACTTATGCGGCGGATCGCGCCCGCATCGCCTATGTGATTTCGTTACTGACTGGGCGTGCTCGTGAGTGGGGAACCTCTGCTTGGGAGGCAGGGACTCCCTGCTGCAGCCATTTTGATCTCTTTAAGGAGGAGATGATTAAAGTTTTCGACCAGTCGGTTTTTGGACGCGAGGCTTCGCGTCTTCTGACCACGATTCGTCAGGGGAAGAGAACAGTAGCCGATTTCGCCACTGAATTTCGCACCCTTTCCACCACATGCGAATGGAATGAGCCTGCCTTGGTCGCTCGTTTCCTGGAGGGTCTGAATGTGGATTTGAAGGAGGAGATTTATGCTTGTGGTTCACCGGCCCAGCTCGACCAACTGATAGAGCTAGCGATTCGTCTTGACAGATACTTTGAGCAACGGCGACGTGCTCGTGCAGCTACCGCTACACTTTGCGAGCCTTCTTCTTCTGCTACTTCTAGACCAGATCCTGACCCCATGCAGTTGGGTAGCATTCGCCTCCAGCCGGATGAGAGACAACGTCGCATCTCCAACAGACTGTGTCTTTATTGCGGCGCGGCTGGCCACTTTGCCGCTTCATGTCCGTTAAAAGCCAGAGCTCGCCAGTAGACAGAGGAGTACTGGCGAGCGCTGCTGTGACGTCCTCTCCATCCAAATCCCGCACCACTCTGCCCACGGTTCTTCGTTGGGCTGGTTCTACCGTTTCATGTCCTGCACTAATCGACTCGGGGGCTGAAGGGAACTTCATTGATGAGAGATGGGCTCGGGAACATAACATCCCCCTGGTGGACTTGAATGGTAGCACCACCGTCTTTGCTCTGGATGGTAGAATGCTGTCTAAGGTTCACCGTGTTACCAGTCAGGTGAGTCTCACTATCTCAGGGAACCATCAAGAGACTATTTCTTTTCTCATTTTGCAGTCTCCCTATACCCCCATTGTGTTAGGACATCCCTGGCTAATCCAACATAACCCTCATATTGACTTGGTCAAGAGTACCATATTGTCTTGGAGTCTTTCGTGTCATGTTAATTGTTTCGTTTCTGCGATTCCTGTGGTCTCTTCTGTTTCTGTTTTTCAGGAGGAGCCTGGAGATCTGTCCGGAGTCCCGGAGGAGTACCACGATTTGCGGGCGGTTTTCAGTCGTTCCCGGGCCGTTTCTCTACCGCCTCACCGTCCCTACGATTGTTGCATTGATCTCCATCCTGGCACCACGCCACCCCGCGGTAGATTATATTCTCTCTCTGCGCCCAAACGGGAGGCTTTAGAGAAATACCTCTCCGAGCCTCTTGATGCTGGGATTATTGTCCCGTCCTCCTCTCCTGCTGGTGCGGGGTTCTTCTTTGTGAAGAAGAAGGATGGCTCGTTGCATCCCTGCATCGATTATCGATTATCGAGGGTTGAACGACATAACGGTCAAGAATCGCTACCCCAGGCCCCTTATGTCGTCGGCTTTCGAAATCTTGCAGGGCGCAAAGGTCTTCACAAAGTTGGACTTGCGTAACGCATACCATCTCGTTCGTATTAAGCAGGGGGACGAATGGAAGACTGCGTTTAACACCCCTATCGGTCATTTTGAATATCGCGTTCTTCCTTTTGGGCTGGTCAACACCCCCGTAGTATTCCAGACGTTGGTCAATGATGTCTTGCGTGACATGTTAAATGTCTTTGTATTCATTTATCTGGACGACATCCTCATTTTCTCACCCTCACTCGAAGTACATGTCCAACACGTTCGCCGGGTCTTACAACGGTTACTCGAGAGCCGCCTTTTCGTTAAATGTGTATTTCATTCTCGATCGGTTACGTTCCTTGGTTCGGTGGTCTCTGCTGAGGGTATCAGCATGGATCCCGAGAAGGTGCGGGCGGTCCTCGATTGGCCCGTTCCGGAGTTCCGAGTTGCTCTCCAGCGGTTTTTAGGTTTCGCTAACTTTTACAGATGATTAATTCGTAATTTTAGCCAGGTTGCCGCTCCTCTGTTTGCCCTCACCTCGACCAAGTCTCAATTCGTTTGGTCAGAGATGGCGCAAGATGCATTCGATCGACTCAGAGGTTGTTCATCTCCGTGCCCATTTTAGTCACCCCGGATCCTGAGAGGCAATTTATAGTCGAGGTCGATGCTTCCGACATAGGGGTTGGGGCTATTTTGTCGCAACGTTCTTCTCTAGATGACAAGGTTCATCCGTGCGCCGCCTTTTCCCATCGTCTTTCACTGGCTGAGCGCAATTATGATGTTGGTAATCGGGAGCTTTTGGCGATTCGTTAGCTCTGGGGAGTGGCGGCACTGGTTGGAGGGAGCCAGTGTCCCATTTATTGTTTGGACTGATCACCGGAACCTTGAATACATCCGCACCTCTAAGAGACTTAACACTCGACAGGCCCGCTGGGCATTATTTTTTGGTCGTTTTGACTTTTCGATCTCATTTAGGCCAGGTTCCAAGAACCTTAAGCCTGATGATCTCTCGCGGCAGTTCGGTTCCACAGAGGAGGCTTCGACTAAGGAGGTTATTGTACCCCAGCACTGCGTGGTCGGAGCTGCCGTCTGGGGAGTTGAACAGACCGTAAAAAGAGCTCTTTCACTCGTTGTCAGACCTCCTCGTGCCCCGAAAGGAACGTTGTTTGTTCCCGAGACCGCTCGCTCATCTGTTCTCCAGTGGGGTCACGCCTCTAAGTTAGTCGCTCATCCCGGAGTTAGGGGTACCTTGGCCGCTATTCGCCAGAGATTTTGGTGGCCCACTAGAGAACGTGACATACGTCTGTTCGTAGCATCTTGTCCTGTCTGCGCCCAAGTCAAGCAATACCCCGCCTGCGGGTCTTCTCAGACCACTTCCTATTCCGTCACGCCCGTGGTTGCACATTGCTTTAGATTTCGTTACCGGTCTTCTGTCATCCGCCGGGAACACGGTTATTCTTAGTGTGGTCGACCGTTTTTCTAAAGCAGCTCATTTTATTCCGCTTCCTAAACTACCGTCCGCCCGAGAGACCGCCCAGATAATGGTAGATCACGTATTTAAAATTCATGGTCTTCCTTCGGACATTGTGTCAGACAGAGGGCCCCAATTCGCTTCTCAGTTCTGGAGGGAATTCTGCCGACTGATTGGGGCATCCCCCAGTCTGTCGTCAGGAATCCATCCTCAGACCAATGGGCAAGCCGAACGGACCAATCAGATTCTCGGACGCATGTTGCGCAGCTTGACTTCACAGAGCCCAGCATCTTGGGGGGACCAGTTATCCTGGGCCGAATACGCCCATAATTCACTACCCTCGTCCGCCACTGGGTTATCCCCATTTGAAAGCTGCCTCGGTTACCAACCTCCACTTTTACATCCCAGGAGTCTGAGACTTCCGTGCCATCCGTACAGGCTTTTATTCAATGGTGTAAGCGTACTTGGAGGAGAGTGAGATTTCTTACTCTCAGCCTCACGGGCTAATCTGAAATACAGAAAGGCCCCGATCTTCTCGTTGCATTTCCTTATATAGACAGAAAGTTCTTTCACAAGGAAACATCTGCTAACAATGGGAATTTACATTCAGAGTTGACACCTTTTGGGGGTATGAGACCATTTGTCTAGAGACCATCTTCCTTTGTGTGCCAGCTATCCCTAAACTCTTAAAAACCTTATTACCTTTTGATTTACCTATTTGGAAATGAGACCTTTGTACCAGTCGCACTGAGACATTTCAAATGATACCAAACATTTATAAAACTGGATGATAATTGTTAACATTTAAACCATATAGTTTGTGTGTAAATCTCAGGTGATGTTAGCATAAGAGAGAGAGGGTGGGGGGAAGAGGGAAAGAGATGTATTCTGAAGTGAGTTAAAATGGTAATTTCCAGCAAGGTCCTGTCTTCAACCAGACTGTCCGGCATTTTCTAATTACTCAATTCTTACAGTATCCCAAAATATTTAGCTCTGTTGTAATGTTAAGAACTCCACATTCAGTGTATGCTAATGTATAGGGGACTTTATTGCAAAAAAATAAACATCTGGAATGGAATTCATATTTGCTTACTGATTACAGTAGGAGTACATGCAGTGCGAAAGAGCATACGGTTAGAAGATCACAGAACCAATACACAAATATCAAATATTCTGTACAGTACTACAGTGTTGGCTTCTACAGTGTAGTATGAATATAACATATAATCTAACTATAACATGTAAAGTTCAGGTGTATATTTCCATTGCTTCTGAATGTTAACAGCAGTTGTTGAAGTTGCTCTTCAGTCTGAGTGGCATTTATGGGTCAGATTTGGTAAGATGATAAGAATCCTAAATAATGAATTGGAATTCAGATTTCAGATTTCATGCTTTGATGACAAAACCTGCTGTAGTGTGGGTATGTTGGAGCTTTGCTTGTGGAGAAAGGTCTTTAGTGGTCGTGAAAGCTGTCTGTTAAGATTAGGGCTTAGTTTCTGTTGTAGTAGCATTCACCTTTCAGCACACCACCTTTCGTTACGTACATCCCTCGACCTGCAGCTACCCCTGTCTCTGTCTCTGTGCTGGTGGTGTTGCTGTACCACAGTAATGGCACATGAGGATGGTGGCTTTCCGTGGTGCTTTGTTAAAAGTTTTTGATGAGTTACTTTAAATGCTTTAAAAATGTAGTAAGTGATGTAATGATATGTAAAGATTGAAATATAATGATGATTTGTTTTGTAATTGGCTCTTTATTTTTACCTAATTCACAGGGATGTAAAGAGGTGTTGGTGCATTGGGTGCCTTGTCCATCCTGGTAAGAATAAGTAAACCTACATGGCAACTTAATTCACCTCTGTACATTTCTCATTTATTGATTGTTGTTTTTACTTTTTCCAGTAAGAAGACATGGCCACACACCGGGCAGCCTGAAGATCATGTTCAAATTACTCTCACTCAATGTTAAGTACATTACCGGTACATGAAGACAGTTTTTTTTTGTTTGTTTGTTTGTTTTTGAACCACAGTTTCTGTTATAGTGGACAAATAAAGGTTTGTGTTTTCACTATGTCCATTTACATCTTTTGACCTTTAAAAAAACACCACATTTTTATGCCTGAAATATCCAGGAGCTGGAGCTAATCCCAGCTACCACAGGCCAAAGGTAGATCACCCTGAACAGGTGACCAGTCTGTCACAGAGATGACACACACAATATAGCCTCTAGTTCCTGATTAACTATACCTGCATGTGTGGAGGACACTGGTGAAACCCACAGCAACACTGGGGAAACTATCAATCAGGAAATATGAAGTCATTTGTAGTCTTGCTCATAGTCATTTTTGAATGTAAGCCCATTGTATGTGTACAGTATAATATATACTTGTCTATTCAGTAAATATATGGATATGAACAACCATATTCTCTCTAGAGGCTAGATGTACAAGGTATGTTATATTAGCACATAGACACAGATTGCTCCAAATGGGCCCAGTGAGTTGAGTCTAGAGAAAGTGAAGTACCACTGCTGCATTAATGCATAAGAACATTTGGTAAATACCATAGTAGAATTATCATAGTAGAATTTACCCTTGTATAGTCAAACAATGCTTTTAATAATTCAAAACAGAGAAGGTTTTCAAATAATAGTGCTTACACATCCCTTCTGATCAAATTCAGTTGGGTGACAAAAAGTTATAATGTATAGTTAAGATGAGAGAAATTTGTGGGAGGAAATAACTGTTTTGTAAAAATATTATTTGCAGTCTTATAACATTGTATGTTATTATAGTTTTCATATATGTTCATTTTATATATATATGTACAGTACCAGTCAAAAGTTTGGAAACACTACTATTTTTAATGTTTTTGAAAGAAGTCTCTTATGCTCATCAAGCCTGCAGTAAAAAAAAAAAAACAGTAATATTATGAAATATTATTACAATTTAAAATAATGGTTCTCTTTTTTAATATACTTTAAAATGTAATTTATTTTTGTGATGCAAAGCTGAATTTTCATCAGCAAGTACTCCAGTCTTTGGTGTCTTATGATCCTAAATCATTCTAATATGATAATTTGATACTCAGTTATTATCAATGATGGAAACAGTTGTGCTGTTTAATATATTTTTTTGGAATACTTTTTTCAGGATTCATTGATGAGTAAAACGTTAACAGCAATTATTCATAAAAACAGCATTTATTCAAAATAAAAACATTTCTAACAATATAAATCGTTACCATCACCTTTTATCAATTTAACACATTCTTGTTGAATTAAAGTACTAATTTCTTTAAAAAAAAAAATTATTGTTCCCAAACTTTTGATCGGTGGTGTATATTGTTACAAAAGATTTCTATTCTAAATAAATACAGTTCTTTTAAACTTTTTATTCATCAAATAATCCTGAAAAAAGTATCTCAGGTTATAAAAAAATATTAAGCAGCACAACTGTTTCCAACATTGATCATAAATCAGCATATTAGAATGATTTCTGAAGGATCATAAGACACCAAAGACTGGAGTACTTGCTGATGAAAATTCAGCTTTGCATCACAAAAATAAATTACATTTTAAAGTATATTAAAAAAGAGAACCATTATTTTAAATTGTAATAATATTTCATAATATTACTGTTTTTTTGTTTAGTTTTTTTTGTTTTTAACTGCAGGCTTGATGAGCATAAGAGACTTCTTTCAAAAGCATTAAAAATAGTAATGTTTCCAAACTTTTGACTGGTACTGTATACAGTGGTGGTCAAAATTGATGGCACCCCTGATAAATAATAAATAAATCTGCATTGTTTATCCTTTTGATCTTTCCTTCAAAAAATTTGCAAAAATCTCACCTTTCATTGAAGTAAAATAATTGAAATTGGGGGTAAATCACATTATGAAATAAATGTTTTTCTCCAAAACACGCTGGCCATAATTGTTGGCACCCCTAGAATTTTTTATGAGAAAAATATCTCTGAAGTATATTCCCATTAATATTGACCTTTTTTAGCACACCAGGGGGACTAGGAACATGAAATTGTCCAGCTATGACTTCTTGTTTCACAGGAGTTTAAATATGAGGAAACACAAAGGCCAAATTCCCTGAATCATCCATCACAATGAGTAAAACCAAAGAATATAGTTCTGATGTGCAGCAAAAGATTGTTGAGCTTCACAAAATAGAAAGTGGCTGTAAGAAAATATCTAAAGAATTGAAAATCCCCATTTTGACCATCAGGGCAATAATTAAGAAGTTATAATCAACTAAAGATGTTACGAATCTGCCTGGAAGAGGACGTGTGTCTATATTGTCTTAATGGATGGTGAGGAGGAAAGTTTGAGTGGCCAAAGACTCTTCAAGGATCACAGATGGAGAATTGCAGAGATTAGTTGAGTCTTGGGGGTCAGACAACAAAATCAAACAACCCCTACATCCCCACATGTTGTTTGGGTGGGTTTCAAGAAAAATCCTCCTCGCTCCTCCAAAAATAAACTCCAGCATATTCAGTTGTCAGACACGACTGGATCTTCAAAACGGACCGGATTCTATGGTCAGATGAAACAAAAAAAAGGGCTTTTTGGCAGCAAACCCTAAATTTAATACATTTTTGGCCTATTTATTTGCTGGAGGTCCTGGACATCTTGTTCAGATACATGGTATTATGGATTCTAGCAAATACAAACAGATAAAAAATCAAAACCTGACGGCCTCTGCTAGAAATCTTATAATGGGCCGTGGTTGGATCTTCCATCAGGACAACGGTCCAAAACAAACATCAAAATCAACACAAAAATGGGTAACTGAGCACAAAATGAAGCTTCTGCCATGACCGTCCCAGTTCCCTGACCTGATGAGTGGAGTGAACTGAAGAGAAGAAGCACCAACATGAACTTGTGAATCTGAAGGATCTGGAGAGATTCTGTATGGAGGAATGATCTCTGATCTCTTGTCAGGTGTTCTCCAAACTCATCAGGCATTATAGAAGAAAACTCAGAGCAGTTATCTTGGCAAAAGGAGGTTGCAAAAAGTATTTAATAACAGGGTGCCAACAATTATGGCCAGCGTGTTTTGGAGAAAAACATTTATTTTATAATGTGATTTACCCCCCACTTTCAATTCTTTTACTTCAATGAAAGGTTAGATTTTTGTGAATTTTTTGAATGAAAGATCAAAAGGATAAACAATGCAGATTAATTTTTTACAGCCATTTTTTATCATATTTATCAGGGGTGCCATCAATTTTGACCACCACTGATTCATTATAGTTCAACTGGTGAGATCATAATGGAAAGGTTGAAGGGTCCATTTCCAGGAATACACTATAGATACACTAAATATTGCAGAAGCACTTTGGTCAAGAAATACTGCAATGCTTTAATAATTATTACTATTATTATTTAATAAAAATAACTATTTTTTGTAAGCAAAGAAAAAAAAGTTTCACTGTAATCAACAAATCTTTTGCTGCATCAGGTTAAACCCACAATGCAATCTGTCGTTTTAGTTTGATATTTAATGGGGGCAAATTTAGCAAGTTTATAGTTAACTGGGTAGCAATTGTGAACAATTTTAATAGAAAATTCAACAATAATTTAGATTTCTTCACCACTACTACTAACCGGTTGGATGACGCACTAGTGATACTGAAAGCTGATTGGCCTTGATGGTTATATATGCGGAAAAGGGCCAATTTAATTAATTTATATGATGTCCGATTTATTCTCCCTAGTGCCTTTATGCGCGCATTTTCCACGGGTTTTAATAATAAAACTGGTCTGAAAGAGTGAATATCATATTAAAGAAAACGTCAACATTAAATGTGTAACTATTTAATAAATCAGAGTCGATGTGCGCGTGCATGCGTGAAATCGAATTTTAGTTGCTATGAAGGTTATGAATTCTGACTGCATTTATATTTACACTCGAACCGATAACGCGTGTTATGAATTCTGCCTATATTTACACTTGAATCTGGGCGTGCATGCAGTGATTCGAATTTTAGTTGCTATAGCGACGCGTTTTTTGAATTCTGAAATCTGCATGTATGCACACTTCACGCTCGACCGCTGTCTGTTGGTTGAGAGACGAGGCGAATTAACAGACTTTTGCTGAGGCTTTTTCGAAATTTGAGACTTTGAAGCTCTTTATACTTTTATTCTACAAAGACATCGGAGAATATATCCTTTACATTTTTAAAGCGTCATATAATTTCTGAGAATATCTTGTTACTTTTATTTGTTTGTTTGATTTTTTCAGGGGAGTATTTCTGAGGAGATTTCTATTGTATTGTATTGTATTGTGTTGTGTTGTGTTGTGTTGTGTTGTATTGATTTTATTGTAGTTTGGAGGAGGGTGTCGGCTCACAATCTTATGATGGGCGAAAGAGGAGGTGAGTGCTTTCATTTTTCTTTTATGGTTTATGGTAATGATGTTGTACAATGACTGAGGCCCCGTCCACACTACTGCGTTTTCGTTAGACCTTTTGCTTCCTTTGCACCTCCCGTCCAAAAACGGAGAAGTTTAGAAAGGCTGCCGACCCGTTTTTCGTTTTGAATCTCCGGAGGGCGTTTTAGTGTGGACGCCGGACGGGTCAAAACGGAGGACTTTAGAAACGATGACGTAGTAGAGGCTCACCGTGTACATGGAGCGTCGGTTTTGGGTTAACCCGGGAAGAACCAGCGCATGGTGGGATAATTTTATCAATGAAGTTGTGTTTACACCGGCTCGCGCATGGCCAGTGTTGGTGAATTGTCACGTGATCCGCGTTTTCAGTCGTTTTAATGTGGACGGAGATCAATTCTAATACGCAGCTAAAACGCTGGTGTGGACGGAGATCGTATTCGGTTTAATTCTCCGTTTCTAAACGAAAACGCAGTAGTGTGGACGGGGCCTGATTACATTAATTTGAAGAACCCAGATCACATTTATTTGATTCCTTGCATGCGAAATAAAGTTTTGAATTTGAGTAACATTTAAGTAAAAATTTGTAATTGACCATAGACATTGATTATTGATTATTATAATATTACTAACGATGTGATATGTGAAATATTCCATCCTAAGATCACTGCAGGAGAGCTGCTTATTTCTCTCAGACGGCTGGTCAGGAGGTTTGGAGACCCGGTGATGACCGTGATCAGGATCCGCTGCCCAGAGATGGACAAAGTAAGTTACACAATTTCCTTACTTGAATGAAAGTAAGTTACAGATACTACTGGTCAAATATGAGGCTACTCAGTTACAAGTAAAAGTTGAAAAGACTGATTTTTTCTTAAGTAAAAGTACAGAAGTACTTGTTTTTAAAAGTACTTAAGTATCAAAAGTAAATTAATGTTTTATTATTGTTGTTTGTGATACTTACAGTACCTTATGCCTCTGAATCTATGCCTGCCTACCCTCATATCAATATGAAATGTATTTCTAAAACACAGTTCCTGTAGTGGGATTGAATGTGAGATTGAATAAGTGCTCTCAATAACGTCCACAATAGTTTCGGACACCCTGTTCCCTCAAATAGTGCCCTATTTAAAGTTTTGGGGCTTTTAGTATATGACTATGTCAGCCACTGTTATAAGCTAGTGTGCTCCAAAACAATGACAAAATGTGCATTAAGAAGACCAAACCCAACGTTGAAAATGAAAATCAGATTGATGTCAGAATCCAACTACTTTCTACTCAAGGACCTTGACAGAAATGTGGTGGAGTAAAAAGTACGATGCTTGTCTTTCAAATGTACGTTAGTGAAGTTAAAGTAAAATGTTTCCAGAAAAAATAATACTCAGGTAAAGTACAGATGCTCAAAAAGTGTACTTAAGTACAGTACTCAAATACAGGGACAGACTGGGGCTAAAAAACAGCCCTGGACTTTCTCCCAAATAGGCCCATCATCCGGCCATTCGCCCCTTGCCGTGCGCTACAGACACTAGCCAGGATGTCCTGATACTGTGCCACATACTGTAGCCTATCAGACAAGCAAGTAACATCTCAAAACCAATCATGATAATTGGGCTTGTGTTTATTAATGAAGCCTCAGCCTTCAAATAAAAACAAAAAATGTGTACAATGCCATTACATCTGCACTGAAAATAAAATACAAATAATGAAATGTCACTGACCACAGAAACCCCAAATTACACAAACTTGTAATTATAAAACATATAGTTACTATTTACCAGTGGTCTCCAACCTATTTGTGGGCTACCTCAAGGGATACAATAATCTAGAAGGGCTACTTGTTTGTTATACTCAAAAATATTTATTATACATATAACATGGTGCTTTTTAACTTTACCTTTAACTTTGTTTTTTACTTTTCACCATAATATGCGAAATAATAAAATATCTTGAGATCTGGTTCTGGTTCAGACAGTTTTAAACAATTCCTGAAAAATTATGACAATATAAATTGATTTTCTTTTTCTCTATAAACCTATATATGTGTTATCAAAAACAAATATTTAGTATTAATATAAATGCAAAATAAATAAACTGCCATAACTTCTAAACAAAAACATTACTGCATTACATTTAATAACAATACGTTTAATAACAACTTAATAACTTTAATAACATGACTATATATAAAAGCATTTTTAATATGAATATATACAGGCACATTTCTGCCAAAAAAAGTTTGTTTTACTACAGTTTTACTACAGTAAAGTTGTGGAGTGAAATGTTTTCTAACTGGTTTGTTCTTGGAACAATGTTTCGCCTGTTTTTTGGGCTGTTTCATCTGTCTTTAACTTACTTAAATCACATAGTCATCTGTGGGTTTATAAGAGAATTCTGCGCTGAATTGAAATGCTTCTCAGTGGATCGCGCAGCTCTGTGTAATAATGTTGGCGTTATCGAGATCAGCCCTGCTTGCTTTGGCCGCGCACAGATCAAACAAGTTTCGTTCCGCTTTTTGAGCGTTTCCCATTTGATGTTTATCAGACGCAACTGCTATATAGCCTACTATAACTTATAACTATTCAAATAATAATGTAAGCAAATTTAAAAGTGCAATAGCTAGGTAAGCCTTATAAAACTATTAAGTCAGTGGCTAGTAGGCCGAATCTTTTTTTTACACGTAGCATATAAGTGATCGTATTAGTGTCCCTGCTGTTGGCTGTTCATATTGCTTTATTAGACTTTTTTGTTGTGCCGACGGCCCTCGGTTGGACGGCCGTTCTGGACTTTTCCAGAACGCACAGATTGTCAGTCCGTCCCTGCTCAAATAAATGTACTTTGTTACTGTCCACCTCTGCCGCTGCCAGACCCGACCCAGACCCAGAGCCAGGATCGTCCTGGATATTTAACATCTCTGTCTGTCTTCTGAGTTTTCTGTTTCTGTGTCCACAGGTCAGGCTCACGGGACGAGGGCGAAGCAGAACCCAGATGATGGACGTCCGTCCACTTCGTCTAAACACTCTCACAGAGGTCAGAATAGGCTTTTAATAAAGAAGTAATGGCTTAGTTTCTATTTCTATTTTCAATGGCTGATTTGTCAACTAAAGTAACGGTAACACTTTATTTTGATGGTTCCTTTTGAACATTCTGTCGACTATAAGTACCTTTTCAACTACAGATGGGTCTAATAGTTGTTTTCATTTGTTTCTTCTTCATTTCAGAAATATCTCCAGAACGTAGGAAGATACCTGGTTGTTTCCTCAGGATCTGTAAGGCTTTGAAGGCTGTTTTCTGCTGCTGTTCCAGTAGTGCTGTGAATGTTGTGGAGCCTTTTATTCCTGAACCATCATCACCTGCTCCAGATCACTCCGGCGTCAAGCCAATTAATGGTAAATCATTATTTCTCCAACATTATTTTATACAGTATTACCTTGTTTTCCACTCAAAATAAGGCTTGTTTTTACAGAATATTAAAATTATTTCCCTCATTATAATATTATTTATTATAATGGGGGAAAGTCTACTGTCTACTAATACTCTAGTAGAGTCTACTAATGAGAGTTAGTGGACATGTAGGTGCAATGTTACTTATAGAATGTCTTAAAGGGACCAAAATAAAGTGAAACCAAAGTAACAATTTGATGTGACAGTGATAATTAATATTATAAAAAAATAAATAAAACAAAAACAGTTTTTGATGTCTGAAATGTTCCATCCTCAGGCCGCTCCAGATCCTGGAGAACTGCTTCCAGAGATTCTTCTCCGGGCATCGCGTCATCCTCACCTTGGTCTAGCCCTGAGGCCCATGTCGAGAGGATATGTAGAGAGCCGTTGAGTCTGAGCAGCCGAGGCTCGTACTGCGCTGAGTGGAGCTGGAGTGGCGATGGATCGGAGAGCCCAAACCCACAGGGGTCCGACAGCCTCGAAAGGATTCTGTGTCCTCCGCTGCCGGGTCAAGTTCCTGTCGAGCCAACAGAGACATCAACTGGCCGAACTGCTCAGGGTGCCGTGGAGGCTTCTCCAGTGAACAAGAGCTCAACAGGTGAGACTGAAATAAGGCTGGGCAGTGTAAAGTCTACAGAGAGAGATTTTGCTATTTCATGCATAACTGAGTCAAGTTTTTAACATGTCCGATTTCCACCAGCACTGATATTTTTTAAATAAAACAATGGATCTAGCAAGCTAATAATTGTCTCATATTTTTCTGTTTGTTTTTCAGAGTCCTTTGAGTCTCTCTATGACGTGGAAAAGATGATTGGATCCGGAGGATTTGGCAAAGTGTTCCTGGGAACACGCAAATTTGATGGCAAAAAGGTAAATCTTACTGAATTGTACAAACATTTTGCTCTTGCATGCGTAAAAAAACACATTTAAAACAATTTACAGATGGTTTAATACTTACTACAAGGTCAGGTGCTTGAATACTGTTACTGTCATTGAAACTGGGTTTTTTTGTGTGCAGGTTGCCATCAAGCGGATGCGCAAGATTAACAACGATCGCTATCTTAATATTGTAAGTTGGCCAAAACCTGAATGTGTATGGAGTTGTTTAAGTGCAGATTACTGTAGTTAATACACCCGTAGGAAGCATTAGGTATAAATGTGATCAACAAATAACTTTGAGCTGAAAAGGCTCTTTTGAACGCATCTAAAAAGATCCAAGATCCACATTTCAAAATGATGTTTTCTTCAGATTTTTACCCAGCAAACCTTCTGTCTGCATCTTCTCTCTAGCCTGGGCATCCCGAACCTCTCGTTACAGAAGTAGCGCTGCTGCTGCTGATGAGGCGAGAATCCATAAGCCCCTTCGTCATACAACTGTACGAGTGGTTTGAAGATCCTAGAGGATTCACTCTGGTTATGGAGTATCCCGAACCCTGCGAGAGCTTGCTGGACTCAATCATTCGTCAACCTTGGAGTGACTTGTTCTCACGGGTCGTCATGATACAGGCTGTGCGGGCAGTGCAACACTGCATCCATCGTGGTGTTTTCCATAATGACATTCATGCGCAGAATTTCCTGTTGAAGAAAGACACGACAGACCTCAAGCTGATAGACTTTGGCTGCGGTCAGCTGTTTAGTAGTGAAGGCTACGAGAGCAACATATACAGGGGTGAGCATTTTGGGAGTGTGGAAACCTGAAGGTAGTGACTTACTAATTATTTGATGATGCTTTAAAAAAAAAAAAGCTCAACAATGTGCAAATGTCTTTCTTACAGGAGTTCCGGATTACTGCCCACCTGAAGTCTTTACAGAACCTCGATTCCACGCCGTCCCAGCAAATGTCTGGTCTCTAGGAGTGTTGCTGTACGAGTTGTCGAACGCATGTCTCCCTTTTCTTAATAGAACGGAAATCACACAAGCCAAAGTTATATTTCAGAACCGCAACTTATCCAAATGTGAGTGAATAATTATGGTAGCATTGATAAACACACACATAAAGCAAACGATTTGTACAGAAAGTTTAAAGGTTGAAGTGTGTCAGAATTTTTATATATAGCTCAGCAACGTATAGTGAAAATGCCAGGTCACATGGTCATGACTAACCAGCTCTCTCCTTATTAAAATGTGTACAGACTGCATGGATCTGATTAGACAGTGTCTAGCCCGGGATCCAACTAAACGCCCCAGCTTAGAGCAGATGTTACAACATCAATGGTTTCATCGTGATCTTCACTAGATTGGAGAAGTTGAGGAGATTCACTCGATCAGTTTTAGGTGTGAAGACGTTTAACAGGCAGAGGAGGATTATAATCTTTTGTCTTCAATTCTGGATTATTTGTATTGAGATTTTCAAATTTGTGTTCATTAGTATTCATCGTTATCTTGTGCATGTTCTTGTCAAGAGGATACAGTGTTGCTTCCGGTTCCTCCGCCAAAGATTAAGCTCTCACATAGGGGTGAGTAAAATGGCTGGGCTGGTCCAGTGGTATAATTCAGTCATCAAACTTCAGGGAATGGTTGGCAATATGAGTTTTTCTGTCATTTAAGTTGCTGATGCTTCTGGTTTTGGAATTTCTTTTAACAACCACAGGACAAAATGCAATGCTGCTCCAGTTACCTGCACCCCCAGAACTGGCTAACACCGCCATTAGACAACCAGAGAGTCCTGCATCTTCAGACAGTAATTTCATGTTTTTATTTATTCTACTTTACTTGCTCACAATGCAAATGGAATATAAAGTATTTTTAAGTCTGGGCTCAAAACAAAGTCTTTCAACCTTCCTGTTCCTTTTTCAGTTTCTGGATGTTCTCGTCCAACGCTTCACCGTTCACCCACAAGCTCTGAATCATCAGAAGCATTCAGTCCAGAGTCAGCCAGTAAGTCAGTAAACATTTTTTTACAACCCTCTACATACACCTTGGCAATAGAATCGCCATTGGCTAGTACATTTTTTCATGTCCATGATCAGTTGCATTCTCCATAGTTGTCAATTCTCCAACCTCAATTATTGACATTATTGCAGGAGCAGCGGTCTTGAAAAATGATTTCAATGAGCTTCAACGCTGTTATTTTTTTTTCAGGATCTAGGCGTTCCCGCACACCTCAGCGTGGAGTTCGAAGGCCATCACAGTCCGAGAGCAGAAAAGGTCGGGCATCCTCATCCAGTGAGTCCATGATCAGTTGCATTCTTCATAGTTTTTAAAGACAGCTGCTCCTGCAATAATGTCAATAAGTGAGGTAGGAGAATTAACAACTATTTCAATGAGCTTCAACGCTGTTTTTTTTTGTTATTTTTCTTCAGGATCTAGGTGTTCTCTCACACCTCAGCGTGGAGTTCGAAGGCCATCACAGTCCGAGAGAGGCTTATTCCCCATGTCTCAAGCTAGTACGTCAATGGTCAATATTTATTATTGTATCATTCTTTAATAATCATAAAGTAAGATTTATAAAATACTTGATGTTGTCTATTGCAGATTGCCTCACAAACTTACTGGTTTATGGTGCATAAAATCCCGCTGCAGAACTGTGTGAAGAGTAAGGGTTAAGTTAGAGAGGTGAGAGAATAGCTAGGGAGAAGCAAGGGCTGATTCTTGGTTTATATTGTACACGGTCTATTTTGAGTAATCACTTCACTCTACAGTGCATTTGCATTTTTGCGATTACTTTGTATTTTGTTGTTGGCGGCTTGAGGCTTGACGCGTTTTTTTTTTTTTTTTTTTTTTTTTTTGTTTCGACTGCGTGTTTTTCGGTCTCATTATGGATTTTGATTTACTCAAAATTTGAACAATGTACTAAGAATAATTTGCTCTCTATTGCTACTCATTTTAAAATACCTATCTCAAAACAAGAAAAGAAACAAAATATCAAATCTCAAGTGCACACTGAATTAGCTGAAAAAGATCTGCTCCCTCCCGTGAACTCTGTCTTTTCCCGTGCGGTTGCGCATCCAGATCCTGAGCTGCGTAAATTAGAGCTACATGTAGAAATTCGGCGTTTAGAGCTCAGGGAAAAAGAGCTTAAGCATGATTTTGAGCTGCGTAAATTGGAAATAGAGGAGACAGGAAGACGTGAGTCGGTCCGTCTCAGAGGAGCTAGACCGGTGGGCGGTGAAGTTGGCATGGCGGAGATGGATTATGATGTTAATAAATGCATTCGTTTAATTCCGCCCTTTTCTGAGAGAGATGTTGATAAATACTTTGTGTTATTTGAGAGAGTAGCGACGACCTTAAAGTGGACAAAAGAAATTTGGCCTCTCC
This sequence comes from Rutilus rutilus, assembly GCF_951802725.1. Lineage (NCBI taxonomy): Eukaryota > Metazoa > Chordata > Actinopteri > Cypriniformes > Leuciscidae > Rutilus > Rutilus rutilus. Next base: position 33,867,087 of record NC_140215.1, on the reverse strand, counting down.
TGCTGCAGTGTGTGTTTACGGGTAAAGCCCAGGAGGCGTATGCTTCTCTTTCACCTGAAGTAAGTTTAAATTATGATCAGGTGAAAGGTGCAGGTTTAAGGTCTTATGAGCTGGTTCCTGAGGCTTATAGGCAGAAATTCCGTAGCTATAAGAAAATTGAGGGCCAGAGTTATGTTGAGTTTGGTCGAGAGAAAATTGCACTTTTTGATCGTTGGTGTTCTGCACAAGACGTGAACAATTTTGATCAGCTTCGCGATTTGGTTCTTATGGAGGAATTTAAAAATTGTCTACCGGACAAAATTGCAACATACTTGAATGAACAAAAAGTGACTAAGGTGTCTGCTGCTGCTATATTAGCAGATGAATATGTTCTGACGCTAGGGCTGTAGTACTCGAGTCCGGTCTTGGACTCGAGTCCGGACTCGAGACCGTTTTTCTATGGTCTCGGACTTGTCTCGGACTCGCTGGTATTCGGACTCGGACTTGTCTCGGTCTCGGCCACTGGTCTTGCCAAATATGGCTTTTGGTCTCGACCGAGTCCAGGAGTCTTTATTATGTTCCCAGTAATCACACATACGTCTCCGCGATATTAAAACAAAATATTATTGGAGGGAAAGTGAAACACTGGCCACTTAATAACTATGGGCATTTCGGGTCTTTTTCGTGAGCCGGCTCGTTTCACTCAGCTCACTGAAAAGAGCCGGCTCTTTTGACTCACAAACGGCTCTTTAAAAAATAAATGTTTAAATAAACTCGCTGAAAGTCCACCGCTAGTGCAACGTGAATATTCACATTTTTGATTGTCCTTAACACCCCGAAAACTAGCCTGCTTGCCTTGCACATCTAATTAATGGGCAAAGGTTTCCGACTTTTTTCTTACCTTTCTTTCTTTGCCTATTCCACGAGTGGTAACGTTAGGCTCCAATGACTGGCTGTTTTAAAATATAGCAAATATCGAAACAAAATAACCAGCTCATAACTTGCAGGTTTGCTTAGTGCCAAACTTTTTTCATTTGATTGGTTCAACCGCCACCCGCCTGAATTTAATTAAAATATTATTTTTCGTCACGTCATCCGCCCGATCCGCGGTTTATCCGCATCAAAGAGTATAGAAGCCCAAGAGGCGAAACTCAATAGAACGCCCCATAGCAACAGTTGCCCCCATGACTTGACGGCGCGGCCGCCATTATGGACTGAAAACTGAAGGAAAACGCCGAAAAATAAAGGGAGTCAATGGCACTGAAAAACTTAAAATAACAAAAACTTAACATAGCTTAATTTTTTCTGGCCGTCATATCTAAATATGAAAACAATTTAAAATACATTAATGAGGATGACCGACGTTAAATGACGTTAAATGACAGAAAATATACGTATATGTGTTGGTTAGGAAAATAGTATTTTGGGACAAAATATTACTATAGAAGTACTATAAGACTACTATAGAAATACTATAGCGGCTCTAGGATATTATAGAGGTATTACAGAACATAACATACTTCTGTGATGTTCTGTATAGCCTCTCTATAATATTTTTAAGCTGCTATAGTAGTCTTATCGTACTTATGTAGTATGTCCCAAATTACTATAGTATTCCTATAAGATTACTATAATATTTTGTCCCAAAATACTATAAATATGAAAACAATAATAATAAAAAAACATTTATTTTGTCCCAAAATACTATAAGATTCCTTAGTACTTTTTAGTAAGGGTATCCCCACCGAATCGGCTTCATTAGCCTACCACTTACGGTTTGCAAAGATACAATTATAAAATTACTGCAAAACTTTAATCTATCAATATTTATGTTCTATTATGCATTTTCCTTGTTATATGACTAACAGAAATTCATGAAATAATATATGTTCGCTTGTCTATAGGCAGATACACAGTAATTAGATATAAGTAATAAGATATTTATTCAAATGTTGATTTTGAAATTAGTAAACATCACCATATATATGATTTTGAATTTTTTTTTTATAAATGAACATTTCTAAAGACAGTTAATATTTTACACAGTGAACGTTTCAATGGCAAGAAAAAAAAAAAACTATGAATGTCCTATTACAGGCGGAAAGGTACAAAAAAGATGTGCAATCTAGCAGTGCACACATGAACTATTAACACATACTAAAATGGATTTTGCCATTGACTGGCGCTAACGATTCCAGCAGCTTTCAGTCCATAATGGCGGATTCGCCTCCGCAGCGCCATCTACAGACTGTTACCCATAACACAACAGAGTTTCGCCTCTTGGGCTTCCATACTCTTTGTCCGCATCTCTTGTGTGTGTGTGTGTGTGTGTGTGTGTGTGTCTGTGAGTTGGCTCGGCCTTCCCTCATGCAGTTTAATTGGTTGACATCGCGTGTATGATTGACAGGAACAGAATGTGAGGCTGATCAGACAGTCGAAACGAATGTGTGTGCTCCTTTAGGCCTATATAATTTTTTTTTTTTTTTTGTTCTTTGAATTTGTCAATTATTTTAAATAAAATTAAAATTATTCATTATTTCATTATTACATAGTGATTTAATTTCTATAGGCTATAGCCTATATTTTTTTAGCAGACTTTTTTTTTTCCTGTCCTGGACTCGGTCTTGACTCGGACTCGAACCTTTTTGGACTCGGTCTTGACTCGGACTCGAACCTCTTTGGACTCGGTCTTGACTTGGACTCGACTAGTCCTGGTCTTGGACTTGTCTTGGACTCGACAAAGGTGGTCTTGACTACAGCCCTATCTGACGCACAGAGAAAGTTTTGAGAAATCTTTTTTCTCTCCATCACAGCGTGGTCCTGTCACGCAAGTGTACTCTAGCGAGCAGGTCAATTTTAAAGATACTGCAGCTAAGGTGAGACGCCTGTGTGCGCTTATTGTGAAAAGCGTGGGCATTTGATCAACAATTGTTTTTTGCTGAATAAAAGGAAACCCAAACCTGTCATGTTGATCGAAACCCCTTCAGGGTCACGGCCTTTTCAGTCCGAATGTGCAGATTTGGACATTTATTCTCCTTTTATTATGAAGGGTGTCGTTTCATTGACTAATAGCGGCGTAAAAGTTCCAGTAACTATTTTACGTGATACAGCGGCTTCTAGGTCTATTATTCTTCAAAGTGTGTTGCCTCTTTCAAATGAAACTTCATTTCCCCGTACTAAGTCCGGTAACCAATTTTTACTGACCATTATGTGTGCCTCAACGCGTTTTCCTGAAGCTATACCTATGCGTAAAATCACTGCGCCCGCTGTTGTAAAGGCACTAATTAAGTTCTTTTCATTGTTTGGACTCCCTAGGGTAATTCAAACTGACAAACTTTATGTCTCGTGTTTTTGCACAGGTGGCCGATCAGCTGAACATCACCCAACCGCTTCTCAAGTGCTTTCCATCCGGAGAGTCAAGGTGCACTGGAGAGGTTTCATCAAACCCTTAAATCAATGCTCCGTGCTTATTGTCTTGAATTTGAAAAGGAGTGGGATGATGGGGTACATCTCTTGATGTTTGCCGTTCGAGAAGTTGTGCAAGAGTCTACGGGTTTTAGTCCAGCAGATTTAGTGTTTGCTCATAATGTGCGTGGCCCTTTAAAGTTACTGCAGGAGAATTGGTTGAGTGAGTTCAAACAAGAAAATTTGCTTGATTATGTCAGCTCTTTTCGTTACAAGTTACACAGGGCTTGTGAGTTGGCTAGCAAAAATCTGATTGCTACTCAGTCCAAAATGAAAGGTCGGTTTGACAAAAAAGCCAAGATTAGACAATTTAAGGCTGGGGATAAAATGTTGGTATTTTTACCTATCCTTGGTTCTAGTCTTCAAGCACGCTATAGTGGCCCTTATGTCATAGAGAAGAAGGTTAGTGACAGGGACTATATTGTAGCTGCTCCTGACCGTGCCCGTCGAAGCAGACTGTGCCATGTCAATATGATCAAACCTTATTATGATCGCGAGCAGTTGGACAAATCCAATTTGGGGGAGGTAAAGTCGGTTCTGGCTTTGTTCAATGCTGAACAGCCTCAAACTGTGTGTTCTCCTGTCTGTAGTGCTTTTCAGGTACCTGATTTCTCTGAGGTAACATCTGGAGCTGAAACTGTCCCTGAGGCCTGGGAGTTGCTGTCCGGTTCTGAAGTTGATTGTGGTATTGAGAGCCCTTTTCTGGCTACAGTTCAGGGCCGGTTAAACAACTCTGAAATGCTTGCTAACCTTGATTCCTGTTTTTTGCATCTACCCTGTTCACAGCGTACAGATGTTGTAAGTCTAATTAATCGTTATGTTTTACTCTTTTCAGATGTGCCGTCCCAAACACACACATTACAGCATGACATCGATGTGGGTGACAACATGCCGATTAAACAGCACCCGTATCGTGTCAATCCTGAGAAACGTCGGCGTTTACAAAATCAGGTTGACTATATGCTGTTGCATGGCATTGCAGAACGTAGTGCCAGCTCATGGAGTTCACCCTGCATTCTCGCTATTAAGTCTGATGGATCTGACCGTTTTTGTACAGACTTTAGGAAGGTTAACAATATCACGAAGCCTGATTGTCATCCTCTTCCTCGTATGGAGGATTGTGTTGACCGCGTGGGGTCTGCAACTTTCGTGACAAAATTAGACCTCCTTAAAGGCTATTGGCAGGTGCCATTAACTCCGCGTGCCAGGGAAGTTAGTGCGTTTGTTACTCCTGATACATTTTTACAGTATTCTGTAATGCCTTTTGGGGTACGCAATGCGCCCGCTACCTTTCAACGATTGGTTAACTGCGTTTTGGGGGGGGTGCCGGGTTGCGAGGCATACTTGGATGATATAGTAATTCACTCTGCGACATGGGATGAGCACATCAATCAGCTACAACAAGTGTTTCACAGGTTGGCTGAGGCAAACTTAACGGTTAATTTGGCTAAATATGAATTTGCGAAAGCAACCGTAACCTATCTAGGGAAAACTGTGGGTGGTGGCAAGGTAAAACCGGTAAATGCCAAAACTGAGGCCATTACATTATTTCCAGTTCCTTCTACTCGTCGTGAACTACAACGGTTTTTAGGAATGGCGGGGTATTACCGCAGTTTTTGTAAAAACTTTTCTGCTGTAGCTGCCCCACTTACTGACTTGCTGAGTCCAAAAATAAATGTTAAATGGTCAGTATGCTTTTGAGTCCCTTAAAACTCTCCTGATGCAGGCACCTGTTCTCGCTGCTCCAGCGTACGATCGTGTATTTAAACTGGCTGTGGATGCCAGTGATGCGGGAGCAGGTGCTGTTTTGTTGCAGGAGGGGATTGATGGCATTGAACATCTGGTGTGCTACTTTTAAAAAAAAAATCAAAAACATTGTTGTGGCAAAAATTCTCATTAAACAATCATCACTGCGTAAGAGACACTCTGAAATCAAATGATCATTAAAAAGTATTTTATTCTTGCAAGAAGGCCCAGTTTCCACACAGAAGTCACAAGTACAGTCTGTGGAACAAGTGCGACAACGAGGGAGGAAGAAACAGAGCCTTTATATCTTTTCCAAGGTCTCTTACAGGCCGGCTCTTATCTATAGAAGGACAGGTTTTCTAGTGATCTAATTCTTCTGAGTTTATTCCTACAAACTCAGAAGTCCCAAATGGGACCACCTCTGATCCCAAGGGGTCAGAGGTTCCCTTTTCAGCTGTCTCCCCCTTTGTCTCACAGTGTTCACATTAGTTCAGAAACACAAGTCAGCTATAATATTATTTCAAAGTCTTACTGCAAATGGAGATTCATACTGCAATCAATGAAAATCAAAAATATTCATTACAACATCAAAAGTCATATTCAACAATTGAAAAAGAAGCGCTTGCCTTAATTCTGGCCCTTAATAATTTTGAGGTTTATATCGGCTCTTCTTCATGTCCGGTTACGGTTTACACGGATCACAACCCTCTCGTGTTTATTAATCAAATGCGCAACTCAAATCAGCGTTTAATGAGGTGGGCTTTGTTTGTCCAGTCATTTAATTTGGAGATAAAACATGTAGCCGGGAAGAATAATGTGTTGGCAGACTATTGTTATATGGTGATTGGTGGGTTGTTTTGTTTTTTTCCCACCATTCACCATCTGGGGGTGGGGGTGTTACGAGTGTATCGCGAACGCCTGGCCTGGAGTCCTCTTATTAAGGTTTATGTTAATTATGTTAATGTTGTCTTGTTTCCGTTTTCCTTAATTTTGATTGGTGGTGCTGGGGAAGGACCGGAGATAAAACGGAAGGAGGTGGCCTTGGGAGAGGAAGCTGTTCAACGCCGTTTCGCCATTGTTTACCGTTTTGAACTTGAGTTAGGAGCGGGGAGTTTCAGCTGTGGGTTGTATTTCCTTTCCCTTTGTTGCTGAGCTCCCCGTCTCTCATTTTTTGGTTAATTTGTGAGTTATAATAAATATATATTTTTGGATTACGTACTTCGTTGTCGATCTCTTATGTTATGTGTCCCTGAATCCTAGACTCATATTTTGTGGGACTGTAACACTTGACAAAAATAAATGAATGTATTTTCTTCCACAGAATACCAGAAGTCAGTGCTTGGAAAGCTAGTTGAAATTCTAGATGAGATAAAAAGAGTCGGGAGGCACTATGAGCCCCTGAATTCTGCCGTCCATGTTGCTAGGCTAGAAACCTTAGAAGAGTTTGCTCAACAAGAGGCGCATCTCAAGGACCGCAACCTCTGGGAACAAAGGGTCAGATTTATACAGAAATTGGACTAAACTATGTCAATTAGACTAGACCCCCCAAGTCTCCAAAAAGTCTAAATCATCTATATTGTACAAAAATATTGTTTTCTAGTGCATCTGTTAACATGCACAGCTTTATAGAATGTGTAATTGAGGGACACACAGTGCTCGAATTTTTTGAAGGCGTATTTTCATGCCTTTGTATTAGAGGTGTACTACTGTCCCATAATATTTTGCATGGACTCAACATGTATGGATGAGTCAACATGACCAGTTCCCATTTAAGCTCAATCTGGCAACAATCAGTATATTACCGACACCATGGGTTTATTCATAATGTATTGAGTGGCTTTTCATGTGTTATGTACAGGTGTCCCAGCTCTCAAAGGTGGGAGGGAGGAACGATAAAGACTGCGTCCATAAAGTGATGGACAGGTATTAAACAACTGTCACATGCTCAGAATATAGAATGTAATTATGCAGTTACATTTTTACTCATTGCCTGCTCTGTTTGCCCTCCTCTTAGCACATAGAAAATCAAAAATGCGGAAAGAGATGATTCATTAGGAATAATGCAAGCATAAAGGAATATTTGTAGAATGTAGGCGTGGACCTCACCCTATGATTTTGTGCATGTATTCTCAGGCTTTTCACCAACAGCCTAATGGCTTCTTTCAGCATGAAGGGCCGGGGTAGCAGTGAGAAAAAAGCCTTCCAGGATACCATTTCTTACTCTGTGGTAAAAGGTAACTGCATTTTTCATGTTTATAAATATATATATATATAATTTAGCTTACCAGTTGTATTTCTTTTGGGAAGGTATGCAAATCCATGCAAATGTTAATTGATTAAATGTGTTGGGACTTGAGAATTGACAATTGTCAATAGGCATCGAGTAAACGTTGAAGATTTACGTCTATTTTACGACAAATTTGACGTCTTTTCAATTTTCATTTTCAACCTTCAGTGGATCGTAATTAGACGTTGAAGATTTAGACGTCGACTTTTTGCTAGCTGGGAATGTTCTTGTTATAGTCAAATCACCTTCATTTATATAGCGCTTGATACTATACAGATTGTTTTAAAGCTGTAGTAAACAGGAAAATAACAGAATCAGTAAACCAAACAGAATTCAATTCTGTTCTAGCTCTAAAAAAAACATTCATGAGTTGACTTGTTCATTTACTCTTTGTTTTGGATAGGAAATAACATACTTGCTGAGAGCTCCGAGCTCGAGACTTGACCCGAAGCCAGAAGTCCAACACCAACCTGACAGAAACTCAGAGCCTGTCCACGTCTGAGCAAGAACGTGTTTATTTTGTTTAACGTGTTTATATTTTATTTAACATTTGTATCTCTTGAATTGAAATGTTGCATGTATATTTGTAATAAACGTTAAAGAAAATCGTAAATGGGCTTTTTCGTTAGGACTTGTTTTGGGATCCTTTATTAATGTGGATGTATTTTTTTATTATTAATATGGATTTATTATTATGCAACAATAACAAATACAAAAACAGTAACAAACAATAATAGACAAAATAGATACAAATTAAATGAAAACAATATCACAGGCAGAAAAATGGCACATCTTTCATACTGTTTACATGTCTGACATTTATGTATATTGTGACATTTGTTAAACGCTATTTATGATGGTTTATTTGTCCATCCTCACTCACTCACTCACTCATCGCCATCTACTGGTGTAATGATGGAACAGAGAGGAGAAGAAATCAGGAAAGGACTCTGAAATATGAGTGTTTTTGGTGCTAAACAGACACTGAAGAGGACATAACTGGACAACACTATTATATCACATAATTAACTATTATCTTTCAAGTCATTAGTGCAGTTATTCAAGTCATGGTACCGCAAGAATAAGAATCATATTAATAAAAATAAGAGTTACACAACTGGCTACTCGTGCCCACACACAGATTGGCATTGGAGGAGTTTCACTTTTATATTTTATACACTTTTTTATATTTAGTTTCAACAAAGTGTCCCTACAAAGATGACAGTATCGGAAATCCTTTTCCCTCTAGAACCATTTTTTGGTCCCCATGAGGAAAACAGCTTAAAGGAGTGGTATAATGGCCTTTTCACAAGATGTAAAATAAGTCTCTGATGTCCCCAGAGTGTGTATGTGACGTTTTAGCTCAAAATACCCCACAGATATTTTTATATAGCATGTTAAAGTTGTCACTTTTGAGGGTGAGCAAATTTTTTGTGTTTTTATGTGTCCCTTTAAATGCAAATGAGCTGCTTGTGTGTGTGTGTGTGTGTGTGTGTGTGTGTGTGTGTGTGTGTGTGCGTATGATATGTAGGTTTAGGCATAGGAAGAGAATAGGGGTTATGCCGTTTATATACTGTCTATGGGTTATGCGGAAGGTGCGGAACGCCCAACGTTCGAACCGGAAAACAGGTAAGGTTATAAACATTTCCGGTTTGCATTACCGTACGCATCTGCAGCGGTAGATGATCTCTGAGGTAACTTATTTTGCGCTTTTTTTAGAATACAATTCTTATTTCTGTTTTAATTAAAATGTCACGAAGGATGTAATTATTTGTCTAGTAATTTGAATGTTGTATTCGAAAAGAGATGCAAAGAAATTACACATTGCTGGGTGTTAGATTTTTTAGAGTCACTTATTTGCTTTAAAAAGTATTTTAAAGTGTCAATGACGTCATACACATCGACCAGAGATACTGCTTTATGGCAATCCTTCAGTCACTTTGGTGCTTTCGCGCTCTGCACTTTCTTTTCTCTCGAGGCATCGACAACACAGCTGACACAGGTAAACACACGTGCTAGACGAGTTTTTGTTTTGTTTGTTTCAAGCAGTATCTCTGGTCGTAATCAGTCCTTCACTGACCAATCAGCGTTCATTAGCAGAATGCTAGCGTGTTATGGGCAACAACAACTCAACCTGTAAGAAAACGAAAGGACATAAGTACTCGTTCATTCAACTTTCGACCTATAACCCATGTTGAACTTGCAAAACCTACAATCAAATCTGAGATTTCTCAACGGCAATCGGGTGAAAGAGATACATTTAGCCGTCTAGCCCCATAGACTCCCATTCAGTCTGCGCTCGCCCGCGATCACCTCCAGTGGAATTCTAATGGAACTGCAACCAAGATCGATACAATGGGGCTAATAGGAAGTGCCAAGGCTCTCCGTAGACGGGCTCTGGTTTAGGGGTAGGGTGTGTGTGTGTGTGTGTGTGTGTGTGTGTGTGTGTGTGTGTATGTGTGTGTGTTTCTTAAGCAGCCCTAGAGGTCGATCATAGATCAAATCGATCCACCATCAAACAGCGTATATTTTGTGCTGTTTTATGCGTTTGAGACATGGTGTTTGCAAAACTTACATTTCACAGGAATATTCTCCATCTGTAAATCTTAGAAAGTCGTGCAAATATTTCCATTTTGCTGCTAAACTTCACATTGAACGAGCGCTGCTGCGCGCATGCGCGCCAAATAGGATCGCAATAATTCTGACCAATATATACATTTTGCTTGGAAAATTAATAGGCTATGCGATATTTTATAACACCAGAAATATCTTCTAATTATAATAATTTATCTTTAGGATGTTGGATAAGTTGCAGTGAACTTATAGCTCATTACACTCATATATTTTATACTTATTCAGGGAAGAATTTTTTAAGAAACCAAATATAATAAAGATACAAAATATAGTTTTGGGTTTAGGACCTAAGCTACTTAAGAAAGATGACTTATGCTTATTTAGAATGCTGAGAATTACAGCTTTTAAAGCAACATTTTTTTTTTGGAGAAAGCAAGAATGTTTGGTTAGATTTAGTTTACATTATGGAGAGGATAACGTGAAATTAAGAGCAAAAGTATACATTTTGAAAAGATATGTGCAACTCTAAAATTAAAGAATATTCCATAAAATAAAGGAATACATATTAGCCTACATTAACTAAATAACTTGTATAATTGTGTTAAATGTGTTTGAATTGAAAGACATAATAAAGTACATAATATATATATATATATGCTAAAATATTTGTTGTTGGACATTAGATGTGCCTTATTTAGAATTTTAAACCTACAAATGTATTTTTATGATAATATAGCCAATTACTAAGCTCAGATTCATCTTACCAGTTAAAATGTAGTCTGTGCTTTTGTAATTATTTATTTTAAATTTTGTGATTTTTAACTTCTGCTTTAATAAGCTTTTTTTATTTTATTTTAGATTGTAATGTTCTTCTAATAACCATAAACATTAAAACTATCTAATTAAATCTTGGGCACAAAACAAAAATAAAACCTGGATAATATATATATATATATATATAGGCTACAATGATAAATGAGACACTATAGACCTACAAACGTGTTAAGTTATATTGTATACTATCAATTGTTTATGTAAAAAAAAAAAAAAAAAAAATATATATATATATACATATATCACCGTTAACAAACATTTAATATACAATTTAACACGTTTGTAGGTCTATATTGTCTCATTTATCATTGTAGCCTTATTTAAGCTGATTTTCTTTACTGTATATTTATTTTTGGACTGATAATGGTTAATAAAGTCAAATAATGGTAGGAGAGAGTGTCAGTCATTGTGTTCCTATTGGTCAGTGTTAGAGGATCTGTGTAACAGCTGAGGCTTAGCCTGACAGTTAGCCTGCCCTGGACCAGGCTAGTTTCCCAGCATAAGTTGCCAGAGTAACTGAGTTTGAACTATTTTAAGTTTGCTTTATGAAACAGAATCAGCCGACAATAAGTCTGACTAACCAAAATAAGCCTGGCTTGTATTCTAATCTTGTTTTATGGAACAACCCTCAGGGCTCCTTTTTCATCTCTGTTCGCGTTCACTGAGACACACACCATCGTGTCCTACTGCCCAAAAAAGAAGAAGAACGTGATTCTTATGAGCACCACACACAAGGATGCAGCAGTCAGTGAACGTGAGGACAGAAAACCGGAGATGATTTTGGACTACAACGCCACTAAAGGTGGAGTGGACAATCTAGACAAGGTATGTGGTACTTTGTATTTGTTCACTGCTAAAAATAATTGTACAATAATAACTTCTATTCTAAGCTAAATGGTAAATTGAACTTTAAATGTATTGGGGAAAAAAGTAAATTGCATTATCAAATAGATGACCAAACATTTACTAAAATGTTGTGCATGTTCGTGTAATATTACAGATTGTTGCAACACACACATGTGGACGGAAGACTGGCCCATGGCTATCTTCTTCAACATTACTGATGTCTCGGCCTACAATTCTTTCGGTCTGTGGAGGGAGATCAATCCCACCTGGGGACAGGCGAAAAGCTACCGAAGGAGGCTGTTTCTGGAGGAGCTGGGGGAAGCGCTGGTGTAGCCCTTTATGAAAAGAAGGCAAAACATTCCTCACACACCAGCCTCTGTGAGCTTCCTGAGAAAAGTGCAGGATTCCAGAGATGAGAAAAATGGTCCCTCATCGGCCGGTGCGTCCACAGCTGGTCCCTCATCGGCCGGTGCGTCCACAGCTGGTCCCTCATCTGCCGGTGCGTCCACAGCTGGTCCCTCATCTGCCGGTGCGTCCACAGCTGGTCCCTCATCGGCCGGTGCGTCCACAGCTGGTCCCTCATCTGCCGGTGCGTCCACAGCTGGTCCCTCATCTGCCGGTGCGTCCACAGCTGGTCCCTCATCTGCCGGTGCGTTCACAGCTGGTCCCTCATCGGCCGGTGCGTCCACAGCTGGTCCCTCATCTGCCGGTGCGTCCACAGCTGGTCCCTCATCTGCCGGTGCGTCCACAGCTGGTCCCTCATCGGCCGGTGCGTCCACAGCTGGTCCCTCATCTGCCGGTGCGTCCACAGCTGGTCCCTCATCTGCCGGTGCGTCCACAGCTGGTCCCTCATCTGCCGGTGCGTCCACAGCTGGTCCCTCATCGGCCGGTGCGTCCACAGCTGGTCCCTCATCGGCCGGTGCGTCCACAGCTGGTCCCTCATCTGCCGGTGCGTCCACAGCTGGTCCCTCATCTGCCGGTGCGTCCACAGCTGGTCCCTCATCGGCCGGTGCGTCCACAGCTGGTCCCTCATCTGCCGGTGCGTCCACAGCTGGTCCCTCATCGGCCGGTGCGTCCACAGCTGGTCCCTCATCTGCCGGTGCGTCCACAGCTGGTCCCTCATCGGCCGGTGCGTCCACAGCTGGTCCCTCATCTGCCGGTGCGTCCACAGCTGGTCCCTCATCGGCCGGTGCGTCCACAGCTGGTCCCTCATCGGCCGGTGCGTCCACAGCTGGTCCCTCATCGGCCGGTGCGTCCACAGCTGGTCCCTCATCGGCCGGTGCGTCCACAGCTGGTCATGTATATATGTATGTGTGTGTGTGTGTGTGTGTGTGTGAAAAAACGATATACTTATCAAAGATAAATGAATCTGTAATTGAAGTTTTGTCTTTTATGCTATGTCAAATTTAGTCATTTTGTTTTGTTTTTGTATAGTCCAACCGTACGCCAGTGTCCCCACTGCCAGAGTAAGATGAACTGCCGACACCGGTCCTGTTTTAAGGTGATTGTGCATAACTAACACTGTTTCTTTATGTGGCATTGCATTTATTTTAATACTCAATGTATTTCTGTTTCTCTTTTCGTAGTGTGGAAAATTGCTTGATTTTAAATTTAAGCAATCAGCGCGGTTGGCAAAGTTTCGTGCCAAAGCCCAGCAGTGGGCTAAAACAACAGCTGCGTCACGCAATCAATCCAGAGTCCTTGACAATTAACCATCATGGTAAGCAAAGTTCAACATTCAAATTTCATTACCTCACACTTTGCTCTAAACTAAAACTAAACAATTATATAGGAGGCTCTACAATATAAAGATGTTTTACATACAAGTACATAAACATAATACATTACATGATCATGAATAAATTGTAATTCCTGTAAACTGACAGTTCAAATAAAAAGTAATTAATATTATTTCCACTGATGTGCCACTAATGGGCAGAACTCTTGTAAATAAAAGAGCTAATAGGCAGTTGGTAAAGTCACACATCACTGCAGCTGCCATTAGAAGCTCTGGTTCCCAGAAAAAGGAGAACTACTGCACATGCACAATGACTAAATCTAAACAAAATTTACAGTTTTAACTCTTATTTGATCTTATGATACATTTTGCAATATGTTTTGAGATTTCAGGAGTTCCCCATTCAAGTAAATAGCAGTTAGCCTTGCATAACATGAAAAAAGTTGCCTGAAGGCTTTGCAACTATGGCTACCAAGTGAACTGATGTTCATTGAAAGCAGAAAGCTTGTCACACTCAACTTTAGCAGAAGCCTTGATTTTTCTTTTTATTAAACAGTCTGAATAGCCTTTCAGAATTTTTTTGTATGGTATAATATAAATAATAAGCCTGGACATAAAAATAAATAAATAAAAAAACTCTGTTTTTGTGTTGAAGCAAGAAAAAACACATGTTGGCTTGGAGTCACATGATACTAAGCATATTTTTTAGTTTCTTTCAGAATTATTATGAACCATTTTTAAAAGCTGTACTGTTTGACGTTCTTATATTTTAGATGGAGAAGCTGAAAGCTCTGGAATATGTTCCTCTTCTTCTACTAGGGAAATGTTCGAAGGCCCATAAGTGGACAACGGAGGTCCAGTGTCCCTTTGAGTTCCCACCTGAGGGACATATGGTGATGGACAAAATGCTCATCCTCTTTGAGCATATTTTACAGGGTAAATTGTATTTGCAAGCACTGATACCTAAATACTGTAGCTATACAAGTTTCTGTGTTAAACTAAACTTTATTTAAAAAAAAATTATATATGACTTTAAAGGCAGGGTAGGTAGAAATGGTCTAAAAATTTTATTTTTCAAATTTGTTTAAACTTTATGTACATATCAATACATAATTAAAATGTAAGTACTCTGAAAAAGAAAGTATCAAAATCGAGTGTCTGTAGACCTCTCACGACTGTTTTAAAGACATCTCATTATTTCCATTCACTCATTTCTGTGCTTCTTCCAAAGCCACGCCCCCAAAACACATGAACGCGCGACTCCGACCGCTGAGCTAGAGGACGCATTATTTACCTGAGACAAGCGGAGGGGAAGGGGCATTTTTTTGCCTGGTTTGCCTTCACTAACTGCATATGCCGGTACTGTAAATTTAGATTGCTCTTTCTCTGCCATTGTTTTGGTATTCCTAGGTTCAGTGCCTTCTTCTTCTTCGATAGATTTTATTGGCAGCTTGCAAACATAGTGCATTACCGCCATCTACTGGACGGAGGTGTGATCAGGTTCCGTGCCTCTCGCACTCCTCAAATCAAACGGTCGCGCGCAAGTAGGCAGGTGCTGTGTGGCAAAAGGGTGGTTGCCATGGTTGCGAGAGAGTGACAGTCGCCTAAGCCAATCCTTTGATTCGTCCCGAATCGAAATAATGAGCTGTGTTTAATACAGATTAAACGGTCTAGAGTCACTTGATTTTTATACTCTTTTTTTCAGAGTTCTTACATTTTAATTATGTATTGATATATACAGAAAGTTTTAACAAATTTGGATCTTTAATTTTTAATAAATCCTACCTACCCTGCCTTTAATGGTACTTTTTTTTTAAAGATTTGAGTCCAGAAGAAGAACAAGAGGTCACAGAAGGTAATGAAGCAGAAAGGCAGGACTTGAAAGAGACTGTAGAAGATGAAGAGGACATTATACTGGAAAACAATGTAGAAATGGAAAGACTGGAGGATGAAGAGCAGATCGAAGAACAACAGATAGAAAGTGGGGAGGAAGAACCAGAGAGACCTGTTGAGGAACAGAGATTCAAAAGTCCAGAAAAAGAACAAGAGGATAATAATAATAATAATAATAATAATAATTCATTACATTTATATAGCGCTTTTCTAGGTACTCAAATTGCTTTGAGTCAGGATTTAAAAGTCCTAGAGTCAGGACTTAAAAGAGGCTGTAGAAGATGAAGAGGACATTATATCAGAGAAAAATGTAGAAGTGAGGATGAAGGAAAGATCGGAGGATAAACAGCAAATTGAAGTTGACAGAAAGTGGAGGGGGAGAACCAGAGAGACCTGTTGAGGAAGGAGACATAAAGGTGAAAGAAAAGACTAAACAGGCAGAGGAGATGAAGAAACAGGTAAAGAAAAGAATGATCAGTGCACTTAAGATGAATGAAATGGAAGAGAGAAGAGAGATTGGTCGTATTAAAACCAGAATGGTGAGTAGAAGAAGATGGGCTGAAGCAAAGACTCTTGATATATAAAACGTTACACTCCTATTACTCATTAATAATGGCCAACATGGCAAATGAATCCAACCTTCTAAATAAAAGAGCAAAGTGTTGATTAGAAAAGTTAACACGTCATCCCAACTGCCGTTAGAAGCTCCGGTTGCTCTAGAAATAGACAGTATTCTGAGATTCGCGTGTATGACTGCTCATGCCCATTGGCTGCTCCAGTCTGAAAAGTTTTTTGTTTTTCTTTATACTTTAGGAACATAGGAAAAAAAAAAATATATATATACAGTATATGAGACTGTTGTTGTCAGATTTTATTGGTGATTTCAAATCTGAAATTTAATCTTAAATGTAATAATTTAACAGTTTTGGAGAATTTGACGTTTCCCCATTCAGAGAGATAGGAGCTGCACTTGGATGCCCAAGAGGCATTTCAAAGATGGCCGCTGAGTCAAATGACTTTGGCTAAAGCCAGTACAATGAGCAAGGAACAATGTGAACTTGAATTAAGGCTAAAAAAATGTTTTGTTTTACTTCACAGCAAGTCAGCTGTCAACATGGCAGCAAAGAGAAAGACACAGGTATAAAATGTTATACTATACAGTTAGCTCTTTGCATTGCTAGTCTATTACACATTGAGTCATCCATGTGGAAAGTTCTCTGTCAGGATCTGGGTTGCTTCTCTGTTCTCTCTCACTCTCACACTACCACACACACTCATTGACACACTCATCTCACTCACACATCAGCGCACACACACACTTTCATGTTTGCACTCTGTCATCACCTGTTGATCATCACAATCAGCGCTCGCGCTGCTTTGTGGTGACACCTGTTTCTTGTCTTGTCTGATTACTTGGTCTACTTCTGGTGTTTGTTCTCTCTGTTCTGTGTTGGATTATTGTGTGAGTTACGTTCTCTCATCTTGTCAGCAAACTCTTACCTTGTCTTGTGTAGCAGCATTCGCCTTAGTGTGCCCTGTTTCCAGTCACCTGCTGTGGTGAGTCTCATCTAAGTTTACTCTGCTCGAGCTGCTTTCCACAAGGACAAGTTCCTACTGAGAGAGAGAATTTTTCTGTTCAACGCTATCTCTCCTGACAAAGTATCCACTGTGTAGCTGTCTTCCTGGAGAGCTTCTTTTGAGTTCCAGTTCTGAGCTATTTACTACAAGCCGCATTTTTGTTGAACATTAAAGACTTTGAATTGAGTTACCTTTGCTTTTGGATCTTTTTGTTGCACTCTGACAGAATAATCCGAACACTATGGATCCAGCGAAGGAGGAATCGATTATCGAGGGTTGAACGACATAACGGTCAAGAATCGCTACCCCAGGCCCCTTATGTCGTCGGCTTTCGAAATCTGACAGGGCGCAAAGGTCTTCACAAAGTTGGACTTGCGTAACGCATACCATCTCGTTCGTATTAAGCAGGGGGACGAATGAAAGACTGCGTTTAACACCCCTATCGGTCATTTTGAATATCGCGTTCTTCCTTTCGGGCTGGTCAACGCCCCCGTAGTATTCCAGACGTTGGTCAATGATGTCCTGTGTGACATGTTAAATGTCTTTGTATTCATTTATCTGGACGACATCCTCATTTTCTCACCCTCACTCGAAGTACATGTCCAACACGTTCGCCGGGTCTTACAACGGTTACTCGAGAACCGCCTTTTCGTTAAATGTGTATTTCATTCTCGATCGGTTACGTTCCTTGGTTCGGTGGTCTCTGCTGAGGGTATCAGCATGGATCCCGAGAAGGTGCGGGCGGTCCTCGATTGGCCCGTTCCGGAGTTCCGAGTTGCTCTCCAGCGGTTTTTTAGGTTTCGCTAACTTTTACAGATGATTCATTTGTAATTTTAGCCAGGTTGCCACTCCTCTGTTTGCCCTCACCTCGACCAAGTTTCAATTCGTTTGGTCAGAGATGGCGCAAGATGCATTCGATCGACTCAGAGGTTGTTCATCTCCGCGCCCATTTTAGTCACCCCGGATCCTGAGGGAGCCAGTGTCCCATTTATTGTTTGGACTGATCACCGGAACCTTGAATACATCCACACCTCTAAGAGACTTAACGCTCGACAGGCCCGCTGGGCATTATTTTTTGGTCGTTTTGACTTTTCGATCTCATTTAGGCCAGGTTCCAAGAACCTTAAGCCTGATGATCTCTTGTGGCAGTTCGGTTCCACAGAGGAGGCTTCGACCAAGGAGGTTATTGTACCCCAGCACTGCGTGGTCGGAGCTGCCGTCTGGGGAGTTGAACAGACCGTAAAAAGAGCTCTTTCACTCGTTGTCAGACCTCCTCGTGCCCCGAAAGGAACGTTGTTTGTTCCCGAGACCGCTCGCTCATCCGTTCTCCAGTGGGGTCACGCCTCTAAGTTAGTCGCTCATCCCGGAGTTAGGGGTACCTTGGCCGCTATTCGCCAGAGATTTTGGTGGCCCACTAGAGAACGTGACATACGTCTGTTCGTAGCATCTTGTCCTGTCTGCGCCCAAGTCAAGCAATACCCCGCCTGCGGGTCTTCTCAGACCACTTCCTATTCCGTCACGCCCGTGGTTGCACATTGCTTTAGATTTCGTTACCGGTCTTCTGTCATCCGCCGGGAACACGGTTATTCTTACTGTGGTCGACCGTTTTTCTAAAGCAGCTCATTTTATTCCGCTTCCTAAACTACCGTCCGCCCGAGAGACCGCCCAGATAATGGTAGATCACGTATTTAAAATTCATGGTCTTCCTTCGGACATTGTGTCAGACAGAGGGCCCCAATTCGCTTCTCAGTTCTGGAGGGAATTCTGCCGACTGATTGGGGCATCCCCCAGTCTGTCGTCAGGAATCCATCCTCAGACCAATGGGCAAGCCGAACGGACCAGTCAGATTCTCGGACGCATGTTGCGCAGCTTGACTTCACAGAGCCCAGCATCTTGGGGGGACCAGTTATCCTGGGCCGAATACGCCCATAATTCACTACCCTCGTCCGCCACTGGGTTATCCCCATTTGAAAGCTGCCTCGGTTACCAACCTCCACTTTTACATCCCAGGAGTCTGAGACTTCCGTGCCATCCGTACAGGCTTTTATTCAAAGGTGTAAGCGTACTTGGAGGAGAGTGAGATTTCTTACTCTCAGCCTCACGGGCTAATCTGAAATACAGAAAGGCCCCGATCTTCTCGTTGTATTTCCTTATATAGACAGAAAGTTCTTTCACAAGGAAACATCTGCTAACAATGGGAATTTACATTCAGAGTTGACACCTTTTGGGGGTATGAGACCATTTGTCTAGAGACCAAAGTCCAGTCTAGAGTCCTTTGTGTGCAAGCTATCCCTAAACTCTTAAAAACCTTATTACCTTTTGATTTACCTATTTGGAAATGAGACCTTTGTACCAGTCGCACTGAGACATTTCAAATGATACCAAACATTTATAAAACTGGATGATAATTGTTAACATTTAAACCATATAGTTTGTGTGTAAATCTCAGGTGATGTTAGCATAAGAGAGAGAGGGTGGGGGGAAGAGGGAAAGAGATGTATTCTGAAGTGAGTTAAAATGGTAATTTCCAGCAAGGTCCTGTCTTCAACCAGACTGTCCGGCATTTTCTAATTACTCAATTCTTACAGTATCCCAAAATATTTAGCTCTGTTGTAATGTTAAGAACTCCACATTCAGTGTATGCTAATGTATAGGGGACTTTATTGCAAAAAATAAACATCTTGAATGGAATTCATATTTGCTTACTGATTACAGTAGGAGTACATGCAGTGCAAAAGAGCATACGGTTAGAAGATCACAGAACCAATACACAAATATCAAATATTCTGTACAGTTCTACAGTGTTGGCTTCTACAGTGTAGTATGAATATAACATATAATCTAACTATAACATGTAAAGTTCAGGTGTATATTTCCATTGCTTCTGAATGTTAACAGCAGTTGTTGAAGTTGCTCTTCAGTCTGAGTCGCATTTATGGGTCAGTTTTGGTAAGATGATAAGAATCCTAAATAATGAATTGGAATTCAAATTTCAGATTTCATGCTTTGATGACAAAACCTGCTGTAGTGTGGGTATGTTGGAGCTTTGCTTGTGGAGAAAGGTCTTTAGTGGTCGTGAAAGCTGTCTGTTAAGGTTAGGGCTTAGTTTCTGTTGTAGTAGCATTCACCTTTCAGCACGCCACCTTTCGTTACGTACATCCCTCGACCTGCAGCTACCCCTGTCTCTGTCTCTGTGCTGGTGGTGTTGCTGTACCACAGTAATGGCACATGAGGATGGTGGCTTTCCATGGTGCTTTGTTAAAAGTTTTTGATGAGTTACGTTAAATGCTTTAAAAATGTAGTAAGTGATGTAATGATATGTAAAGATTGAAATATAATGATGATTTGTTTTGTAATTGGCTCTTTATTTTTACCTAAATCACAGGGACGTAAAGAGGTGTTGGTGCATTGGGTGCCTTGTCCATCCTGGTAAGAATAAGTAAACCTACATGGCAACTTAATTCACCTCTGTACATTTCTCATTTATTGATTGTTGCTTTTACTGTTTCCAGTAAGAAGACATGGCCACACACCGGGCAGCCTGAAGATCATGTTCAAATTACTCTCACTCAATGTTAAGTACATTACCGGTACATGAAGACAGTTTTTGTTTGTTTGTTTGTTTGTTTTTGAACCAAAGTCTGTTATAGTGGACAAATAAAGGTTTGTGTTTTCACTATGTCCATTTACATCTTTTGACCTTAAAAAAAACACCACATTTTTATGCCTGAAATATCCAGGAGCTGGAGCTAATCCCAGCTACCACAGGCCAAAGGTAGATCACCCTGAACAGGTGACCAGTCTGTCACAGAGATGACACACACAATATAGCCTCTAGTTCCTGATTAACTATACCTGCATGTGCGGAGGACACTGGTGAAACCCACAGCAACACTGGAGAAACTATCAATCAGGAAATATGAAGTCATTTGTAGTCTTGCTAGTCATTTTTGAATGTAAGCCCATGTGTATGTGTACAGTATAATATATACTTGTCTATTCAGTAAATATATGGATATGAACAACCATATTCTCTCTAGAAGCTAGATGTACAAGGTATATTATATTAGCACATAGACACAGATTGCTCCAAATGGGCCCAGTGAGTTGAGTCTAGAGAAAGTGAAGTACCACTGCTGCATTAATGCATAAGAACATTTGGTAAATACCATAGTAGAATTATCATAGTAGAATTTACCCTTGTATAGTCAAACAATGCTTTTAATAATTCAAAACAGAGAAGTTTTTCAAATAATAGTGCTTACACATCCCTTCTGATCAAATTCAGTTGGGTGACAAAAAGTTATAATGTATAGTTAAGATGAGAGAAATTTGTGGGAGGAAATAACTGTTTTGTAAAAATATTATTTGCAGTCTTATAACATTGTATGTTATTATAGTTTTCATATATGTTCATTTTATATATATATATATATATATAGTGGTGGTCAAAATTGATGGCACCCCTGATAAATATGATAAAAAATAAATCTGCATTGTTTATCCTTTTGATCTTTCCTTCAAAAAATTTGCAAAAATCTCACCTTTCATTGAAGTAAAAGAATTGAAATTGGGGGGTAAATCACATTATGAAATAAATGTTTTTCTCCAAAACACGCTGGCCATAATTGTTGGCACCCCTAGAATTTTTTATGAGAAAAATATCTCTGAAGTATATTCCCATTAATATTTACCTTTTTTAGCACACCAGGGGGACTAGGAACATGAAATTGTCCAGCTATGACTTCTTGTTTCACAGGAGTTTAAATATGAGGAAACACAAAGGCCAAATTCCCTGAATCATCCATCACAATGAGTAAAACCAAAGAATATAGTTCTGATGCGCATCAAAAGATTGTTGAGCTTCACAAAATAGAAAGTGGCTGTAAGAAAATATCTAAAGAATTGAAAATCCCCATTTTGACCATCAGGGCAATAATTAAGAAGTTATAATCAACTAAAGATGTTACGAATCTGCCAGGAAGAGGACGTGTGTCTATATTGTCTTAATGGACGGTGAGGAGGAGAGTTTGAGTGGCCAAAGACTCTTCAAGGATCACAGATGGAGAATTGCAGAGATTAGTTGAGTCTTGGGGGTCAGAAAGCCAAAAAAAAAAATCAAACAACCCCTACATCCCCACATGTTGTTTGGGTGGGTTTCAAGAAAAATCCTCCTCGCTCCTCCAAAAATAAACTCCAGCATATTCAGTTGTCAGACACGACTGGATCTTCAAAAGGGACCGGATTCTATGGTCAGATGAAACAAAAAAAAAGGGCTTTTTGGCAGCAAACCCTAAATTTAATACATTTTTGGCCTATTTATTTGCTGGAGGTCCTGGACATCTTGTTCAGATACATGGTATTATGGATTCTAGCAAATACAAACAGATAAAAAATCAAAACCTGACGGCCTCTGCTAGAAATCTTATAATGGGCCGTGGTTGGATCTTCCATCAGGACAACGGTCCAAAACAAACATCAAAATCAACACAAAAGTGGGTAACTGAGCACAAAATGAAGCTTCTGCCATGACCGTCCCAGTTCCCTGACCTGATGAGTGGAGTGAACTGAAGAGAAGAAGCACCAACATGAACTTGTGAATCTGAAGGATCTGGAGAGATTCTGTATGGAGGAATGATCTCTGATCTCTTGTCAGGTGTTCTCCAAACTCATCAGGCATTATAGAAGAAAACTCAGAGCAGTTATCTTGGCAAAAGGAGGTTGCAAAAAGTATTTAATAACAGGGTGCCAACAATTATGGCCAGCACGTTTTGGAGAAAAACATTTATTTTATAATGTGATTTACCCCCCACTTTCAATTCTTTTACTTCAATGAAAGGTGAGATTTTTGTGAATTTTTTGAATGAAAGATCAAAAGGATAAACAATGCAGATTAATTTTTTACAGCCATTTTTTATCATATTTATCAGGGGTGCCATCAATTTTGACCACCACTGTATATATATGTTCATTATAGTTCAACTGGTGAGATAATAATGGAAAGGTTGAAGGGTCCATTTCCAGGAATACACTATAGATACACTAAATATTGCAGAAGCACTTTGGTCAAGAAATACTGCAATGCTTTAATAATTATTACTATTATTATTTAATAAAAATAACTATTTTTTGTAAGCAAAGAAAAAAAAAGTTTCACTGTAATCAACAAATCTTTTGCTGCATCAGGTTAAACCCACAATGCAATCTGTCGTTTTAGTTTGATATTTAATGGGGGCAAATTTAGCAAGTTTATAGTTAACTGGGTAGCAATTGTGAACAATTTTAATAGAAAATTCAACAATAATTTAGATTTCTTCACCACTACTACTAACCGGTTGGATGACGCACTAGTGATACTGAAAGCTGATTGGCCTTGATGGTTATATATGCGGAAAAGGGCCAATTTAATTAATTTATATGATGTCCGATTTATTCTCCCTAGTGCCTTTTTGCGCGCATTTTCCACGGGTTTTAATAATAAAACTGGTCTGAAAGAATGAATATCATATTAAAGAAAACGTCAACATTAAATGTGTAACTATTTAATAAATCAGAGTCGATGATGTGCATGCGTGAAATCGAATTTTAGTTGCTATGAAGGTTATGAATTCTGACTGCATATATATTTACACTCGAACCGATAACGCGTGTTATGAATTCTGCCTATATTTACACTTGAATCTGGGCGTGCATGCAGTGATTCGAATTTTAGTTGCTATAGCGACGCGTTTTTTGAATTCTGAAATCTGCATGTATGCACACTTCACGCTCGACCGCTGTCTGTTGGTTGAGAGACGAGGCGAATTAACAGACTTTTGCTGAGGCTTTTTCGAAATTTGAGACTTTGAAGCTCTTTATACTTTTATTCTACAAAGACATCGGAGAATATATCCTTTACATTTTTAAAGCGTCATATAATTTCTGAGAATAACTTGTTACTTTTATTTGTTTGTTTGATTTTTTCAGGGGAGTATTTCTGAGGAGATTTCTATTGTATTGTATTGTGTTGTGTTGTGTTTTGTATTGATTTTATTGCAGTTTGGAGGAGGGTGTCGGCTCACAATCATATGATGGGCGAAAGAGGAGGTGAGTGCTTTAATTTTTCATTTATGGTTTATGGTAATGATGTTGTACAATGACTGACTAAAGTTACATTAATTTGAAGAACCCAGATCACATTTATTTGATTCCTTGCATGCGAAATAAAGTTTTGAATTTGAGTTACATTTAAGTAAAAAATTGTAATTGACCAAAGACATTGATTATTGATTATAATACTAACGATGTGATATGTGAAATATTCCATCCTAAGATCACTGCAGGAGAGCTGCTTATTTCTCTCAGACGGCTGGTCAGGAGGTTTGGAGACCCGGTGATGACCGTGATCAGGATCCGCTGCCCAGAGATGGACAAAGTAAGTTACACAATTTCCTTACTTGAATGAAAGTAAGTTACAGATACTACTGGTCAAATATTAGGCTACTCAGTTACAAGTAAAAGTTGAAAAGACTGATTTTTTCTTAAGTAAAAGTACAGAAGTACTTGTTTTTAAAAGTACTTAAGTATCAAAAGTGAATTAATGTCAATGCATTGTTTTATTATTGTTGTTTGTGATACTTACAGTACCTTATGCCTCTGAATCTATGCCTGCCTACCCTCATATCAATATGAAATGTATTTCTAAAACACAGTTCCTGTAGTGTGATTGAATGTGAGATTGAATAAGTGCTCTCAATAACGTCCACAATAGTTTCGGACACCCTGTTCCCTCAAATAGTGCCCTATTTAAAGTTTTTGGGCTTTTAGTATGACTATGTCAGCCACTGTTATAAGCTAGTGCTCCAAAACAATGACAAAATGTGCATTAAGAAGACCAAACCCAACGTTGAAAATGAAAATCAGATTGATGTCAGAATCCAACTACTTTCTACTCAAGGACCTTGACAGAAATGTGGTGGAGTAAAAAGTACGATGCTTGTCTTTCAAATGTACGTTAGTGAAGTTAAAGTAAAATGTTTCCAGAAAAAATAATACTCAGGTAAAGTACAGATGCTCAAAAAGTGTACTTAAGTACAGTACTCAAATACAGGGACAGACTGGGGCTAAAAAACAGCCCTGGACTTTCTCCCAAATAGGCCCATCATCCGGCCATTCGCCCCTTGCCGTGCGCTACAGACACTAGCCAGGATGTCCTGATACTATGCCACATACTGTAGCCTATCAGACAAGCAAGTAACATCTCAAAACCAATCATGATAATTGGGCTTGTGTTTATTAATGAAGCCTCAGCCTTCAAATAAAAACAAAAAATGTGTACAATGCCATTACATCTGCACTGAAAATAAAATACAAATAATGAAATGTCACTGACCACAGAAACCCCAAATTACACAAATAATAATGTAAGCAAATTTAAAAGTGCAATAGCTAGGTAAGCCTTATAAAACTATTAAGTCAGTGGCTAGTAGGCCGAATCTTTTTTTTACACGTAGCATATAAGTGATCGTATTAGTGTCCCTGCTGTTGGCTGTTCATATTGCTTTATTAGACTTTTTTGTTGTGCCGACGGCCCTCGGTTGGACGGCCGTTCTGGACTTTTCCAGAACGCACAGATTGTCAGTCCGTCCCTGCTCAAATAAATGTACTTTGTTACTGTCCACCTCTGCCGCTGCCAGACCCGACCCAGACCCAGAGCCAGGATCGCCCTGGATATTTAACATCTCTGTCTGTCTTCTGAGTTTTCTGTTTCTGTGTCCACAGGTCAGGCTCACGGGACGAGGGCGAAGCAGAACCCAGATGATGGACGTCCGTCCACTTCGTCTAAACACTCTCGCAGAGGTCAGAATAGGCTTTTAATAAAGAAGTATTGGCTTAGTTTCTATTTCTATTTTCAATGGCTGATTTGTCAACTAAAGTAACGGTAACACTTTATTTTGATGGTCCCTTTTGAACATTCTGTCGACTATAAGTAACTTTTCAACTACAGATGGGTCTAATAGTTGTTTTCATTTGTTTCTTCTTCATTTCAGAAATAGCTCCAGAACGTAGGAAGATACCTGGTTGTTTCCTCAGGATCTGTAAGGCTTTGAAGGCTGTTTTCTGCTGCTGTTCCAGTAGTGCTGTGAATGTTGTGGAGCCTTTTATTCCTGAACCATCATCACCTGCTCCAGATCACTCCGGCGTCAAGCCAATTAATGGTAAATCATTATTTCTCCAACATTATTTTATACAGTATTACCTTGTTTTCCACTCAAAATAAGGCTTGTTTTTACAGAATATTAAAATTATTTCCCCCATTATAATATTATTTATTATAATGGGGGAAAGTCTACTGTCTACTAATACTCTAGTAGAGTCTACTAATACTTACTAATGAGAGTTAGTGGACATGTAGGTGCAATGTTACTTATAGAATGTATTAAAGGGACCAAAATAAAGTGAAACCAAAGTAACAATTTGATGTGACATTGATAATTAATATTATAAAAAAATAAATAAAAAAAAAACAGTTTCTGATGTCTGAAATGTTCCATCCTCAGGCCGCTCCAGATCCTGGAGAACTGCTTCCAGAGATTCTTCTCCGGGCATCGCGTCATCCTCACCTTGGTCTAGCCCTGAGGCCCATGTCGAGAGGAGATGTAGAGAGCCGTTGAGTCTGAGCAGCCGAGGCTCGTACTGTGCTGAGTGGAGGTGGAGTGGCGATGGATCGGAGAGCCCAAACCCACAGGGGTCCGACAGCCTCGAAAGGATTCTGTGTCCTCCGCTGCCGGGTCAAGTTCCTGTCGAGCCAACAGAGACATCAACTGGCCGAACTGCTCAGGGTGCCGTGGAGGCTTCTCCAGTGAACAAGAGCTCAACAGGTGAGACTGAAATAAGGCTGGGCAGTGTAAAGTCTACAGAGAGAGATTTTGCTATTTCATGCATAACTGAGTCAAGTTTTTAACATGTCCGATTTCGACCAGCACTGATATTTTTTAAATAAAACAATGGATCTAGCAAGCTAATAATTGTCTCATATTTTTCTGTTTGTTTTTCAGAGTCCTTTGAGTCTCTCTATGACGTGGAAAAGATGATTGGATCCGGAGGATTTGGCAAAGTGTTCCTGGGAACACGCAAATTTGATGGCAAAAAGGTAAATCTTACTGAATTGTACAAACATTTTGCTCTTGCATGCGTAAAAAAACACATTTAAAACAATTTACAGATGGTTTAATACTTACTACAAGGTCAGGTGCTTGAATACTCTTACTGTCATTGAAACTGGGTTTTTTTGTGTGCAGGTTGCCATCAAGCGGATGCGCAAGATTAACAACGATCGCTATCTTAATATTGTAAGTTGGCCAAAACCTGAATGTGTATGGAGTTGTTTAAGTGCAGATTACTGTAGTTAATACACCTGTAGGAAGCATTAGGTATAAATGTGATCAACAAATAACTTTGAGCTGAAAAGGCTCTTTTGAACGCATCTAAAAAGATCCAAGAATAGTACATTTCAAAATGATGTTTTCTTCAGATTTTTACCCAGCAAACCTTCTGTCTGCATCTTCTCTCTAGCCTGGGCATCCCGAACCTCTCGTTACAGAAGTGGCGCTGCTGCTGCTGATGAGGCGAGAATCCATAAGCCCCTTCGTCATACAACTGTACGAGTGGTTTGAAGATCCTAGAGGATTCACTCTGGTTATGGAGTATCCCGAACCCTGCGAGAGCTTGCTGGACTCAATCATTCGTCAACCTTGGAGTGACTGGTTCTCACGGGTCGTCATGATACAGGCTGTGCGGGCAGTGCAACACTGCATCCATCGTGGTGTTTTCCATAATGACATTCATGCGCAGAATTTCCTGTTGAAGAAAGACACGACAGACCTCAAGCTGATAGACTTTGGCTGCGGTCAGCTGTTTAGTAGTGAAGGCTACGAGAGCAACATATACAGGGGTGAGCATTTTGGGAGTGTGGAAACCTGAAGGTAGTGACTTACTAATTATTTGATGATGCTTTAAAAAAAAAAAGCTCAACATTGTGCAAATGTCTTTCTTACAGGAGTTCCGGATTACTGCCCACCTGAAGTCTTTACAGAACCTCGATTCCACGCCGTCCCAGCAAATGTCTGGTCTCTAGGAGTGTTGATGTACGAGTTGTCGAACGCATGTCTCCCTTTTCTTAATAGAACGGAAATCACACAAGCCAAAGTTATATTTCAGAACCGCAACTTATCCAAATGTGAGTGAAAAATTATGGTAGCATTGATAAACACACACATAAAGCAAACGATTTGTACAGAAAGTTTAAAGGTTGAAGTGTGTCAGAATTTTTATATATTCTGGGTAGCAACGTATAGCGAAAATGCCAGGTCACATGGTCATGACTAACCAGCTCTCTCCTTATTAAAATGTGTACAGACTGCATGGATCTGATTAGACAGTGTCTAGCCCGGGATCCAACTAAACGCCCCAGCTTAGAGCAGATGTTACAACATCAATGGTTTCATTGTGATCTTCACTAGATTGGAGAAGTTGAGGAGATTCACTCGATCAGTTTCAGGTGTGAGGACGTTTAACAGGCAGAGGAGGATTATAATCTTTTGTCTTCAATTCTGGATTATTTGTATTGAGATTTTCAAATTTGTGTTCATTAGTATTCATCGTTATCTTGTGCATGTTCTTGTCAAGAGGATACAGTGTTGCTTCCGGTTCCTCCGCCAAAGATTAAGCTCTCACATAGGGGTGAGTAAAATGGCTGGGCTGGTCCAGTGGTATAATTCAGTCATCAAACTTCAGGGAATGGTTGGCAATATGAGTTTTTCTGTCATTTAAGTTGCTGATGCTTCTGGTTTTGGAATTTCTTTTAACAACCACAGGACAAAATGCAATGCTGCTCCAGTTACCTGCACCCCCAGAACTGGCTAACACCGCCATTAGACAACCAGAGAGTCCTGCATCTTCAGACAGTAATTTCATGTTTTTATTTATTCTACTTTACTTGCTCACAATGCAAATGGAATATAAAGTATTTTTAAGTCTGGGCTCAAAACAAAGTCTTTCAACCTTCCTGTTCCTTTTTCAGTTTCTGGATGTTCTCGTCCAACGCTTCACCGTTCACCCACAAGCTCTGAATCATCAGAAGCATTCAGTCCAGAGTCAGCCAGTAAGTCAGTAAACATTTTTTTACAACCCTCTACATACACCTTGGCAATAGAATCGCCATTGGCTAGTACATTTTTTCATGTCCATGATCAGTTGCATTCTCCATAGTTGTCAATTCTCCAACCTCAATTATTGACATTATTGCAGGAGCAGCGGTCTTGAAAAATGATTTCAATGAGCTTCAACGCTGTTATTTTTTTTTCAGGATCTAGGCGTTCTCTCACACCTCAGCGTGGAGTTCGAAGGCCATCACAGTCCGGGAGCAGAAAAGGTCGAGCATCCTCATCCAGTGAGTCCATGATCAGTTGCATTCTTCATAGTTTTTAAAGACAGCTGCTCCTGCAATAATGTCAATAAGTGAGGTAGGAGAATTAACAACTATTTCAATGAGCTTCAACGCTGTTTTTTTTGTTATTTTTCTTCAGGATCTAGGTGTTCTCTCACACCTCAGCGTGGAGTTCGAAGGCCATCACAGTCCGAGAGAGGCGGCTTGAGCGGCTTGAGGCTTGACGCGTTTTTTTTTTTTTTTCTTCTCTTGTTTCGACTGCGTGTTTTTCGGTCTCATTATGGATTTTGATTTACTCAAAATTTGAACAATGTACTAAGAATAATTTGCTCTCTATTGCTACTCATTTTAAAATACCTATCTCAAAACAAGAAAAGAAACAAAATATCAAATCTCAAGTGCACACTGAATTAGCTGAAAAAGAACTGCTCCCTCCCGTGAGCTCTGTCTTTTCCCGTGCGGTTGCGCATCCAGATCCTGAGCTGCGTAAATTAGAGCTACATGTAGAAATGCGGCGTTTAGAGCTCAGGGAAAAAGAGCTTAAGCATGATTTTGAGCTGCGTAAATTGGAAATAGAGGAGACAGGAAGACGTGAGTCGGTCCGTCTCAGAGGAGCTAGACCGGTGGGCGGTGAAGTTGGCATGGCGGAGATGGATTATGATGTTAATAAATGCATTCGTTTAATTCCGCCCTTTTCTGAGAGAGATGTTGATAAATACTTTGTGTTATTTGAGAGAGTAGCGACGACCTTAAAGTGGCCAAAAGAAATTTGGCCTCTCCTGCTGCAGTGTGTGTTTACGGGTAAAGCCCAGGAGGCGTATGCTTCTCTTTCACCTGAAGTAAGTTTAAATTATGATCAGGTGAAAGTTGCAGTTTTAAGGTCTTATGAGCTGGTTCCTGAGGCTTATAGGCAGAAATTCCGTAGCTGTAAGAAAATTGAGGGCCAGAGTTATGTTGAGTTTGGTCGTGAGAAAATTGCACTTTTTGATCGTTGGTGTTCTGCACAAGACGTGAACAATTTTGATCAGCTTCGCGATTTGGTTCTTATGGAGGAATTAAAAAATTGTCTACCGGACAAAATTGCAACATACTTGAATGAACAAAAAGTGACTAAGGTGTCTGCTGCTGCTATATTAGCAGATGAATATGTTCTGACGCACAGAGAAAGTTTTGAGAAATCTTTTTTCTCTCCATCACAGCGTGGTCCTGTCACGCAAGTGTACTCTAGCGAGCAGGTCAATTTTAAAGATACTGCAGCTAAGGTGAGACGCCTGTGTGCGCTTATTGTGAAAAGCGTGGGCATTTGATCAACAATTGTTTTTTGCTGAATAAAAGGAAACCCAAACCTGTCATGTTGATCGAAACCCCTTCAGGGTCACGGCCTTTTCAGTCCGAATGTGCAGATTTGGACATTTATTCTCCTTTTATTATGAAGGGTGTCGTTTCATTGACTAATAGCGGTGTAAAAGTTCTAGTAACTATTTTACGTGATACAGCGGCTTCTAGGTCTATTATTCTTCAAAGTGTGTTGCCTCTTTCAAATTAAACTTCATTAAACTGTAGTGAGTTAGTGCAGGGCTTTGGAATGAAGTTTGTTCATTTGCCCATGCACTCGGTTAAGCTCGAGTCGGATTTGGTGTCCGGTCTAGTCGCGGTGGCTGCGTGCGACACCTTTCCCATTAAGGGAGTAGATTTCCTTTTAGGAAATGATTTGGCTGGCGGAAAAATTCTGGTAAACCCTGAGGTCACTGCTGTTCCTCTGGTTGCTGAAGGCCCGGATGAGTTACAGAAGAAATACCCTACCGTGTTTCCGGTGTGTGCTGTGACACGTGCTATGGCTAAAACTAAGGAGTGTGATGTCTTAAATGTAGAGGATGGCATTATGTTAGATCTAGATAGAGAGTCTGAGTTGTCATTTGACAGTAGCTCTACCACTATCGCACGTTCTACACTTATTGATGTCGATTCCACAGCGTCAGATGAAGGAAGTGTGCACAGTTTACTAGAGCTGCAGAAGCCATTGGGGGGAGTTGGGGTGAGCATATGTCTCGAAAGCATCTGATTTCTGAACAAAAATGTGATCAGTCACTAAATTCTTTGTTTGAATTGGTTGTTTCTGAGGAAAAGCTGGCAGATATGGCTACGGGTTATTTTATTAGAAATGATGTCCTGTTGCACCATCGTACGCTTCTGCACAGGATGATTGGAGCATTGTCACACAGATTGTTGTACCAAGTCGGTTTCGTGGTGAAATACTTAGCTTGGCACATGATAATCCCTTAGCTGGTCATCTAGGGGTTAATAAAACGTATGACCGTATCTTGAGACAGTTTTTTTGGCCAGGGTTAAAACGGGATGTGAAGCTACACTGTAAAACATGTCATACTTGTCAAATCTCTGGGAAGTCAAATCCGCCCATACCGCCATATCCTTTATATCCTATCCCAGCTGTAGATGCGCCATTTGATCATGTTGTCGTCGATTGTGTGGGTCCATTGCCCCGTACTAAATCCCGTAACCAATTTTTACTGACCATTATGTGTGCCTCAACGCGTTTTCCTGAAGCTATACCTATGCGTAAAATCACTGCGCCCGCTGTTGTAAAGGCACTAATTAAGTTCTTTTCATTGTTTGGACTCCCTAGGGTAATTCAAACTGACCAGGGGACAAACTTTATGTCTCGTGTTTTTGCACAGGTGGCCGATCAGCTGAACATCACCCAACCGCTTCTCAAGTGCTTTCCATCCGGAGAGTCAAGGTGCACTGGAGAGGTTTCATCAAACCCTTAAATCAATGCTCCGTGCTTATTGTCTTGAATTTGAAAAGGAGTGGGATGATGGGGTACATCTCTTGATGTTTGCCGTTCGAGAAGTTGTGCAAGAGTCTACGGGTTTTAGTCCAGCAGATTTAGTGTTTGCTCATAACGTGCGTGGCCCTTTAAAGTTACTGCAGGAGAATTGGTTGAGTGAGTTCAAACAAGAAAATTTGCTTGATTATGTCAGCTCTTTTCGTTACAAGTTACACAGGGCTTGTGAGTTGGCTAGCAAAAATCTGATTGCTACTCAGTCCAAAATGAAAGGTCAGTTTGACAAAAAAAGCCAAGATTAGACAATTTAAGGCTGGGGATAAAATGTTGGTATTTTTACCTATCCTTGGTTCTAGTCTTCAAGCACGCTATAGTGGCCCTTATGTCATAGAGAAGAAGGTTAGTGACAGGGACTATATTGTAGCTACTCCTGACCGTGCCCGTCGAAGCAGACTGTGCCATGTCAATATGATCAAACCTTATTATGATCGCGAGCAGTTGGACAAATCCAATTTGGGGGAGGTAAAGTCGGTTCTGGCTTTGTTCAATGCTGAACAGCCTCAAACTGTGTGTTCTCCTGTCTGTAGTGCTTTTCAGGTACCTGATTTCTCTGAGGTAACATCTGGAGCTGAAACTGTCCCTGAGGCCTGGGAGTTGCTGTCCGGTTCTGAAGTTGATTGTGGTATTGAGAGCCCTTTTCTGGCTACAGGTCAGGGCCGGTTAAACAACTCTGAAATGCTTGCTAACCTTGATTCCTGTTTTTTTGCATCTACCCTGTTCACAGCGTACAGATGTTGTAAATCTAATTAATCGTTATGTTTTACTCTTTTCAGATGTGCCGTCCCAAACACACATATTACAGCATGACATCGATGTGGGTGACAACATGCCGATTAAACAGCACCCGTTAGGGTTGTGCCGATGGACGATATCATCGTCCATCGTGATGGCTGACCGACATCACGATGGTGAGCCACCATCGTGATGCCACGCCCCCCACCCTGTCAGACCAGCCCAGTCTCACGGCAGTTGGTGTTCGTGTGTACACCAGTGGTTGGGAACCTGGCTCTAGGCAAAAATCATGTGGCTTGCAAGGTCTCTCGCCCTTTACCAACGAACGATCAAAAAATTAAGACGTGCGTGTTCAGTGCTGTTCGCGAGTGTCACGAGTCACCACAGCAATCAACTAACCGCTTACGTTTCTGTGGTAACCTAACAGCTCCTGCACTGGGATTCAAGCAGCCGCTGCTTGTTTAAGGTGATGGCGAAAATCATTTTAGAACAGCACCGAAAATGTAAAAGTAGGCTATATAAACTTTAATATATCCTTTTATTGAAACGGGTGCTTTACTGTTCAAAGAGACATTTCGAAACATTTCACCCGCTGGCCGCTGGTACTTTCACTTTAGCCGCAGAGACCCTTATGTCCTATAAATGTGTCGTATTGTTGATAATCCGCGCAGATTTCAGTTGACGATTCTGTTTAAAGTTATTAATAATAAAACATGAATGAATGAGAAAGAAAAGAGCAGGATGTGCTTTATATTGAAAAGAAATATCAAAAGCGCGATAAGTCGCGAAAGAGAACTGAATTGTATTGACAGGATGCTGTGCGCTATGGAGGACCAGGAGTGCCACTTAAAAATAAAATGAAGAATCAATATATCAATTTAATAATTCAAACATAAAAATGTATATAATTAAATCACTTTTAAATGGACAAATTAATAGACATTTTTAAAGTTGTTTATTTTATTCATGCTTTAAAATGTATTTTAATAAAACCATAAAACAATAAATAAATAAAAACATTTTAAATGTATGAATAAATAGACACATTTAAAATTGTTTTTTTAATTCATGTTTTTAAACGTGGATTAATAAAACAATAAAAAGTACATTAATAAATCATTTAAATGCACATGTTAAATTTATTTTTTTTAAAGCAATTGGCAGACCTTTTCTCTCTCTATTTGCCAGATGCTTTTCTTTGTCGTTTTGCCAAATGCTTTTCTTTATCCATTTGTCAATCGAGTCAAAAAATGCCATTGGACAGTACACACGTGGGATCAACCAATCAACTTTCGCCTCAATTTGAAGCGCCAAACTGTCATTGGACAGTTCGAGATCAAGGCTTTATCCCGCTTTAATTTACTTCTGTGGCGCCATTCTTGAACGGTATAATTGTTTTGCAAAAATGTCTGGTGGATCTGATCGTGTTTGGCAAGGGATTGTGGATGATTTGCTAGCTTTAGCTGATTTCTGCGAAAGAAATTCTCCTCTCGATCATCATTTTGTATTAGGCTTGGGCGGTATT
Organism: Rutilus rutilus; assembly: GCF_951802725.1. Lineage (NCBI taxonomy): Eukaryota > Metazoa > Chordata > Actinopteri > Cypriniformes > Leuciscidae > Rutilus > Rutilus rutilus. Next base: position 33,832,597 of record NC_140215.1, on the reverse strand, counting down.
CGAATTTTGAAACCGTCAAACCGCCTCCCTATTTTACCGGGGTATACGGTATTACCGTGACTAATTAAAAATTATGACATAATGGGCTCAGATGGCGTCACCAAACTGTTGGCTTGTGCCTACACCGTTCAGAAACTGAATGCCAGATCGGGCAAAAAAACAACAACAAAAAAATCAAGCCCAACCCGTGCACGCATTAACTGTTATTATGAGCCGGAGCCCACCATTATTCAACATAATATCTGTGTGCGTGCAACAAGCAAGAAGTGCCTTTGTAATCCGGTGACGCGTGTCCATTGATTTTTATTAATAAAACTTTTATGCAAAGATGGAAGTTGACGATCGCCATCTCTGTAGTGAACGCGCCTATTGAGAGAAATGCACATCATTACACAATCAGAGAGTGGCCTTTTTCTTTTCGTTTTGAATTGTTTCGTTTAAAGAAATTGACGATCGGCAATCTCCGTAGTGAACGCTATAGAGAGAAATGCACATCATGGATTACAGAGAGTAGGCTAGTCTATTTATTTTCGTTTTGAATGGTTTCGTTTACTGAAATTGACGATCGCATCTCCGCATGAACGCGCCTAGAGAGAAATGCACATCGTGGATTACTTAGCCTAATCAGTGAGTAGCCTATTTCTTTCGTTTTGAATTGTTACATTTAAAGAAATTGACGATCGCCATCTCCGTATGAACGCGCCTCGAGAGAAATGCACACCATTGATTAATCAGACTATATTTCTTTTCGTTTTGAATGGTTTCGTTTACTGAAATTGACGATCGCATCTCCGCATGAACGCGCCTAGAGAGAAATGCACATCATGGATTACTTAGCCTAATCAGCGAGTAGCCTATTTCTTTCGTTTTGAATTGTTTCGTTTAAAGAAATTGACGATCGCCATCTCTGTAGTGAACGCTATAGAGAGAAATGCACACCATTGATTAATCAGACTATATTTCTTTTCGTTTTGAATTGTTTCGTTTAATGAAATTGACGATCGCATCTCTGTATGAACGAGAGAAATGCACATCATGGATTACTTATCTAATCAGTGAGTTGCCTATTTCTTTCGTTTTTAATTGTTTCGTTTAAAGAAATTTCAAGCTTTATTTATTTGTCATGTCTGTGAGGCATAGCCTTTTTTATGAGATTTCAATGCAAGTGACAGCGGCATGCCCATCATGTCATGATTATATTAAATCCAGGCAATATTGGTTGATGAAAATTTTATAAAAATTTAGATACAATTTATACAAAACGAAATTCGTTTTAAAGAGGCCTTTTACAAAACTAAATTTATTGAAGTGGTCAAATCGTCTGACTCCCGAATGCATCCCATCTTATTTGTGCTGTTCACTTTTCATAATCAACAAAGATGGAAAAAAATAACATTATAATATTTTAACAAATACGAAACTTAATGCGCTTTTGTATCCTGGCAGCAGTGAGTGGGCGGTTTTTTCCGAGATGCGACATTAGAGGTGTTTACATCTCTCGCGGTCACGTTTTTATTGCACAATTTACAAATTGCCTCGTCAGTATTTACCGCCTCTCCCTTCTCATTCGGTTGGAACCAGAAATATTGCCAAACTGCAACCACACATAAGCATTTTTTAGGCAATAAATAAATTATATATATTATAGGCTATATAAGTGCCGGTAATGACGGTATTGAAACTGATACCGGTGCTATTTTAAGATCCCGCGGTATCCGATATTACCGTAATACCGCCCAACCCTATTTTGTATATAGGAGAGTTTCACAGTTGAGGGAAGACGTTGCAAACGCAGCGGATAATTGTGGCTGTACAATTAATGGAAGGATTTGGGTCACGTTTGATGAGGCACAGAGTGTCATTCAACGTCTGAGTCCCTCGGACTGTAGCAGCCGTCACGCTATTGCTGTTCCAAGCATTCTTGAACAACACCAGTTGTTGGATGTACCAGCAGAAGAGACGGCAAGATGTATCGGTGTGTCGCTAAGGACAGTCAGACGAAAACTTGCACGTGATGGCTTAAGGTATGTAAAAGAAAATGTTGTAACTTTATCAATGTTTCCAGAAAGAATATTGCGTTTAACTACAGCGGTCAATCGCATGACTGACCTTATGTAAGGGATACAATCGTTTTTAAATCAATAAACTCCCTTTTAAATCAATATTTTGTGTCAAATTATGAATACAATTGTGAATATAACCCCTTCAGGCTGATTCAAGATTCCTTCGCTTTCGCTATAACAACCGCCTTATCCCTTACATATAAGGTTACAGCATGTAGAAACCATATACGGTAGAAATAAACATTAGGCTCGATATTTACTACAGTTAAGTTGGTTACGTGAAGAGGAGGAGGAGGAGGGGGGGGGGGGGGGGGGGGGGGTTGGTGAGACGGCTCTCGAATGTATGTGAGTGCTTTAAAGGGCAGTGAAGTCGGAATTTGTTAAAATATTATAATATAATTGTATTATGTAAAACTTGTGTGTGTAATGCCTTACTATAATTAAAACATGCTTTGTTTTTAGGAAACGTGACTTGTACACCTCCATTACGAATGAGGAGTTGGATAGAATAGTGGCGGAAATACACCACAGATACCCCAATGCTGGCTACAAGATGATCTTGGGACACATAAGATCCAGGCAACTTCATATTCAAAGTAGGAAATGTAGCAAATATTAACATTTTAATAATCTAATGTCTCATCCAAGTTTGAAATTAACAGATATTTTCGGCCTTTTTTCTTTTGGCTGAAAACCAATAATGCCATTTTGGCTGAAAAATTTCGGCAGCTGAAATTTTGTTGCATCCCTACCATTGGCTTTTTCCATTTAAACCTTTACAAAATTACTTTTTGTATGTTTTTGGGATTATTCCTATATAATCCGATAAATAGGATTTAATGGTGTTTCATTGGTCCCCATCTGCCAGAAAACATCCCACCAATAGTATCCATCACATACCAGTAGGCACCATTATAGTTTCCATTATAACCAATAAAACCATTCAATTTTCTATTGTGTTTTGGGTAGGCAAATGTGGGTGAAAAAATAACAGTGATGAGTGACAGCAAATCACTTGCCAAGTTATGTTTCACTTTAATGGGAAGATTAAATCAAACCAGCACAAATTGAGCGCAATTACTCAATGCGTGAGTCATATACTGTATATTTTAAATACAGTCTAATTGCACATCATCTGCATGTATCTGATGTACTTTAACATAGATAGCCATCACTACGCAAGAAATAACAATGCGCCGCTAGTTCATTTGAGTCAGATTTAAATTATGTAAAACTTGCTTAAAAAGGCATCCAAAATGCTACTCAGTCCAAAATGAAAGGTCGGTTTGACAAAAAAAGCCAAGATTAGACAATTTAAGGCTGGGGATAAAATGTTGGTATTTTTACCTATCCTTGGTTCTAGTCTTCAAGCACGCTATAGTGGCCCTTATGTCATAGAGAAGAAGGTTAGTGACAGGGACTATATTGTAGCTACTCCTGACCGTGCCCGTCGAAGCAGACTGTGCCATGTCAATATGATCAAACCTTATTATGATCGCGAGCAGTTGGACAAATCCAATTTGGGGGAGGTAAAGTCGGTTCTGGCTTTGTTCAATGCTGAACAGCCTCAAACTGTGTGTTCTCCTGTCTGTAGTGCTTTTCAGGTACCTGATTTCTCTGAGGTAACATCTGGAGCTGAAACTGTCCCTGAGGCCTGGGAGTTGCTGTCCGGTTCTGAAGTTGATTGTGGTATCGAGAGCCCTTTTCTGGCTACAGTTCAGGGCCGGTTAAACAACTCTGAAATGCTTGCTAACCTTGATTCCTGTTTTTTGCATCTACCCTGTTCACAGCGTACAGATGTTTTAAGTCTAATTAATCGTTATGTTTTACTCTTTTCAGATGTGCCGTCCCAAACACACATATTACAGCATGACATCGATGTGGGTGACAACATGCCGATTAAACAGCACCCGTATCGTGTCAATCCTGAGAAACGTCTGCGTTTACAAAATCAGGTTGACTATATGCTGTTGCATGGCATTGCAGAACGTAGTGCCAGCTCATGGAGTTCACCCTGCATTCTCGCTATTAAGTCTGATGGATCTGACCGTTTTTGTACAGACTTTAGGAAGGTTAACAATATCACGAAGCCTGATTGTCATCCTCTTCCTCGTATGGAGGATTGTGTTGACCGCGTGGGGTCTTCAACTTTCGTGACAAAATTAGACCTCCTTAAAGGCTATTGGCAGGTGCCATTAACTCCGCGTGCCAGGGAAGTTAGTGCGTTTGTTACTCCTGATGCATTTTTACAGTATTCTGTAATGCCTTTTGGGGTACGCAATGCGCCCGCTACCTTTCAACGATTGGTTAACTGCGTTTTGGGGGGGGTGCCGGGTTGCGAGGCATACTTGGATGATATAGTAATTCACTCTGCGACATGGGATGAGCACATCAATCAGCTACAACAAGTGTTTCACAGGTTGGCTGAGGCAAACTTAACGGTTAATTTGGCTAAATGTGAATTTGCGAAAGCAACCGTAACCTATCTAGGGAAAACTGTGGGTGGTGGCAAGGTAAAACCGGTAAATGCCAAAACTGAGGCCATTACATTATTTCCAGTTCCTTCTACTCGTCGTGAACTACAACGGTTTTTAGGAATGGCGGGGTATTACCGCAGTTTTTGTAAAAACTTTTCTGCTGTAGCTGCCCCACTTACTGACTTGCTGAGTCCAAAAATAAATGTTAAATGGTCACCGGAATGTCAGTATGCTTTTGAGTCCCTTAAAACTCTCCTGATGCAGGCACCTGTTCTCGCTGCTCCAGCGTACGATCGTGTATTTAAACTGGCTGTGGATGCCAGTGATGCGGGAGCAGGTGCTGTTTTGTTGCAGGAGGGGATTGATGGCATTGAACATCCGGTGTGCTACTTTTCAAAAAAAAATCAAAAACATTGTTGTGGCAAAAATTCTCATTAAACAATCATCACTGCGTAAGAGACACTCTGAAATCAAATGATCATTAAAAAGTATTTTATTCTTGCAAGAAGGCCCAGTTGCCACACAGAAGTCACAAGTACAGTCTGTGGAACAAGTGCGACAACGAGGGAGGAAGAAACAGAGCCTTTATATCTTTTCCAAGGTCTCTTACAGGCCGGCTCTTATCTATAGAAGGACAGGTTTTCTAGTGATCTAATTCTTCTGAGTTTATTCCTACAAACTCACAAGTCCCAAATGGGACCACCTCTGATCCCAAGGGGTCAGAGGTTCCCTTTTCAGCTGTCTCCCCCTTTGTCTCACAGTGTTCACATTAGTTCAGAAACACAAGTCAGCTATAATATTATTTCAAAGTCTTACTGCAAATGGAGATTCATACTGCAATCAATGAAAATCAAAAATATTCATTACAACATCAAAAGTCATATTCAACAATTGAAAAAGAAGCGCTTGCCTTAATTCTGGCCCTTAATAATTTTGAGGTTCATATCGGCTCTTCTTCATGTCCGGTTACGGTTTACACGGATCACAACCCTCTCGTGTTTATTAATCAAATGCACAACTCAAATCAGCGTTTAATGAGGTGGGCTTTGTTTGTCCAGTCATTTAATTTGGAGATAAAACATGTAGCCGGGAAGAATAATGTGTTGGCAGACTATTGTTATATGGTGATTGGTGGGTTGTTGTTTTTTTCCCACCATTCACCATCTGGGGGTGGGGGTGTTACGAGTGTATCGCGAACGCCTGGCCTGGAGTCCTCTTATTAAGGTTTATGTTAATTATGTTAATGTTGTCTTGTTTCCGTTTTCCTTAGTTTTGATTGGTGGTGCTGGGGAAGGACCGGAGATAAAACGGAAGGAGGTGGCCTTGGGAGAGGAAGCTGTTCAACGCCGTTTCGCCATTGTTTACCGTTTTGAACTTGAGTTAGGAGCGGGGAGTTTCAGCTGTGGGTTGTATTTCCTTTCCCTTTGTTGCTGAGCTCCCCGTCTCTCATTTTTTGGTTAATTTGTGAGTTGTTTGAGTTATAATAAATATATATTTTTGGATTATGTACTTCGTTGTCGATCTCTTATGTTATGTGTCCCTGAATCCTACACTCATATTTTGTGGGACCGTAACACTTGACAAAAATAAATGAATGTATTTTCTTCCACAGAATACCAGAAGTCAGTGCTTGGAAAGCTAGTTGAAATTGTAGATGAGATAAAAAGAGTCGGGAGGCACTATGAGCCCCTGAATTCTGCCGTCCATGTTGCTAGGCTAGAAACCTTAGAAGAGTTTGCTCAACAAGAGGCGCATCTCAAGGACCGCAACCTCTGGGAACAAAGGGTCAGATTTATACAGAAATTGGACTAAACTATGTCAATTAGACTAGACCCCCCAAGTCTCCAAAAAGTCTAAATCATCTATATTGTACAAAAATATTAATTTCTAGTGCATCTGTTAACATGCACAGCTTTATAGAATGTGTAATTGAGGGACACACAGTGCTCGGATTTTTTGAAGGCGTATTTTCATGCCTTTGTATTAGAGGTGTACTACTGTCCCATAATATTTTGCATGGACTCAACATGTATGGATGAGTCAACATGACCAGTTCCCATTTAAGCTCAATCTGGCAACAATCAGTATATTACCGACACCATGGGTTTATTCATAATGTATTGAGTGGCTTTTCATGTGTTATGTACAGGTGTCCCAGCTCTCAAAGGTGGGAGGGAGGAACGATAAAGACTGCGTCCATAAAGTGATGGACAGGTATTAAACAACTGTCACATGCTCAGAATATAGAATGTAATTATGCAGTTACATTTTTACTCATTGCCTGCTCTGTTTGCCCTCCTCTTAGCACATAGAAAATCAAAAATGCGGAAAGAGATGATTCATTAGGAATAATGCAAGCATAAAGGAATATTTGTAGAATGTAGGCGTGGACCTCACCCTATGATTTTGTGCATGTATTCTCAGGCTTTTCACCAACAGCCTAATGGCTTCTTTCAGCATGAAGGGCCGGGGTAGCAGTGAGAAAAAAGCCTTCCAGGATACCATTTCTTACTCTGTGGTAAAAGGTAACTGCATTTTTCATGTTTATATATATATATATAATTTAGCTTACCAGTTGTATTTCTTTTGGGAAGGTATGCAAATCCATGCAAATGTTAATTGATTAAATGTGTTGGGACTTGAGAATTGACAATTGTCAATAGGCATCGAGTAAACGTTGAAGATTTACGTCTATTTTACGACAAATTTGACGTCTTTTCAATTTTCATTTTCAACCTTCAGTGGACCGTAATTAGACGTTGAAGATTTACGTCTATTCAACGTCTAATAGACGACTTTTTGTTAGCTGGGAATGTTCTTGTTATAGTCAAATCACCTTCATTTATATAGCGCTTGATACTATACAGATTGTTTTAAAGCTGTAGTAAACAGGAAAATAACAGAATCAGTAAACCAAACAGAATTCAATTCTGTTCTAGCTCTAAAAAAAACATTCATGAGTTGACTTGTTCATATACTCTTTGTTTTGGATAGGAAATAACATACTTGCTGAGATCGAGCTCCGAGCTCGAGACTTGACCCGAAGCCAGAAGTCCAACACCAACCTGACAGAAACTCAGAGCCTGTCCACGTCTGAGCAAGAACGTGTTTATTTTGTTTAACGTGTTTATATTTTATTTAACATTTGTATCTCTTGAATTGAAATGTTGCATGTATATTTGTAATAAACGTTAAAGAAAATCGTAAATGGGCTTTTTCGTTTGGACTTGTTTTGGGATCCTTTATTAATTTGGATGTATTATTTTATTATTAATATGGATTTATTATTATGCAACAATAACAAATACAAAACAGTAACAAACAATAATAGACAAAATAGATACAAATTAAATGAAAACAATATCACAGGCAGAAAAATGGCACATCTTTCACACTGTTTACATGTCTGACATTTATGTATATTGTGACATTTGTTAAACGCTATTTATGATGGTTTATTTGTCCATCCTCACTCACTCACTCACTCATCGCCATCTACTGGTGTAATGATGGAACAGAGAGGAGAAGAAATCAGGAAAGGACTCTGAAATATGAGTGTTTTTGGTGCTAAACAGACACTGAAGAGGTCATAACTGGACAACACTATTATATCACATAATTAACTATTATCTTTCAAGTGATTAGTGCAGTTATTCAAGTCATGGTACCGCAAGAATAAGAATCATATTAATAAAAATAAGAGTTACACAACTACTCGTGCCTACACACAGATTGGAGGAGTTTGACTTTTATATTTTATACACTTTTTTATATTTAGTTTCAACAAAGTGTCCCTACAAAGATGACAGTATCGGAAATCCTTTTCCCTCTAGAACCATTTTTTGGTCCCCATGAGGAAAACAGCTTAAAGGAGTGGTATAATGGCCTTTTCACAAGATGTAAAATAAGTCTCTGATGTCCCCAGAGTGTGTATGTGACGTTTTAGCTCAAAATACCCCACAGATATTTTTATATAGCAGGTTAAAGTTGTCACTTTTGAGGGTGAGCAAAAACGCGCCGTTTTTATGTGTCCCTTTAAATGCAAATGAGCTGCTGTGTGTGTGTGTGTGTTTGTTTGTTTTTGTGGTTTACGAGGACTTTTGACCTGAATACGCACCGCATTATGGGGACATTTGGCCATGTCCTCAAAAATCCGACAGTGTACATGATCTTGAGGGGCACATTGTCATGTGTGACAATTTTTTTAATTATCAAATACTGAGTAACAAAAATGTTTGCATTGTGTTCCCTTTCTAACCAAATGTTATTGTTTGATTGTAATCATAATGCAAAACTTGATACTTATCTAAAAAAATAAAATAAAAAATAAATAAATAAAAGTAGTCTTAGAATATCTAAATATATATCTAAATAAAAAAACGAATAAGATAGAGAAATCATGTCTAAAAAAACAATGGGAATCAAAAAGCTTCTCTATGTATTCATATAGGGAGCTGTAGTATAGCCTACAGGCGGTTACAGGACATTACACACATTTATATTTTTTAAAGCCACTGGATTGCGCTTTTCTCACTTGAAAAAAAAAAAGATATATTATACATTTTATATATATGAATTCTAATGGAAAAAATAGCACATCAAATTTTTATAATTAATGTAAAGTAACATAAAAACCTTTAAAAATTCTAAATAATAATAAACAAATATTATTGAACAAAAATATATTACATTGGGGGAAAAAAAGTTACATTTTAAGGCTTCGGTCACTTTAGGCCGGGAAGAAGCCAAGTGTGACCCCTAAACGAAGAAGGGTCATTTCTGACGGGAACATTTTCTGTTTTGAATTTTTTTTAAATCACAGCTTCATCGGAATGTTCCGAAACTTGGTGACTTTTAGATATGTAAGCACAAAAAAATTGAGGTCATGATCCGAGCAGACTAAGTGGTCGTAAAAAAAATAGTGCCTTTTGTGCTCTTCAGTCAAAAATGACCGACCATAGGAAATTAATGGGAAATTGACAAAAACACAAATATTCTGAGAATTTTTGTGTGTACAATCTACAAATCGGACATGATGCAGAAAAGAAGTGCTCAACACTCTTAAACATCAAGAGTGCAAAACAGACACACCCACTCACACACACACACACACACACACACATACAAACACACTTATATACACACACACACACCAATGAATTGTGATATTGTTAGCCAGCCTAAGACACACCTGTGCAATAACATGCTGTCTAACCAGCATCTTGATATGCCACACCTGAGGTGGATGGATTATCTCGACAAAGGAGAAGTTTTTCAGATTTGTTCAGTGTATAACCTGAAACAAATTGAAAAGAATTGTGAAAATACACAATTCTGAATGAAAAAAGACTTTGACATGTCAGTAAATATGCATCTTATGGCAGTTTTATTTACACAATACACACAAAGGTACAAGATTTGCAGACAAGCCACCAATAGGCTTTCGAAATGTGCTCACATGTTCTCAATTCACCATTTAGTTTTTTTAGTTTTTTTTAACTTCATGCTTAAGTTCATATAAATATCTTTTATCTTTACATCCAGCCCCAAACTTCCATAAATCAACATAAAAAAATCTCATTTAGAAATGAAATTCAAAATGCTTTGTGATGATTGATGTACACTACCGTTCTGGGTTGGGGTTAATGTGTCTGAAAGAAGTCTCTTCTGCTCACCAATACTGCATTTATCGGACCAAAAATACAGTAAAAACAGTAATATACTTCTGCAATTTAAAAGAACGGTTTTCGATTTGAATATGTTTTCAAATGTCATTTATTCCTGTGATCAAAGCTGAATTTTCAGCATCATTACTCCAGTCTTCAGTGTCACATGATCCTTCAGAAATCATTCTGATATGTTGATTTGCTGCTCAAGAAACATTTCTGATTATTATTGTTCAGCTTCACATTTCTGAGAAAACCATGATGGATTTTCTTCAGGATTCTTTGATGAATGGAAAGTTCAAAACAGCATTTATTTCAAAAAGATTTTTCTTTACTGTATTTACTTTGATCAATTTAATGCATAAACACATTAATAAAAAAAAAAAAAAAAAGTTTTTGAATGGTAGTGTAAGACCAACATCAACTCAACATGCCCAGAATCTCATTCAAAGCATAAAAAAAGTCTCAAAAAAGTTGCCACAGAACATACGCTTTGGAAGAAACTTCATTTTCAATCGATTCCAAACTCTAAAACACCTTGTGTCAAACACAATCTGAAATTAAGAGGCAACATCTGATCTGTGGCAGAATATAACAAAGGTCATAAACCGAGGTCCAAACGTCCTGCAGCCGAACACCGAAACGAAGCCACGCCTTCACACAACCAGCCAGAGAATGGAAAGCCCTTGAGCCGAGACATGTTTGACTGGATATACGCTGATATACGCTCATATACAGCTATAGCTTATTCACTGGCAGAGGTAAAGCAGCACTGAAGCATCAGGACCGGCGCGGCTCGATCCGGTGGGACAGCTGGGATAGCGTGCGCTGGTTGTCAATCACACCAATGTGACGCACATAGCCACGCACATCCTGATGGCTTTTACCTGTCACCTGTGGCGCTTCTTGATCTATAGATACCAAAGAGAGAGAGAGAGAGAAATGCATCAGAATCAGCTGAACTAAAACATGATTCTGATATGAAGTTCACACTGTTGTCTTACTGAATGGCTGACTTCGGCAGTATCTCATGATTCGGACTGTGTTAGCAATCATTCTCTGGAAAACACACACAGAAACATTCAGGACGTCTCATTTAAAACTGTCTCTTGAGGTGGAGTGATAAGATTCCCTTGCGAGACTCACCATTTTCTCAAAGTTGACCAATCTGTCGGTAAATGTCTTGTTGCCCTCGTGTGTGAAAGTCATATCTGAAAGAGAAATAACGCAGATGTTCGACATTTTAAGCACTGATAAAATCTGCATCTTTTCTGGGTCATAATGAAACTATACAGTTCTTGGAAACATTCTGTTGTTTGTTTTGTGGATTTCATTGAAATATTGCAGTTACTGTAGGCTCTCATTGCTTTGTACTGCATGAATTATGTATGATATCCCAGTGTACAGCATGGAAGAAGTGCAGGAGTGCGACGTTAATGTCTGAACACATTTATAGCCTTTTCATTGATTAAGAATGATTTTTAATAATAACAAATAACACATTTTTTAAATCAAAATAATAATTATTGTTATAATAATTATTATAGTCTTAAATTAAATGATATATGTGAGATAAATGTAAGATTTATTATATCTAATGTTTAATTATATATCTGAATTTATAAATATTTATTTGAATAATAATTCAAATAAACCTTTCAAATAGATGAGTGATTTTTTTTAAATTAAATTATCTAAATATATTTTCAACGATTTGACCATTTAACCATAAATATTAACACCAGTTTTAGATCAATTATAAAAAATCTAATTATCTAAAACTCAATAATTTAAATTAGAATTTTTTTAATTTGGACTAAATTTATTTATATTTTTATATATATATATATATATATATATATATATATTATCTAGAGGTGTGTGCTGTATTAATTTATTAATGAATTAATTAGAAATGTGGAAAATGCCACTAAATCATGTAAATCATAAGAAAATGTGTTACAAGCTTTAATAATTAATTTTAAAAGAAATGTAAACACATATATTATGCCTCTGGATGAATTTCTTCATGAAACATTTAAAATATAGAGTTCCCATACTTCCATTTTTCATAGCTGTGCTGACTTTACTATTATTCAGAAGTGTTGAAAACGCCACTAATAAAGAGCATGTCGATGTTGTTGGTGTTTGTGTTTCCAGTGTAAAGTTCACCTTTAATTAATAAAGGCATGAAAGGGATGATCGGCGGCTCTAACTTGGCCATTGTAAGTCGATACGCTCTGTGATTTCTGGAGGGATCCTGCAATGAGAAAAACAACGTTCTCTTTAAGCATCTGTAATACTGGGTTAAATGCTTAGCTTACCAGAGGCTGCCATGTTGAACTCACCATCAGGTTTTCAAACTCTCCATAAAACTTCTTGAACTTGCTGGGCAGTTTCTGTGAGAGAGCAAACTCTTATTCTGTGAGGGCTGAATCAGTGTTAAACATGACACTGTTATGTGTGTGTATGCTGAAGTTGTGTGCATGTGTGTAGTGAATGCTCACCTCCCATGTCTGACTGAGTCGACAGACTGCAGGGTTTCCCAGTCCCATGATAATGGCAAAGAAGGAGTTCAGATTCTTAAACTCTTTACAGCTGAAAAAGAGCAAACACACAGAATTTAGAAAAGTGCAGTCTGAACACCATAGTATCTGTGCTGATTAACCCTACACACACCAATGCTTCGCCAATAATTTTTTACATAGTCAGGTCTTTAGCGACACGGATCTCTAACTCTCATAGTATAAAACTAAAACATTAGAGTCATCAGAGATTCGATTTTTGTAGCGCAGAAAAAAACAATACTTATACTACTACATTCAGCGGATTATATAAGCTTGTTTCCGCCACAGAATAAAAAATAAAAAGGTAATTGCGACTTTTCATCTCACAATTCTGACTTTTTATCTCAGAATTACGTGATATAAAGTCGCTATTGTGTGTTATAGAAATGAACTCGCAATTCTGACTTAATAGCTCACAATTCTGAGAAATTAAGTCAGAATTGCGAGATGTAAACTGTAAAAAGTCGCATTTTTTTATTCTGTGGTGGAGACAAGCTTCCATAGCGGGTCACTAGCATCACTACAAACAGTCATTCTTTTGTAATTTCATTTTTTTCTTGTTATATTGTTTAAAATGAATAGTTTCAGGAATACTAAGAAGGTTGATGTTTAACTTTAAAAAATGAGGGGGAGAGTAGTGAATGACGTCCCGGGTCGATAAAAACCCGAGGTTTTCAGGGTTAATACACATCACACACTCTACTGTGACACACAACTTAAAACTATATTTAAAAAAAAAGATAATATAATATTATTGAAATAAAAGTCCACTTAAGTGTACTTGAAGTACATGACCGTTTCTTAACACACTTAAGTAGACTTTTAAAAGGTGCCCTTTGTAATAATGTCAAATTACAAATTTTACTTTAAAGTACATTTTTAATGATTATGTTATATTAAAATTTAAGTACACTTATTTTCAGTTGTGAGTTCATCACTACAAAAGCCTAATTACAAATATATTTAAATTTTTACTAGAAATTTTGTCAGTTTATTTTAGTTTACCATAAACACTTATCAGTCCATTTGCAGTACACTTTAACCATAATTTAAGTAATTCTGAAATTAAAAGATGCACGTCCTATACATAAGTGGGTCAAAAAAGTTCAACTAACGTCATGTAAATTTTAACTTTTAACATTGCAATTAATTGTCCAGAAATATTACATTAACTCTGCAGAATAAAATGATTCATCACACGTCACATGTTAGTAAAAACCTCAGAGACTCACTGTGCTGCGATCTTGATGAACTTCTTGAGCAGTTGTACGCGTTTGCTGAGCGTGGGACACAAGCAAACCTCTGTGACCACCCAGAGCTGCACCTCATTAAACCTCCGCAGGAACAGATCCAGGTTAGCCGTCGTCTTCTTGAAATGCGGACGGCCAAACGTGTGGTAGATCAGCTCATGCTAAAACACACATGCATACAGATTTACTAAAACTGACTACTAGTTTAGACCTGGTGGTTAATAAATGTAGGTAACACTTTATTTACAGTGTGTTTGTTACATGTTGCATGTAGTTACTATAGTAATAACTATAATTATGCATAATTACATGCAACTGAGCCTGAACCAAACCCTAATCCTATAGTATATGTAGTAACTAATATTACTCTGTACTTGCAGTAAATGTATAATTACACTGTAACAATGACACCTTTGCTGAAAATCAAGTTTTTAATGTTGAATATGTCGAAGAATAAGTCTTAAAACTGCAGTGAACCAAAAACACGCTTTGAAATCGCTGGTGTTTCTGACGTCACAAACTACCTTGTAACCAATCAGATCAACGTGTGATCGTCAGCGAGTGGATCTCTGAGCTGAGTGAGTGAGTGGAGGCGGGGCTCATTTGCATATTCATAGAACCGTGTATACAGAGGTGTAGAGTTACATTCAAGCTATTTTAAGGCATGAAGATGTTTTTTTTTCAAGGAAAAAACGTTAAAATATGTCATTTTGGTGATCAAATGTGAGTTTTAAGAGATACAATTATTGATTACAGGGGGACTTTTTTTAATTTTTTACTTTTTTTAAAGAATATATGCAATTAGCTGAACTTTAGAGAAGGACGTAAGTGCACATTTATATGTAATAAGATAATTACCGTACTTCTATTGTCTTCTAAATATGGTTAAAGTTTACTGCTAAATGTACTGACAACCATTTATGATAAACTAAAATATAGTTTAATGTAATTTCTATTGAAAAGTGTAAGTATGTTTGCAATTACACAGTGAAGCTGTAATTAGATATTAATGATCATGATTAAAAAATACAGTAACACTTAAGGTATTATTGTTACAGTGTATTTATATGTTTAAGTACTGAGTAATAATAATTAACTACATGTTCTTACTAAAGGGTTAGGGTAGGATTGGGGTTTGGTTGAGGGTTTAGTTGCATGTAATTATGCATATTCACTGTTATTACTGTGGTAAGTACATGTAACATATGAAACAAGGACACTAAATTAAAGTGTTACCAAGAAAAACTTAACATTACACATTATTAATCTGACATTATTACAATTGGTAATTTGACATGGTTGCAAAGTGCACTTTTTAAAAGTGTGTTAAGAAACAGTCATTAAAGTGTCCACTCTTTAAGTACACTTAAGTAGAGTTTTATTTTATTAATATAATACTATTATCTTTTTCACAGGTGTATTTATGTGCATTGATTAATGTTTAACTGTGAATGAAAGCCTAAATTAAATCTGTTTATCCTATAAAGCGATCATGTCTGATCAGCAGATTCATATAGACTTTCTTTCAGACTTTTGGTGGAAAGAACTTGCAATGGGGGGACAGAAATCTCGTTTCATTCAAAATATCTTAATTTGTGCTTCGGAGATAAATGCAAGTCTCATGGGTTTGGATTCTCATTTTTGGGTGAACTAACCCTTTAAGTGAGAGGAATGTTAAAACAGCAGCAGAACTGTGTGTATGTACCTCATGTACACAGTCGAAGAGCTCCCAGTCATAGAGAGTCATGTGATGAGCCAGATCTTTAGAGCTCATGAGCTCAAACGTGGACATGGACCCCGCAGACGGGCCCTCCTGCTCCGGCAGTGGAGTCTGCACAAACAGTCATTGATCAGTTCATCAGCCAATGCATGTGTGTTTACAGCAGATGAGTGTTTTAAATGCAGTCTCCAGGGGCTCTCACACACCAAAGTGTCGATCTGGTCCCTCGAGCAGACAAACAAACGGCCATTAATACTCAGAGATGAGAAGATGGACACATCAGATGGCTTTAAAAGCTCTTTATCTGAAAAACACAAATATACAGTCATCAGTCAGTGTCACAGAGTAATCTACAGTTAAAGTTGGTGCTTTTCAAGAATGTGGAAGCACAGATGTCAGTTATCAGCTGCTTCTCAAATTACTAAAAAGATAAGTGAAGCTTTTTTGCAATATTTACATTCCAAAAGTTTAGGAAACTTAAGAACAGTGTTTAGCACCACAAATCTCGTTTAATACTTGTTCTCCCCACTGTATGTACTATCAGTTACTGTGCATTATGTAAGACAGTCACCAAAAGTCATATATAAAAACAATCATCATCATTTCATTTCACATTCAGACATTAACTTCAACCAGCAGCCTCTTACATCAGCTTTTATTGAATGTTAAATCCACCGCTAGAGTTTCTCAACCTTTAAATACCACACACACACACACACACACACACACACACACACACACACACACACCAATAATGCCACTCTGGCTTGAGTTGACATCAAGGTCAAGTGATGTGTTATTGCGTCTGGTTGTTATATCTTTAAACTTTAAACCTAAATCATTCTCTTCATCATTAACACTGTCGATGCAAGAGATTCTGAGTGTTCGCCACCTCAGTCTCATGCATTTGAAGAGCTGGTTGAGGTTGTGACAAGAGCGGTTGAAAGACTGAGTATTGACTGGCCAGCAGATTAACAGGACGTTCGTTTAAAAGTAAACTGGACGAACGCTTCCAAACATCACAGTCACAACCTCAACGCTGGGGCCTACCGTTTTTCTATATATATAGAAAATATATCTATATATAGATCTCTGTATAGTGCACAAACATCCAATTATTCCTCTATATCTAACTATAAAGAGCACGGTTATGGGGAGATGCCCAAAGTGAAAGGGACGCTTGCGAGCTATCTCTCCCCCGAAGAGGCATCTTCCCTAAAGGCCTCGGCATTACCCACTGAGCCAGTCAGAACCACATCATCACCAGTGGGTAAAGCTTATTCAGCGGCTGGTCAGGCTGCAGCATGCCTTCAAACAATGTCGCTGCTGCAGGCCTACCAAGCTGAATTGTTAGAAGACATGGATGAGGGCGGGGGAATTGGCCTTGACATAGTTTGCGAACTACGTCGAGCCACAGATTTATCTCTCAGGGCCACCAAGGAGACGGCTAATCCATCGGCCGCTCTATGGCAGCCCTGGTGTCCACTGAGAGGCATCTGTGGCTCAATCTGAGTAATATAAAAGAAAAGGACAATAATTTTCTTATGGATGCGCCCCTGTCACCTTCTGGCCTCTTTGGCGACGCTGTAAATTCGAGAGGTTCGAGATAGTCGAGAGGTTCCAGGAGGCAGCCAAGCAGGCGTCTGCTTTCCAGAAGCTCCTCCCCCGTCGCGCTCATGTCTCCGGGGCTGCTGAGCGGGAGCAGCCCCAAACCTCGAAAGCCAGCTCTTTATACCGTGCCACCCAGAAGCAGAGCGCTCTCACCCGCAGTCTTCGAAGGATAAGACGGATCTGAGGACCGTCATTATATCTAAGATGGCTGTGGGGAAGAGTCCTGATGCCCGAGGGGTCAGGCCAATGAGGGCAGTCTCTCCCCCCCACCTCTGCACCTGCAGGGTATTCGCATCATGAACTACATCGACGACTGCTTGATTCTGGCTCAGTTGCATCAGTTGGTGGTTCGGCATTGAGATGTCATTCTCGCCCACATTAAAGAGTTGGGGTTACAGCTAAACGCCAAATAGAGTGTGCTTTCCCCACTACAGAGGACCACTTTTCTAGGCGTGGTGTGGGACTCAATGTTGATGCAGGCACACCTGTCACCGGCACACATAGAGTCTATCCTTTCAGCTGTGAAAAGAATAAAGCTAGGCCAGTCACTCACTGTCAAACAGTTTCAGAGGCTGTTGGGTCTGATGACAGCAGCGTCCAACGGGATACCTTTTGGACTGTTGTACATGAGACCCCTGCAGTGGTGGCTCAGGACCAAAGGGTTTTCCCCGAGGGGCAACCCCTTTCGCATGATCAGGGTTACGCGGCGATGCTTACGTTCCCTGGTTATGTGGAAGAAACCTTGGTTCCTGACCCAGGCGCACGCCAGGAGCGGTTCACAGCCGAGGAGACCGACGTTCTCGTCAGGGCCGTAAAACACAGAGAAGTGACATTGGGGATGGAGAAACCCACCCAAATTAGCTTCGGTTAAACAGGCATATAATAATTTGGGTAAATGTGTAAGCTAGATTTATGCCTATTTTTTCACATCTTTATGGACACAACAATGATTTCCCTCGTGTGTTAATATTTTCCTTGTAATAATGTATAATTTGGAGGGAAAAGTCTGCTTTGCGCGGGTGCAAAATAGGAATGATACATGCGTCGGTGTACAAAGTCAATTGCGCTGGGTGCAAGATAGGGCCCAAAATGTCCAAATGAAGATGGACATATTTGAAATCCTTGTGGGGACACTTTTTGGTCCCCGTGAGGAAAACAGATTATAAATCATACTAAGTGATGTTTTTTTGGAAATGTAAAAATGCAGTAAAAGTTCTATTCAGTTTGTACATTATAAAAAACATTATGTCTATGGAATGTCCCCATAAACATGAAAACCCAAAATGTATGTGTATTATTATTTTATTTTTTTACAAACTTTCTTTTGTAAAACCATCCATGTTTCAGTATTGTAATAACTCTGAAACCTTTACACATCTGTCTGCTAATACACCAGATGTTGTTGTGATTAATGAGGAGATCAGTCAGGTGTTTGTTTTGGAGGTTGCATGTACCTTTGACTCTAGTATGGAGGAAGCTTTTATGACTAAGGTCATTAAATACCAACCATTCCAAAATACCATCTCAGAGTTAGGTTATCGGAGCTGATTACTTGTGTTCATATTTGGCAGCTTAGGACACACACACACACACACACACACACACACACACACACACACACACACACACACACACACACAGGCTGGTTGTAAGAGGGCTTCATCAACTTGGGATGCCCAAAAAGGGGGTTAAACGGCTAGTAAAGAACTGTGCTCTGTCTGCTATTATAGGCAGCCACCATATATGGTGGAGACGGTGTTACTTGTACCCATAGCAACTGAGTGACATGCTTAATATTGTGAAGATATATGCCATTGTATGCCACTGGGCCATGATTTTGTACATGTATTTGACTGCATCTATAGTATTTATGCCCCTGTAAATCATTTCTTTTAAGTGGACATAAATAAATTGTTAAAATGTGTCCTATTTGTTTTTTTAAACTGAATGCCCCTTCCTTGCTATATTTTATCTAATGCAGAGACACTATCAGTACTGTGTGTGGCCCTAGAAGGTCAGCACTAGGTCATGGTGTATCAGACAGAACTGGCAGTGAGAAAGGAACATCTGTCTCACACACACACACACACACACACACACAGAGAATCTGAAATGCTACAGCAAGATGGGAGCAGCAAAGAGCTCATATTGTCAGCCAGAGGTCAAAGAGATAAGAGTCAGAACAACAGCACACTCTGCAAACATGGTATTAATAAACCTGCAATTAATCAAACTCAAATGAAAATAGAGGAAATGGCTGTCAATACAGCGATAAGCATGGAAAAAATGGTTAGTCAGTGAGTGTGTGTGTGTGTGTTCACCTCCGGCAGAGTTGAGGTGGATGAGAAGAAGATCATCTCCTGACCCCAGCTTATCGGTAACCGCGGAGATGACCTCTCTGACAGACGCAGCGACAGGCACTCTGATAGTGGAGTAGGTGTGATCACTGCAGTAAACCTTAAAGAGGACTACAACAACACACAGCTTTTAAAACACTGGTGAATCACATTTTTAAATAATAAAATAGCTTTATTTAAAGAGACATGGTTTTGGTTCACATTTGTTCAATACTGTGGACTTTTGCTTAATTTTTGCAGAAGTGAAACAACATCAAATTATAATTTTCCTAAACTCTTAACCTCTTTTTGAAACTTTGTGTGACCCTTCCGGTCTATTTTTAGTTATTTCACTTTTGACTCTTCTGTTCTATGACTGATCTCTCTCTATCTTTTCTGATCTGCCTCTAAATGAATGAATGACTGAATAAATAAATAAATAAATACCTTTTACGTAAGCTAAACCCCTATGATCTCTTTAAACTTATCATCATATGTGTCATACTCTTAAGACCCGTTCACACCAAGGACGATAATTAAAACAGTTCTAAAAATCATTGTAAATATAAAAGAACAGCAGAGCTCACACCACAACTACAGCGATAACGGCACAGAGGAACAATCTAGTTTGAATCACTTTCAGAAAAAAAAATTCCCAGCTGATGAATGATAAAAACATTGACAGCCAATCAGAATCCATCCTGTTTTATAGAGCTCGAGCATTTAAAGCGACAGATGATAAAACTGCAGCACTCGCTTTAAATAAACCAAACGATATTATTGTGCATTGGTGTGAACACTAATATATCGTTATAGTTATCTTTCTTGGTGTGAACAGGTCATACTCATGTACTGATGCAACATCTGAACACGGACTCACTCTCGTCTGTGCTTTTGATTGGCTGTCTCTTCTGCAGTCTGTCGTTCCCGGTGCTGAACTGACGCAGAAGGACTTTGTGCTGCAATGAGAGAGGACTGTCACATGACACTTCTTCAGCACTGAAGGAAATACTGCAGAAACTGTGTTTGTTTTTATTTTCCCCTCACCTTTTTCTGGGAGGGCCGGCCATCTTCGGAGCTGCGGAAAAATGTTATGAGTGTTATGAATATGAGTTTCTGTGAACTAAATCTGTTAACCTCATGAAGCACACTGTACTTTACTTCATACTTTTATTTCAGGAAGTTACATGCATTTAGTATAATTGTAACAGGTCCATCTTCAGGTTGTGGTTCACGTGTCTTTTTGATGTGACATTTTTAACATAAGAATAACTTTTATATTGTTAGTAATACATCAAGATGAACACTTACTTACAGCAAATATGATCCATCAGGCTTTTGAGGAAGGTTTATTTGTTAATCTCTCACTCATCATTGTTTTACATGGCATTATATGTTTTAAAACTTCAGAGCTTTGATCATAAAGCTAAGCATTTTAATATAGTCTTACTAAGACATTATTGGCAGATTGAGTGATGACTGATTTTTATATGCATTTTACATAAGTAGTCTGTTATACTGCTATAAAGATCTCAATGATTTACATTACAAGCATCAATATTTCATCTTACCTTTTGGTCATATAAATATCAGCAACTGCACCAAATTTGATATTTTTTTGACATTTTTTCCTCCTCGAGAATGAGCTCCATATTCTCAATATATCAAACTATATGAGCCATAAAAGCCTGATGTATCAAATATGACACTCAACAAAAAACACGTATGCATGTATACTTTTTTATTGTAAAAATATATATATAATAATTCTCTAACGGCTCAATAATCTGTTCCATTAAAAAAAAAAAAAAAAATATTCTGACTATTCTTTTATATGTCAGGCTTTACAGGGTTAAAAACCTATGTCAGACTCTGCTCTTACTTTTGCTTTATGATCTTCTCTAGTTCAGGAAGTTGATCTTTCAGAGCTGGAATGAGTCTTGAATCTTCACACACGGTCTCATAGAACTCCTGCATCAGACAATGACAATCAAACACACACTTCCTCACAGCGGGACCAGAAAGCCTCCGGTATAACCAGAGAGGAGTGAAGCTGCTGACCTGGAGGAAGTTGTAGGAGCTGTCCTCCTCCTGGAGATGGTCTGTGTTGATGGCGGCCCACTGTAACACCAGACGAATCACCCTGCGCTTGTTATTGAGAGTGTAATCCATGCGCTCCTGTTCACTGCCCTGGGACGCCTCAGCATGATAGGTGCGCGAGCGCTAAGGACTTCACAGCCAAAAACCAGAGACACTCGCACGCAAGCGCAATCAAAATAAAACAATATTCATAAAGTACACAGTTTAACCGAGCTGATGCAGAGCTTTTGTTGCACACAGATCTACAGCTACTTGTTTCAGCCAGTACAGCTGTGAAGGATATTGGGCCACGAGCAGCGGACACAGCTGGCTGTTTGGGACAAAAACACAGTGCATAAGCAAGAAGTCATCCAGAGCAGGGTCTACAGAGATGGAGAAAGAAGGAAGTTAGTTAGGAGCGCTCAAGGGAAGCGGCAATTTGTGAAGCATGAAGCTTGGCTAATAGCTGCTTCTGGTTAATGATTGGTTTCTTCACAGTGCTTGTACTGTAAATGTATGTTTACAGGCTTCCCACTCTTGTTTTTCATGGCATTTCCAGTCATTAGTGATTTTTAATAATCATTTTTGATCAATGATTCAGTAAAGAATCATTCAGACCATTTTTTCAACCAGTCTGAATGATCCATTGAAAATAAACGATTCAAAAGAAAACGAACATCACGATGGTTCGCAAGTGAGTTTAAAGGGGTCATATAATGGTACATGCACTTTTACAAGTTGATTGTACTGAAATGTGTGTTGGCAGTGCCTGTACACAACCATCATAAAATGATAAAAATCCATCCAGTGTTTTTTTTTAAATCTCCTTATATGTTTTCCCGTCTCAAATCAAGCCGTTCGACCTTGTGACGTCACACGGTCGGACGCCCCTCCTACGATTGTTGATTGACAGCAGCGTTTCAACACAGACCCGCCCTCGCTTGTGAGTGAGCTGTCAATCATAGTCCGCGCGGACCGGCGCGGTCATTGTTGATACGCTGGAGCACTGTCTATGAGCAGAATGGCGTCTAAGCGATTGTGGTGTTCTGTTCTTGGGTGTAATAATGAACACAGCAGTGATTTTGATGTTCCTAAATCCGAACCGCTGAAGACACAGTGGCTGAGTTTTGTTTTCGAAGGGAATATTCCCCACGATCATCGTCAATGCTTTCATGTTTGCGCGAATCATTTCACACACCAGACTGCTTTATAAACGAGGGTCAGTATAAAGCTGGTTTTGCTAAGAAGCTGCTCCTGAAAAAAGGATCGGTACCAACTATTCGTGTTCCTGCGTCACCTCCAGAAGAAGAAGTGAGTTTAACGTTTTATTAACCTTTATATTAATCTTTATATTAATCTTTGCAAATCGCTTGCTGCACGCTTCACGATGAATGCGGCTGTTTACACTCAGGGTACATTACGGCATGTTTTCTATGTACGACGTTCTCAATATAATTCATAATCCCACGTTTATAATGAACAACGCATTATGGTTATTGTGTTATTGTGTTATGTACGCACAGAACAGAGGGGCGGGGTGAGCAAAGCTCATTATCATTTAAAGACACATGCACTTAAACGGCGTGCTGAAAACAGAGCTGTTTTTGACCAGGTAAAATCAGTGTTTTCTTACAATACTAATGAGAATTTTTAATTAAAGTATATTACAAACTTTTAATTTAGACCCTAAAGAATCATATTAGCTTGTACAAAAATTGCATTATATGACCCCTTTAATGAAAGCTGCACACAAGGGCAATATCTACACCTTTCTACTGTTCAAAAGTTTGGGGTCGGTAAGATTTGTTCAAAAATACAGTAAAACAGTAATGATTTAAAATAGTACAGTAGTTGAAATAGTTACATTTCTATGTGAATATACCCTGCCGTTCAATAGTTTTGGATCGGTATGATTTTTAATGTCTTTTAAAAGAAGTCTCTTCTCGTCACCAAGGCTGCATTTATTTGATTAAAAATACAAAAAACAGTAATATTGTGAAATTTTAAATAACTGTTTTCTATGTGAATATATTGTTAAAATGTCATTTATTCCTGTGATCAAAGCTGAATGTTCAGCATCATTACTCCAGTCTTCAGTGTCACATGATCCTTCAGAAATCATTCTGATATGTTGATTTGCTGCTCAAGAAACATTTCTTGAAAACAGTTGTGCTGCAAGTGAAGTCATTGTTTATGTTGTCTTTGGTTTAAGTTTGATTTAATAAAACTACACATGGGTTTGTCAAACGTGCCTACAGTGAATTATTAGTCACAGTTTCCCTGTTTAACTGCATATATGTCTCTGAATGCACTGTAAAGTACCTGGATCTGTGAATTGGGAATCAAGTTTCACCGTCTCCAGAAGATGTTCCAGAATCTTCTCTGGAGTTCCTGACATCACAGTGTACCTGAAGAACAGGTCAAAGGCCACGGTTTGACATGTAGTTTGAGGTTGTTGATATATAACAGATTATAGTTTTTCCATAAATTCCTAATGTTAACATTGACAGGAGAAGATAAATGTACTTGAGAGGAGAAGAACTGGAGCTCCTGTTGTTACTTCTCTCCAAAACTAACACATCCTCCTCATGTTCCTTCAGACGGACCGTGTTTGCCTCCACATCCTGAATACACACAGATGAAATACAGTGTGTGGATGAGATTAATCATAATCAAACTATATATTTTTTCTGATGTCCTAACAAAAATGACTGGTTAGGTACACACAGAAAACAGATCACAACACATGGTAATGGTGAATTAGTGCTGTTGTGACTGTAAAACTAAACTATTGTTGTAATGCAGCTTCATTACCAGTAGAGGGAGACTCACACTCAGTTTATAGCAGGGGTTTCAAACGGTTTTTATCAGTTGAACTAATGTGATCTAAATGACCAGTATTTACTTTTAGATAGTAGCTATTTTAAGTAATGTTGTATAATGAATGTAATGACACTTTTTTTGCAACATGTGCTGCTATATTTTATCAACAGCATATTTTTCCTGTGTGATAACGGTTGAAATATTCAGTAAATTGTATTCAGAACTTTAAAGTCCATAGAGAAATTGATTAGAGCAAAATGCTTGGTAACACTTTATTTTACAGTGTCCCTGTTACATATGATACATGTACTTACCATAGTAATAACAGTAAATTGTGCATAATTACATGCAACTAACCCACAACTAAATCCTTATCCTACCCTAACCCTATAGTAAGTACATGTAGTTGCTTAATATTACTCAGTACTTAAATATATAATTACACTGTAACACTGACACCTTAAAATAAAGTGTAACCAAATGCTTTATTTGGATTTATTAACATAAAAAAAAAAAAAAAAAAAAAGTACAGTCTGTATTTAAATGGCACTGTCCTTAACCATTTCTATCTGTTGCAGCCATCATATAGACTAACTGATAAAATGAATACAGAGTTTTGTCCAGTAGCATCATGTTGTGCGTAACTATGCAACAAATGCCCATAGAATGTGAAATCTCACTAAATCTCACTATATTTGTTTAGATAGACGGCATCCTGTTAGACACTAACACCCACACCCTGACTATCAGACTGAGCTTCCGCTTCCATTCTGCTGTGGCTTTCCTGGGCTGAGCTTCCCATTGTCACAGCGCTGGGAGAGAGATTCCCCTGTACTGGTGATGATGGGACGATTATACCACACACACACACACACACACACACACACACACACACACACACACACACACACACACACACACACACACACACACACACACACACACACACACACTCAAATGCAGAGACAGCATGAGAAAACAATTAGACGATAATTACATAGTCATTAGGCTGAAAGTACACTAGCAAAAATGGAATTAGGGTAATTATTTAGTAACTTTTAAAATTGAGCTTCTTCTTTGTTTATTTACTTTGGATATTAATTTTTGCATCCTGGGATGCTTTTAATCAATATTGAAGGAGTTCACATGTTGCCTGCTTTTTATTCACTCTCTGTTACAACTCACCCATTTACATTTTTAATTACTTATTTTTTAAATAAAAGATTTATGTTTGTAAAGAAAATGTTAAAGATATGTAGGCACCAGGGTTATTATCGTTAACTTTAACTAAAATAAAATAAAAAATGAATCGTTATTTGAAATGAAATAAACACAAAACTTATTTTATTTCAGCCTGCTGCCAAGGCAACATTTCTCATTTGATTTTAATTGAACTAAATTAAATGAAACAAAATTTAATCAAACAAAATTTAAATGAAACTAAATAAATGAAAACTGATAAATATAAACTATATTACAGGAAAAACTAATAAAAATGAAAAACAACAACAACAAAATTACTTTAAAAAAAAAGAAATGAAGACAGAAAAAAAAATCTAATTTAAAATATTAACAAAAAATATAGTAAATAAGAATAAGAAGTTGTTATTGTTAACTAAAACTTAGGTTATTATAAATATTTTTAGTAAATAAATAAATGAATAAAATATTAGATGAAAACTTTAAAAAAGTAACTGAAATAAAGTTGAAGTTGCAGTACAAGGCCATGAGATTAGCTGTAGTTATGAAGCACACACACTGACCCTGTGGATTCTGTTGAAGTCTTCTTTGTCCACTCTCAGGAAGTGGCAGTTGTCCTCTCTCAGAACGATAGACGCTGCCCGAGGTGCGTCATTCACCAGAGCCAGCTTCCCGAAGTCATCTCCCTCATGCAGCGTACAAACTACACCCTGCACAGACACATTTCATCTAAACCAGCAAACAGCACAGACACTTACGAAAACATATTGAATTAGCACACACACACACACTTTCCTGCCACAGTTTGCATGTACTATAATTGGCTTGAGAGTCATTACTGGCCAGCATTACCACACATTAAACGCTTAGTTAGTCTGTTGAATGTAAAGCATTAGTAGGGAATTACTAGTCTGACCTTTCCATAGATCACCACGTTGACGGAGCCCTTCAGGATGATGTACCACGACGTCCCCTCTTCCCCTTGATTAAACACTAGGAACAAAAGAGATCAATAATCAGCATGAAACCTGTCTGATTATAATAGCACACAAACATTTATCAGATTATTCATAACTCAGATCACCAGCAGACATTTGAATCTGTTTGTTTCTGTATGGTTTGACGTGATTTGGAGAAGTTAGCATGTACGTGGTATAATCATTTCGACACTTACACACTGTGCCTGCTTTTGCGTGCGACTCAAATATTAGAACACCAGCGAGTTCCCTCTTCACCTGAGGAGGAGAGAGAACACAATAGACTCTATATTACAGGTAATTATGAAGAAAAAGCTTTATTTCAAAGCAAATGACATTTTTAACAATACACACATTAATGCTCAGCGTGCTATTCATGCATTAAAGGAATAGTTAAAGGAACACAAAAGGAGAATGTATGAATAAATGTATAAATTCATTATTTGCTGAAAATTATATCTCATTCATGTACATTCACATGTGGCGTGTCAAGAAACGCCACACCAGGTTTGATGTTATTGACATTGTTCTTGCATATCTCATTACTGAAGTCAAAGCTGGCTCAAAGGTCTTTTTCAGTGAATAATGACTTCACACAAGCTGACTTAACTATAATACAGACTCGTGAAAACACTATCTCACTATACTTGTGAGAAGTACACTTATGTAAAGAGTACTTATGGATATGATAGAATTAAGTGTGAACCAAATATAATGTTTTCAGACACTTAACTGCATGTTGACTACAATTAAATAAAAATGTATTATAGTAAAAATGTGTATTAAATTCAATTAGATTAGAGTGCTTAGAACTTTTAAGTACTTTTTTGACCCACTTAAGTAGAACTTAAGTACATATTTATATGTAATTTTTTAAATTACTTCTATTTACTTTAAATTGTAATGTTGAATGTACTGACAAGCATTTATGGTGAACTAAAATATATTGTAGTGCAATTTATATTGATGCTTGTTTCATGTATTTCATGTATTAGAAATTTCACATTTGCAATGATGTTGTTGCAATAAAATACTTTTAAAATATATTAAATTTAAAAGTATCAACAAGTAATGCACTATAGTTAAAATTACAATAAAGTAAAATGTAAAAGTTTAATTTGACTACTACAAAGTGTGCTTAAGTGTACTTTAAGTACACTTAAGTGGCCTTTTATTTAATTAAAATATATATTATCCCAAAGTACAGTTTTTTATACTTTTATACATATTTTATATGCTCTTTAAAAAATATTTTTTTTGAAGGACACTAAAATTACTATAATAAAGGGCACTTCTTTTTCACAAGAGCATGGGTGGTTCTTAGAACTTTTAAGTACTTTTTTGACCCACTTAAGTAGAACTTAAGTACATATTTATTTGTAATTTTTAAAATGACTTCTATTTACTTTGGGAATAGGGTTAAATTGTAATGTTGAATGTACTGACAAGCATTTATGGTGAACTAAAATATATTGTAGTGCAATTTATATTGATGCTTGTTTCATGTATTTCATGTATTAGAAATTTCACATTTGCAATGATGTTGTTGCAATAAAATACTTTTAAAATATATTAAATTTAAAAGTATCAACAAGTAATGCACTATAGTTAAAATTACAATAAAGTAAAATGTAAAAGTTTAATTTGACTACTACAAAGTGTGCTTAAGTGTACTTTAAGTACACTTAAGTGGCCTTTTATTTAATTAAAATATATATTATCCCAAAGTACAGTTTTTTATACTTTTATACATATTTTATATGCTCTTTAAAAAATATTTTTTTTTGAAGCACACTAAAATTACTATAATAAAGGGCACTTCTTTTTCACAAGAGCATGGGTGGGCTTCTTTTCTGTCCTTTATGGAGATGAACAGATCAGTTTGCACAAAAGAAAAAAGTGTTATTAAATTATAAAAATTTTGTCTAAATTGTTCTTTTACTTAAAATGTGTGTATACAAAACTAATTTCCTCTAACTAACCTCATATAGGTCACACTGCAGTTAAATTCGGTTGTTAGTTCACCTTTTAGCGATTAAAGCAGTCGTGGCCTAAAGGTTTGAGAGTCATACTGGTAATTCGAAGGTTGCGGGTTCGATTCCCAAGGCACCTCACCCCCAATCGCTCCACAGGCGCCGCAGCAAAATGGCTGCCCATTGCTCCGGGTGTGTGTGTCCATGGTTTGCAGTGTGTGTTCACTACTCACTACTCCTAATGTGTGTGCACTAACTTGGATGGGTTAAATGCAGCGGACAAATTCCAAGTGTGGGTTACCATGCTTGGCCTTCACATGGCACTTTCAATCTGTATTCTGTTGGAATAAACTCCAAAAAATGCATGTAGTGATATTTTCAAAAATTCTACAGTGTGTACGAAACCAAACTGAACAGCTATTTTTTTTATGAAGTATCAGAGATGTGTCTCTCGTCTGTATGTGCAGTGCAATAAATCACTTTCACAGCGATACGAGCCTTGACTCATTCGTGTTGCCAGGTCTTCCTAGAAAAACAGCAAACAAGAACAAGCCTAAAATGCTTTATGCTGAAAATAAAACCAAAATATTGCGACCGCACTCAATAAACTCTATTGCTTTATGAGCCAAGGCTTAACAAACAATCCCAAAAACGCTTATAATAAGTGGACATGGCAACTCTGTGAAGCAGCTTACAAGCATCAACAAAACTGTGCTTTAGTTAAATCATCACAGTCAATCATTGTCATTAATCATTGCAGTTTCGGGAGCGAGTCGTGATCCGTTCACACAGGGGACTCACTCCCGTATTTAAATGCGGTTGTCAGTCCAGACACTTTACACAGTGTATGAGGCCATTATGCAGACTTACAGTGGTGGAGAGATGTGATAAGGCTTTAATATGCAGCAGCTCCTCGTAAATGATCTCCAAGTCATCTACTGTCCTCTGGCCAGGCCTGCAGACAAGAGCAGAGAGGACAATGATGTCCAGTAATGACTTTGGAACTTATTCTGACATTTTAAAAAGTTTTTGTGGATCAAATTTGTGCACCAAAAAAAGTCCTAGTGCAGATCTTCCAGGACCTTTAAAAGGTCTCTGCTTCAGTTACAGCATGCATATAAAAGTCTAATCTCTCTTTGGAGAATTGTGGGAAAGTTAGTAGGAAAGCAGCCAAACAGTAGCAGATACAGATCAGATCACGTTGAGGCACTTCTCTTTATAGCCCAGAGTCCTCGGGGGGACGTAATGACTCATATTAGCAGGCGCTGATGTTTCTGAGGAAGAACGTACAGTTTCCGCAGGATCATTCGAAGATGGGCGTCGGGTCCGATCTGAGAGAGGAGCAGGAGGGTGTCCTGCAGTTCTTCATCGCTCTCTTTCTGCTCTTCCTCATTGGGGAGGGGTGCCTCCTCGGTCTCATCGTCCAGGAACCGATAAAACAGATACTTATCTTGGAAACTCAGCTCCTGGTCCACTGCAGCAAAACACCGAACAGGAACCACAAAGAACAAAATCAACCATTAAACAAAGAAAAACATTCGACCACATCGCATTTATAGTGCAATTATCATCTGGATAATAGATCTTAATTAAGAGCTCTCTCAAACTGGTTTGTGGTCATATATATATATATATTTTTGGTCATATTGTGCAGTGATTTAATGCCTTAAGCAGTCACTGACCTTTGAAAGTGAACGAGTATGACACACTCACCGTGATTTAAGACTCCCTCCTCCAGCAGCACCTGCCACATCCCCACAGCCTGAACACGAGAGTGCACACAGGAAGTGTGCTGTAACAGCCAATCAACAAGCTCTGTGCCCATACAGCACCGCCTACAACAAACACAGGTACGCAGGACACTTTTTGTTAATCTACCCGAGGCAAACTTTCGTTTAAAAGCATAATTAGAATGGAAACTCCACTTTTAAGTTTGACCGTATTTTCGTTTTCGGTCAAATTGCCTTGTGAATGGGAGTGCTTGGGGCACGACTATGATAGCATCAAAAATCGCTATTTTTAAAACATTAAGAAGGCTCGACACAACATGAAACTTTGCTCAAAGTCTCACCAGGGCTCTACACATGAACTTGAGCATTGACAACATTGTTTGTGCACACAGAGTTTACTAAAAAGAAAGATTTTGAACCACTCACTGTAGCTGTTGTTGTTTCTGTCCGCTGGCATTTTGACAGTCAAAAATAGCCGATCTCCGAATGCAACGTAACAGTGAGGAGAGTAAAGATGGAAAGCTCCTAAAGCTTAGTTCCATATAAATTCACGGATAATTTATTGTTTTGTCGTTAGTGAAAATCAATATTGACCTTGTGTTTGAAAAAGGATCCTCATATAAGAAACAATACTAAAATTCAGAGTCAGTTCATTCGCATTCGGAGATCGACTATTTTTGACTGACAAAATGCCGGCGGACAGAAACAACAACAGCTGCAGTGAGTTGTTCAAAATCTTTCTTTTTAGTAAACTCTGTGTACACAAACAATGTTCTCAATGCTGGAGTTCATGTGTAGAGCACCTGGTGATACTTCAAGCAAAGTTTCATGTTGTGTCGAGCCTTCTTAGTGTTTTAAAAATAGCGATTTTGATGCTATCATAGTCGTGCCCCAAGCACTCCCACTCAAAAGGCAATTTGACCAAAAACGAAAATACGGTCAAACTTAAAAGTGGAGTTTCAATTCTAATTATGCTTTTAAACGAAAGTTTGCCTCAGGTAGATTAACAAAAAGACCCTAGGTTGCATTTTGGCGAGAGTTACCCTTTAAAATAAATAATCCATTAAGCCACTCACTCAACATCAGTGGTGGACAGTAGCGAAGTATTTTTTACTATGTTACTGTCCTTAAAGGTGCATTATGTAATATTTAGGAGGATCTGTTGACAGAAATGCAATATAATATACATAACTATGATTTCAGTAGTGTATAAAGGCCTGACATAATGAACTGTTATGTTTTTATTACCTTAGAATAAGCCATTTCTATCTACACACACCACAGGTCCCCTTACATTGAAATGGCCATTTTGCGCCGACATGTTTCTACAGTGGCCCTAAACGGACAAACTGCTCTACAGAGCGCGATTCGTCACTATGTTGTTCTTCGTGCAAAGAAGTGATGAACAAGTAACAATAATATTCGCAATAACATATCGTTTTACTGAATAATTAAGTAAATATAATTTCTTAATGTATCTTTGTAAAGAAACCTCATTGCTGAACTGTTCATCGTACTGAACGATTCATTCGTGAAGTGGAGTGATCCGACTGCATTTATTCTCGAGTCAACAACTCACTGATTCAAACGATCCAGTCAGAGCAAGTTTCCAGTTAACAAAAGATCTAAAATCACCAGATTTGCAACGTATCAGTTGTACATGAATAGTTTTTAATATATATGCATGTACATTATTTGATACTTCGAACGTTATCAGCGATTTATATAAATCGTTAAGATGGGCATGTCTTTTTGTTGACATTTCCTGTTGACCAACATCCACTTCTGACTCTTGGAGAATGTGATATTAAGTATAAAATGTATTTTATATATTTTATACATATATATAAAATACTGTACCTGTATTTACCTGTATGTTTTTAGGTGGTACTTCCTGTCTCTGATCATTTGAGGTGCTCGGAACAAAATGGTGTTTCGTAACACTTCACCTGCCCGTAAGATCTTTTCTGACGGCACCTGAGAGACAAACATTAATGCACAGAAACAAAGAGAGAGACATAAACCACTCTATACATAACATAATGTTACACAATTCAACACTGTGAATGACAGGAGCTGGACTAACAAACAGGATGGTTGAATACCTGAGTAATGGATTTGGGGTGATGTTTGATGGGACTTTGAATTAACAATTTCTGGAAAACAAAAGGATGAGAATGTGGGACTATTAGGTTTATTCTTCAGTGTTTTTTTTTAAAACCTTTATAGAGCACAAATACACAGTGAAATAGTAAACTTTAAATCTTCTGAATAATCAAGGACGGCTTTCTGTGAAATATTCAGAATATATTCAGACTAACTATCTATATATGGGAAAATGCAATATAACATCTCATTTGCTGAGGCATGACATTTCCAAAAATAATTTACAACATCAAGACTTACATGAAACTAGTGTCACTGGACTTATATAATAATACAAAAAAAAAAAGAAGAAGATGATGATGATGAGGAGGAAGAAGATATATAAATAATAATAATAATAATGAGAAGAATAAATTTTGTGTCATTTTCACACAAATAATCTAAATTTGTAATTTTTTTAATATTTTCACACAACCATGTAGTGCGTCACTCACTCACTCACTCACTCACTCACTCACTCACTCACTCACTCACTCACTCACTCACTCACTCTTTCTCTCACTCACTCACTCACTCACTCACTCACTCACTCACTCACTCACTCACTCACTCTCTCACTCACTCTCTCACTCACTCTCTCACTCACTCACTCACTCTTTCTCTCACTCACTCACTCACTCACTCACTCACTCACTCACTCACTCACTCACTCACTCACTCACTCACTCACTCACTCACTCTCTCTCTCACTCACTCACTCACTCACTCTCTCACTCACTCTCTCACTCACTCACTCACTCACTCTTTCTCTCACTCACTCACTCACTCACTCACTCACTCACTCACTCACTCACTCACTCACTCACTCACTCACTCACTCTTTCTCTCACTCACTCACTCACTCACTCACTCACTCACTCTCTCACTCTCTCTCTCACTCACTCACTCACTCTCTCACTCTCTCTCTCACTCACTCACTCACTCACTCACTCACTCACTCACTCACTCACTCACTCTCTCACTCACTCACTCACTCACTCTCTCACTCACTTATTTATTTGAACCTATAATATGTTTAATAATCAAGTTTCTTTCATTAATTTCTGTTCATTAATTGCTATAGACTAATGAAATCCCATGAATCGACTTTTTAAACTATATTTACAAGTCACTGATGTAAAGATGAGTAAATTATGGTTGCAAACACACATTGATTACTCTGTACCCTATTCTTGGAATGTGCCAATTTATCATAACAAATAAATAATATCAGATATCATATAATATCAGAACAAATGTCATCACAAGCAGCTTGTGTAGAATTCTGCTGATGTCTTCTCATATTCCATAAAAATGTACATGTCATTATGTTAAGCAAGATTCGTGTCATACTGCAGTCTTTATCAGGGCTTTGAACAGAAGGTGCGTCTGTGGCTCTGCTTTCCGTCCTTCCACACTGGAGGAACAACTCTTGGCCAAGGCCAGTGTGCTGTATTTTTAACCAAATTTTTCCAATCCTTACCCAGGCTGTACTTCTACAACAACACATTGTCTTGGGTGCTGTTTTGCCAGTAGAATTAACACATTACATTTGAGGCAAGACATTACAGGCATATACATTGTTTTTTCAAGCACTGTTCAATTTTGAGATACACTATATGGACAAAAGTATTGGGACACACCTCTTAATTCTTGAATTCAGGGCTGTGTCCAAAATCGCCCCAAT
Organism: Rutilus rutilus; assembly: GCF_951802725.1. Taxonomy (NCBI): domain Eukaryota; kingdom Metazoa; phylum Chordata; class Actinopteri; order Cypriniformes; family Leuciscidae; genus Rutilus; species Rutilus rutilus. The sequence continues at coordinate 33,798,293 of NC_140215.1, read as the reverse complement.
ACCCTCATTCCCTTTTCCCTACATTAGGTCAAAATGGATGGATGGATGATTCAGCTCACAGTGCAAAGTTGAGCATACATTGGTTGTACACTCATTATTGCAGTGCATTGTGGGATTGAATGAGTGCACTTGATAATGTCCACTATGGTTTTAGACACCACTACAATGGCTGTCCCTTCAAATAGTGCCATATTTAAGGGTATGGGGGCGATTTCGGACATAGCACAGGTGTTTCAATCAGACCAATTGCCCTAGCCATGCAGTCTGTTTTAACTAACATTTGTGGGAGAAAGGGGTCGTTCTGAGAGCTCAGTGAATTCAAGCGTGGTACTGTGATAGGATACCACTTTTGCAATAAGTGATATTTCATCCCTGCTAATAGTTAAGAAAAAAAATTATATATATATACATACATACATACATATAAAATATTAAATATATGAAAAAATATTTAATGTACTATAAAAATACTCTCAAAACTTTAATTGAAACTAAGAGCTAGGAACCAAAAATATCTCAAATTTGTTTTTGTTCCAAAGAAACACATTCTGTCAAGCCAAGCTATGCAAAGCTCAACTAGTGCAGAACAGACTCTGAGCAGTATTAACAGTGCACTCATCCGAGTTCAAATCAATGTAAGTGTGTCAGTCTGCTGAGATCTTCAGCATCTTACAGCATGATTTATACACTCGGAGGAAGTGTGTTCCTACATTACATAACGGTTATGTGCATCACGAAAGACAGATTCTGCCTTCTGTTCACCAAAGCCACAAACAGACTTAAGTGAATAAAACAACACCATTATGCAAATCACAGACACTCTGTTGTGGCCAATATTGATCACCAGCTATTTGGATGCATCATTATAGAAACAAAAAAAGAAAAAGGAAAAACAAAGCACTTGTGACCGTAAAAACGAGTAGTGGACGGGAAATGACCTGAGAGGTCAGAGGAACAGGAACTCCAAATGGGCACATGCTCAGAAATGGGAGAGAGGATGCCAGAGCTGCCTAGTTCATTTTTAAAATCCAAACAAATATTGTATTCTATGGAGGAGATGGTGGGAAGGAAGGATGTTGTTTTATCGGAACTGACGCAAACAAGGAGAAATAACAATAATCAAACTCTCTCTGCTCATCAGGTGAGTCCAACACAGTCTTAAATCCCATTAGCAGACTAGGACGAATTCATTTTCTGTGCAAGTTTTTAGAAATTGCTTATTTATAAAAGAAAGGCTGAAGTTGTTTCACTATAAATTTGCTTCCTGGTGTCAGGCATGAAGCCGCAGAGCGTTTGCACCAGATTTCACAGTAGCACTAGATTTGTCACAATGATGACCAAAAATGATGTCTTGAAAAAAAGTTATTATGCAGACAGACGTGGACATGCACAGTCCTACACAGCAATAGTATAATATTGTTGAATGAGGAACATTTCAAATAAAAACTCAATCAGCATTTATGTATTTCACTTATGTGCATCTTTACATGCCATACTTGAATGCAAGTTAACAGAGGAGATTTGACAGCTGTGGCAGAGGGGAAGATAATCAGTGAATTGCTTGAGTTTCAGTCGGTTCTTCACATATTATAATACATGATTACAAACAACTCTGAGAATAGGGTGAAAGAGTCATATGGACTACTGTTTTGATATTTTTATGGTATTTTATTTTCTATTCTGGAGATCAACAGCACCAGTCCCGCATTAACTTTCATTGCATGGAAAGAGCACCTGTTTTCAACTGAAGAATTATTTGGAATGACATTAGGATGAGTAAATGATGACAGACCTTTCACTTTTAGGGTCCACAAGATGACAATCACAGAGACTGTCATCAGATGGTCATGACTTGTGGAAGTGGAAGAACAGTGGAAGATTTCAAAGATAGATGCTTGTATTTTGGGGTTAAAACAAACCTTATTTAAGTGTTTGGATGATGATCCGGGTGAACTCAGATTCTCTTTGTCAGGCATTCCTATGAAAAAAAAAAAAAGTGACAAATACAATTCATTAAATAAAGATCAAGTCTTTAAAATCTAATATGAGCATCAATCATTTAGTCAAGGCAAGATTAAAATGCAGCAGATTCAGCAGAAGCGATGGTTAAAGCTGCCGTCGGCAACATTTTTTTGATCATATTCAGTGAAATCGACACTATAATCCGACAGAACAACATAAATAAGGTGGTTTTAGAAAAAAACCCGAGCTTCTAACTCCACCTGGAGCGTGTTATTTGTTTTGCAAAAATCCATCGGGTCCAATCAGCGCAGGGGGGTGTGAGATCTGACTGTCAATCACAGGTCGTGCACACCCCACAGATCCCACTCCCCCCTCGCGCACGTTACAATCACATGCACACGACTGAAGTTCGCGCAGTAACGAAGAGTGATGGCGGAAAAGCTTCCAATTCCTCGGTTAACCTCAAGAGCTAGGAGGTCAAAGCTTGCAACATTTCTTCTCGACAGGTAATTGTGCTTTATCAACCATTTACTTTATGAGTACTCCATGGTGTTGATCGATGCTGATGAGACGGGCGCGTTCACAGAAAATCTGGTGCACACGCACTGACCCTCACGAACTCGATGGGAGGGTATTAGTTGATAGTGGGGGAGGGGCATGAGAGTTGTAAACATTAAAAGTCTTTAAGTCCACTCAATCTTCCAGGGTTGTCGACGGCAGCTTTAAGCAAGAAGATTAAATATAGCATGTTAAGCCATCATGGGGATGCAGGATGTGTGTAATCTTCAGTAATGGGCCCTGAGGGGCCGCGGGGAGCAGGGGTGGGTCATTACCCACACCACAAAAGCTTTCTCCTCCAGGAACAATAACTCTCTTGAAGTATCCAGTCCTGGAAGACTCTTATCTATGATAAAACAGCACACCCCTCTTCATGTAAATGGAGAGCAATGATTCTTACTGAATTCTGCACAGCAACATAGAAATATCTGTAACAATTTACAATAAGGTCCTATAAGCGTTAAAAAACACAGCTGTTCATTGTTAGTTCATGTTAGCTCAGGTCATTAAATACTATTAACAGATACAACTTTTCATTTGAATAAAATATTAAATAAATTTTGAATTTAACATGAACTGAGATTCCCACACAGAAACACATTATCTCATGTGTTTAACATCAAGATTGGGTCGCGGTGATAGACCTGAAGGATGCATACTTTTATATTTGTATCCTTCCTCAGCACAGGCCGTTTCTACGGTTTGCTTTTGGGGGACAAGCATACAAATACAAGGTCCTGCCTTTCGGGTTGTCCCTGTCTCCTTGTGTCTTTACAAAGGTCGCTGAGGCTGCCCTTGCACCGTTAAGAAAAGTGGGCATTCACATACTCAACTACCTCGACGAGTTGCTGTGTGCGCACAGGGACTTGGTCCTCGAGCACCCATTGGGACTTTGGGTCAACTGGGAAAAGAGCAAGCTCTCCCCAGTGCAGACCATCTCTTTTCTCGGTGTGGAGTAGGACTCCTAGAACAAGTGTCAAGGCATGTTGTTGTTACAACAGACGCTTCCAAGACAGGCTGGGGCGCTGTATGCAACGGGCACACAGCCTCGGGACCCTGGACTCTGCCCCAACTGCACTGGCACATCAAAGCACATCAAGCACAGGCAGACCTGTTTGCCTACCATGAATCCTCCCACTGTCCACTGTGGTATTCCCTGACCGAGGTCCCCTTGGCACGGACGCACTGGCTCATAGCTGGCCCCTGCGGCCTGCATAAGTATGCGTTTACCCTAGTGAGCCTCATTGCATAGACACTGTGCAAAGTCAGAGAAGAAGAACAATTCCTAATGGTTTTGCCATACTGGCCCAACCAAACTTGGTACTCTGCTCACGCTGATTGGTGTCGGCCTCTTCCTGGCAAAACCCAGAACCCAGACCTCTGGAACCTCCATGTCTGGTCCCTGGATGGGACGAGAAGGAATTCAGAGGCCTATCACCAGTGATGATAGATACTATCACATTCAGGCAAGAGCCCCCTCTTCTAGGCAGCTGTATGCCTTGAAGTGGCACCTCTTCACTAAATGGTTCTTCCTGATGTTAAGACCCATGAAAATGTGGTGTCTGGTCTATGCTTTCCTTCCTCCAACAGGGCCTGGAGAGGTGCCTGTCCGCCTCCACCCTAACAGTGTACATTTCTCCGATAGCAGCAAACCACGACACTGTGAGTGGCAGGTCTTTGTGGAAGCATGACCTGATAAATATGTTCCTGAGAAATGCATGCAGGTTGAATCGCCTTGTCCCCACATAGGATCTTTCTTTGGACCTACAGGCCTTACAGAAAGATCCATGCTGATTGAGCTCACCTCTGTCAAGAGGGTGAGGGACCTACAAGCCTTCTCTGTAAGTGAATCGTACCTAGAATTCTGGCCGGCACACTCTCACATGGTCCTGAGACCCCGGCCTGAATGTGTGCCCAAACTTCCCACTACTCCCTTCAGGGACCAAGTGGAGAACTTGCAAGCAATCCCTCCTGATGAGGGAGACCCAGCCCTGACTCTGTTGTGTCCAGTGCACACTTTGCAGATATACCTGGACCGCACACAGAGCTTCAGAAGATCTGAGCAGCTCTTTGTCTGCTTCGGAGGTCAGCAGAATGGAAAGGCTGTCTCCAAACAGATGGATTGTGGACGCCATTCTCTGGGCTTATCAGACCCAAGGTGTACCGTGCACATTGGGAGTGAGAGCTCACTCCACAAGGGGTATCACAGCCACGTCGGCTTTGGTGAATGGTGCTTCACTAGCAGACATACTGTATGTAGAGCTGCGGGCTGGGCTATACTCAACACCTTAGCGAGATTCTAGAATCTCAGTATGGAACCAGTTTCATCTTGAGTCTTGGGTAACAACATGCAAAACTTGGACAAGTGGTTGGGTGTAGTGCTTGCATAGGCGCCCTCCCCCTCTCTGAGGTGGTAACGTGCGCCTTGTCGTCCAAAAGAGTTCCCCAGGTTTGGTGAACCCAGGACATCTTTTCTACCTCCTAGCACTCGTCAGTAGTAAGTTCGGTACTCACTACCAGGCCCATTACTCATGGTATGCCCCTTTCAGGTGATCCCTTGTAGTCTGGCTTGTACTCCGTATGTAGTGTTGCTGTGCCCGGTAGTCTCCCCCTTATCAGGCGGAGTCCTCCACAGGGACTCTTCCCTATGGAGTACTCTCCATCTGGTTAGGATGTATTTTCCACATACTAACCTCCCCCTTTAGGTAGGATGTGGTCTCCGTAGGGTTCCTTCCTCAATGAGAAGGAAAACGCTTCCCAACGTTAACAGCCAGGTTTACTCAGCCATAAAAAAAAAACAACAACAACAACAACAACTTTCTTTTGAAAAATCAGAAGAGGCCCTATGGCTGGAGTGGAAGAGGTGAGGGGGTCCTTCTGATATGGGGAGACCGGAAGTCAGACAAAAAGAGTCGTTTTGCAATTTTAAAACACGCTATTTTATTTAAAAAACTATAAATTATAGATATAAAGAACCTTATATAGTATAGACCTCTATAATATAGAGAACATTAGCTTCAGCAAAAACCCTCGTGAATTGATTGCAACGTGCCAAGTTTGATTATACTGAAGCACAACTGAGAATAAGAGTTACAGCATCTATACAGCATCTAGCACAATAAGAAATAAGAAATTAATACTTTTATTCTGCAAAGGATGAATTATATTGATGAAAAGGGGCAGTAAAGACTTTTACAGTGTTACAAAATATTTCTATTTCAAATGAATGCTTAACGTTGTATTCAGCAAAAAAAATCCTAAAAAAATTAACATGTATCATGATTCCCGCAAAAATATGAAGCAGCACAACTGTTTTCAACATTGATGATATTAAGAAATGTTTCTTGAGCAGCAAATCAGCATATTAGAATGATTTCTGAAGGATCATGTGACACTGAAGATGGGAGTAATGGCTGGTTCCATCGCAGAAATAAATTACATTTTAACTTTTATTCTAATAATATTTCAATATTACTGTTTTTACTGTATTTGGTTCAAATAAATGTACAGCCATGGTCAATCATCCCAACCCTAAACTTTTGATCAGTGTATGTTTTGATATTTTCCTCAAAAAAAGCTATTGTATGGCTTCAGAGGACATGTAACAAGCACACAAGTTGTACTACTTAAATTATACTTTCAAGGAATTTTTTGCTTGACAGACCCTGTTTACAATATGCTTTAGTTTTATGAGAAAATAGCAGTTTAGAGATTCTGAAAAACTGTGTTCCACAGAAGAATGACAGTCATGCATGTGTGGAACAACATCAGTGAGTACATTTTGACAGAATTATCATGGTTAACAGGCCCTTTAAGAACGAAGACAAGTGTTTGTACTTACTGTCAGCATTTGGGACACTATCCATCACACCATAGGGAGGGACCAGTAGACCAGCCATACACTGACGATAATTCTGAAAGATACAAACAGTGCAGTCACAAGACAGCAAATACAAAGACCTTGAGTAAATGAGTAATAAGTTACTAAAATAATGTCTTCATCAGTTATTCCAAAGAAAAACATGTTTGTTTTTTCAATCTTTCATCATAACTTTCCTTTTCGTTGAGCATCACCAATGCCTTTTATTTTCAATCCTTCCCTACAAATCACCTGCTATATAGATACTGTTTTTCATGATCCAGTCAACTCCTGGATAAAATCAAATCCTTTTCAAAATGTGGATTGGGGGGGATGTATCCTATTTCACTTGGAAATACATCAGATAGCAGAGGTGAATGAATTTCTTGTTACCTTAAAGCATATTGGGTAAAATAGTTTGTCATTCTGTATATGAATAATATATGCACATACACACATACACACATGCTCAGTGCTATGCAAATCAGAGATAGCATATAATACACACATGAAAAAAACAACATAAACCTCATCCCCCAGCTGAGTCTCTTTTTTCTTTTTAGTACCCAAACATCCAATGAAGTTTCTTGCCATAGTCGCCTAAAATCTAGTTTTTCTTTAGAGTTGCAGCCCAGAACGATGGACTCATCTAAGAACACATAAGGAAAGCAGTTTCAGAAGAGTTAGGAGGCAGTACCGTCGGTAATCTCTTAAATCAGCTCTGACTGCAGATCAGAAGGGATTATGCTGGATTAAATCAATATTTTTGAATCAAAGACCAGACAGCACACACAGGTCACACACATATGCACATTTCTGACACAGAGCTCATGACATACACACACTTGCAGCATTTCAAATCCTATTGCAGGTACCACCTCTTATACCTGGAGTCTCATTTTTTATACCTCTATCAAATATGTCTTCATATAATAGACCAAATCTTAACTTCACAGTGTTAAAGATAGCCCTTGTGAGAAAGAAGTACTTATGGATACATGTCAAGTCAAGTCAAGTCATCTTCATTTATATAGCGCTTTTAACAATGTAGATTGTCTCAAAGCAGCTTCACAGAGATAAATGTATAATATAACGTAAGATTGTTTTGGCTTTATAGCGGTTCTTTAATAAAGTTATTTTCCAGCTAAAGTTAGTTTTGATTGATTCGCTTCCGTCGCAACGATCATTTGTTTTTAAATTAGGGCCGCCAAGACGACACCATTCTCTCTACACAGACTTTAAACGCGAACCTGTGAGAAACGCTGATGGCGTTCAGATGCACATTAAGAACGAGTTCTATAGTTATGTGCGTTTGAATATATGTGTGCAGGTTTGGAATTCCCTACAAACCAAACCTAAACAAATTACTGGTGTTTCCTTATAGTTTTGATTCAGAATTTTATTTTATTTTATCAATTCGGGGTAGATACGCAAATTGAGTTTTCCCGACGACGCGTTATCTGTAGAGTGGGAAAGGGATCCTCCATAGGGAGAGACTAGTTGGCCCTTCAGCACTGCATTGACATCGGGTCCAGGCGAAGGTCCTTCATCAGATCTGGAAACGGCCTGGATCCGGCAGGCTGCGGGAAAACCTTGGGATAAACAAAGACACTAAAATTAGCGTAGATGCCATTCTTCTCATGATGTAACAAGTACATCAGGATTTATGGGAAGTGTTCCCGGTTCCAGCTGACCTAATCTATGCAGCCTAATATTGAATTATAGAAGTCTATAATGTATTATGTGAACGCTATGTCAAAGAGATGTGTCTTTAATCTAGATTTGAACTGACAGAGTGTGTCTGCTTCCCGGACAATGGTAGGAAGGCTGTTCCAAAGTTTTGGTGCTAAATAGGAAAAGGATCTACCGCCAGCAGTTGATTTAGATATTCTAGGTATTATCAACTGGCCGGAATTTTGAGATCGCAATAGACGTGAAGGAGTATAATGCGTTAAGAGCTCGCTCAAGTACCGCGGAGCTAAACCATTTAGTGCTTTGTAAGTAATCAGCAATATTTTAAAATTGATGCGATGTTTAATAGGGAGCCAGTGCAGTTTTGACAGAACCGGGCTAATATGGTCATACTTCCTGGTTCTGGTAAGAACTCGAGCTGCTGCGTTTTGGACCAGCTGTAGTTTGTTTATTAAGCGTGCAGGGCAACCACCCAGTAGAGCATTACAATAATCTAGCCTTGAGGTCATGAACGCATGGACTAATTGTTCCGCATTTGTCAATGAGAGCATATGACGTAATTTAGATATATTTTTAAGATGGAAAAATGCGGTTTTACAGATACTAGACACGTGACTTTCAAATGAAAGATTGGTATCAAAGAGCACACCCAGGTTCCTAACCGACGACGAAGACTTAACAGAGCAGCCATCAAGTGTTAGACAGTATTCTAGGTTATTACGTGAGGAAGTTTTTTGTCCAATAATTAGAATCTCTGTTTTTTCAGAATTTAGAAGTAGGAAATTACGAGTCATCCAGTTTTTTATATCAGCTATGCATTCTGTTAATTTAGTGAATTGGTAAGTTTCGTTAGGTTTTGAAGAAATATAGAGCTGAGTATCGTCGGCATAACAGTGGAAGCTAATTCCATGTTTCCTAATAATATCTCCTAATGGCAGCATGTACAGAGTGAACAGCAGCGGTCCTAGTACTGAGCCCTGTGGTACGCCATACTGAACTTGTGATTGATAAGACATCTCTTCATTTACTGCTACAAACTGATAACGGTCAGATAAGTATGATTTAAACCATGCTAGTGCAATTCCACTAATGCCAACATAGTTTTCTAGTCTATTTAAAAGAATGTCGTGGTCAATGGTGTCAAACGCAGCACTAAGATCGAGTAACACTAATAGAGAGACACAACCACGATCGGATGATAAGAGCAAATCATTTGTTACTCTAACGAGAGCAGTCTCAGTACTATGGTATGGTCTAAATCCGGACTGAAAATCCTCGCAGATATCATTTCTTTCTAGAAAGGAACATAGTTGTGAAGATACTGCCTTTTCTAGTATCTTTGACAGAAAGGGTAGATTCGAGATCGGCCTGTAATTGACTAATTCTGAAGGATCAAGTTGCATTTTTTTAACAAGCGGTTTAATCATAGCCAGCTTAAAGTTTTTTGGTACGTATCCTAGAGACAAAGAGGAATTAATGATATTAAGAAGAGGATCTATGACCTCTGGAAGCATCTCTTTCAGTAGCTTAGTCGGTATAGGGTCTAACATACATGTTGTAGATTTAGATGATTTAACGAGTTTAGTAAATTCTTCCTCTCCTATAGCAATGAATGAATCAAATTTTTCCTCAGGGAGACTACAATGCACTGCCTGATGCGATACTGTAGTAGACGGTTGCATAGTTATAATTTTATCCCTGATATTATCAATCTTATAAGTGAAGAAGTTCATAAAGTCATTACTGCTGTGCTGCTTGGAACCTTCTGTGTTTGAAGCTTTCTTTTTCGTTAGTTTAGCCACTGTTTCAAATAAATACCTAGGATTATGTTTATTTTCTTCTAATAGGTTTGAAAAATAAGCAGATCTAGCAGCTTTTAAAGCCTCTCTGTAAGCAATCGAGCTCTCTTTCCATGAAATGCGAAATACCTCTAATTTTGTTTTCTTCCAGTTGCGCTCCATTTTTCTGGCTGCTCTCTTAAGGGCCCGAGTGTGCTCGTTGTACCACGGCGTTGGATTATTTTCTTTAATCTTCTTTAAGCGCAAAGGAGCAACTGTGTCTAAAGTGCTGGAAAAGAGAGAGTTAAAAGTTTCTGTTGCAATATCAAGTTTTTCTAAGCTATCCGGGATGCTAAAATGATGAAACTGATCAGGAAGATTATTAATAAAGCAATCTTTAGTAGCAGAAGTGATGGGTCTAACATATTTGTAACACGGAGTCGGCTTTGCAGCCTTGGCTAAATGTAATTTACACGAGACTAGATAATGATCTGAGATGTCATCGCTCTGCTGCAGAATTTCAACGGCATCAACATCTATTCCATGTGATATTATTAGATCTAGAGTATGATTACGACGATGAGTAGGTCCTGACACGTGTTGTCTAACTCCAATTGAGTTTACAATGTCTTTAAATGCCAATCCCAATGCATCTTTTTCATTATCGATGTGTATATTAAAATCACCAACAATTAGTACTTTATCTGCAGCCAATACTAACTCTGATAGAAAGTCCGCAAATTCTTTGATAAAGTCTGTATGGTGCCCTGGTGGCCTGTATACAGTAGCCAGCACAAATCTCAAACGTGATTTATCATTTTTACTATATATTTTTACATTAAGCACTAACACTTCAAAAGAATTATATTCGAAACTTGATTTCTTAGTGGTTTTGAAAATATTACTATAAATTACAGCAACACCACCCCCTTTGCGTTTCAGACGGGGTTCATGTTTATAACAGTAATCTTGCGGGGTGGACTCATTTAAAGTAATGTAATCGTTTGGTTTTAGCCAGGTTTCTGTCAAACACAGCACATCTAGGTTATTATCTGAAATCATATCATTAACAATGAGTGCTTTTGAAGTAAGCGATCGAATATTCAGCAACCCAAGCTTTATCATTTGCTCATCTGTATTATAGCTGTTTTTTATTTGTTGAACATCAATTAAATTTTTTAACCTTAGATAGGTTTAAACATTTTTTGGATTTCCAAAATCGGGGAACAGACACAGTCTCTATATGATGATAGCTAGGTGAAAGAGGCTCTATGTGATGGGATTTATCTGACCTGGGTGACGCGAGGCCGCTAGCAGACGGTTGGTTTAGCCAGTCTGTCTGCTTCCTGACCTGGTGCCCAATTTGTCATGTTTGAGCTCTAAGACTATGAGCCATATTACTAGATAGAAGAGCAGCACCATCCCAGGAGGGATGAATACCATCTCTTTTCAACAGGTCAGGTTTGCCCCAAAAACTTTTCCAATTGTCTATGAATTCTATATTATTACACGGACACCACTCAGACAGCCAGCGATTCAGTGAACACAATCTACTAACTATCTCATCACTCCTGCGAACAGGAAGGGGGCCAGAGCAAATTACAGTGCCTGACATCGTACTTGCAAGTTCACACACCTCTTTAATATTAATTTTGGTGATCTCCGACTGGCGGAGTCGAACATCATTAGTGCCGACATGAATAATGATCTTAGAGAATTTACGATTAGCATTAGCCAGCACTTTTAAATTTGCTTTGATGTCAGGCGCTCTGGCTCCCGGCAAACATGTGACTATGTTCGCTGGTGTCTCTATTTTCACGTTCCGTGTGATCGAATCACCAATTACTAGGGCACAATCAACAGAATTCTCAGTGGGTGTTTCACTGAGCGGGGCAAATCGATTTGTTGTGGTAATCGGAACGGAAGAGTGGTTTTTTGATCCGCGACTAGAGCGATCCCTCACTGTCACCCATTTGCCCGGCTGCTCAGGCACTACTTCAGCTGGAACCGAATCATGTAAAGAGTTCACTATGCTAGGCGCATCCAAAATAGTATCTAAAGCTCTAGCACTCTTACTATCCTCAATTAAAGTTTGGATGCGTGTCTCTAATTCTGAAATCTTCTCTGTCAGCCTAACTGTCTCCTTACATTTATCACATATAAATCCTACATTGCCAACAGAGAAGTCTATGCTAAACATGTGACATGAAGTGCAGGTGACAATAACAGGACAAGACATTACTCACCGTGTTTGTTGACTGATTATTACTTACCTGAGCTTTTATGAACTCAAAGGCGCGAGCGCGCGAGAGAAAAAATAAATAAATAAAACAGCTGAGCGCACGGGTGGCGCGTTAACAGGCTAGCAGTAGCGAATTAGCGTGTTGTGTTAGTAGTAACGGATGCTAGCGATGTCAATCTGAGATGTTGGGTAAGCTGTATTTAGTATAAACAACTACAAATTGTAGTAAATGATGGTTCAAAACAAAGAAATACGAGGCTAAGACGGAGCTTACAGCACCGAGGCAAACACACTCACAGCAGGCAGCGAGGCAGACAGGAGCAATCGATCAGCGATCCAAACAAGGTCACAGGCAAGATCTGTGGTGTGGGACAGGCGCGGATTTATCAGGCGCGGATTTATGGGTGGGCCCACCCAGATTCAAAGAATATACTTAAAAGAATATACTTAAGTGTGAACTGAATAATATAATATTACAGGTAAATGATCATAGGGTTGAAATAGTTTTGATTAAGTTAATTTCATTAGTTTGAGAGAATCTCAATTTTGTCATTTGTCTGGTGTTCTGCACTAACAACAATTAACAAATTATTAAGACATATTGCAGTGTTCATTATTATTATTTTCCTTTTCTTGAAGCAAAATATTACCAACAAAATATGTTGCAGAAAAAAGGATGATAATCAGAGAGGCAAAACAGTCAAAGTTATTAGACAGTTCAGTTAGTATCTACAGCTGACAGCAAATTCAAGATGGACAGACAGATAGTGCCATTGGGAAAGGCACTTAACCTTGGATTTCTCTGGAGGAGAGCATTAGTTTACTTTATGTTGCTTTGGACAAAAACATCTGCTAATTATAGACACATGAGAGAGATTAGTGCCCATTTAATGTTTGGCGAGAGCAATAAGTCCAGCGAGGTCAGGTAATGTGTTTAAGACCCCACCACATGCAGAGGTTTTGTACATCCCCAAAGACCATATTCAATATGTCGATTCATTCAATTAATACTGTATCTGTTTTGATCTATCAAACCCAATACAGAACGGAAGACCTTAACTTGATACATCACTGTCTCTATAGGATTTAGAATTGAGAAAATGCAATTCAATAAATGTCATAAATATCATCATATAGAAGGAATGTGACAGAACAAGTAGATTTTATCACTCTCAAAGCGATGAAAGAAAGAATGTTTTAGTAACAAGAGATGCCAATAAATGAATCTCAGTGACTAATGACACAGAGGCGGCCTGAGTCATTAACCAGGACACCTGGGACAGTTAATGTGGCCTTTCTGGGGCAGAGATGTGAGTGTCCCGCTCTCTGGGGAGTGGAAGTCTCTCTAAAAGAGGACAAGTCATTATCTCTGACTGATACATCTCATAAATCACACAAACCTAACCTAATATGTCATTATGTCTATCGATAAATCCCACAACAATGAACACAACAGTCAGAGAGTGAGTCTGCATGTGGTGGGCTTCAAAATGTGTTTGGACACTTAGGGATAGTTCACTCAAAAATCATGAACCACTTTTTTGATTATTTTTTGAAGATTGAAAGCTTCAGTCCCCATTCATTGTTCTTGAATGGAATTTTTTTTTTTCCTTTTGTTGCATAAAAGAAAATCATATGAGTTTGAACTGACATGAGGGTAAATTAATGATTTCAGATAGTCATTTGTTATCTAATGCAACAACATCAAAAGTGTCAAAGTGTGTCTTCAGAGTCTAAGGGCGTTCTTAGATCGTTTGCTTTGTTCCAAAACAGGGATTAAAATGCTGCAATTTCTTCTCGGTTCAGTTCGCTTTCACAAGGCAACATTTCTTAATAGACCAAAATCTGTTAATACAAGTCGCATGTGAGTAAACTGTCCTCTCATTGGTTAGAGTGCACCTGTTTATCTTCTGGGATTCTGCTCATTGCAGTCATCATCAGGAATGGATAACAACAACAGCTCCCCTGGCTTTATTATGGCTTTCTTTTTTTTCATTTGCCCTTTATTTAACCAGATACAACTTTCTGAGATTAAAAATCTCTTTTACAGAAGTGACCTGGCCAAGATGAGCAGCACAACATTATCAACAAAATAAAATAAAAAATAAATAAAAGAAGAAAGAAAATCACCATGACATTAAAACATATCATCAAAACAATTAAAAACATTTATAAATAGTTTTTTCCTTTAACAGCTCACTAAGCAAAGATTTAAAAATATTTATTGACACCAGGGTCTCCAATTTCAGGTCATTTTGTAAAAAGTTCCAATCACTGGGTGCGGCATACCGAAAAAAGCTCGTTTTCCAAATTCAGTTCGGGCGATTGGAACTGAGAGAGTATACAAATCCTGGGAGCACAAAGAATAAACTCCAACAGGTTTGTCTTGGGTAAAAGAGCAAAGAAATGGAGAAAATAGACCCAAAATTGATTTATAAATAAACAGGTACCAATGTTTACATCTGCGTATTGATCCCCATAATCAATGACAGGCATAAAAGTGGCCGAAACTAGTCTTCTTTTTGCCTCAAATGAAAAACATGACTTATTTCTATAATAAAATCCCAGCTTTATTTTTAATTTAGTCCTTAATTGATTAACATGGGATTTAAAAGATAAGGAATCATCAAATATATAACCGAGCTATTTATATTCTGTCACAACCTCTATTATAGTACCCTAAGTATTTAAGTGATAGCTGATTTGACACTTGTTTCTTTGATCGTGAAAATAACATTACTTTAGTTTTGGTCTCGTGCAAAGTCAGGTTTAGGTCACAAAGCCTTTGTTGCACAACATCAAAAGCACACTGTAGAAAAGACACAGCTTGGTGTAGTTTGGGTGCACTACAATAAATCACGGTGTCATCAGCATAAAAATTTAAATTGACATTACTAATATTGAGATCAAGATTATTCATATAAATGATAAAAAGTAACGGCCCTAGAACGGACCCCTGAGGAACACCCCTCATAATCTTTAAAGGTGCGGATGAATGACCTTCCATCCGCACACACTGTGTCGTGTCCAATAAATAGCATGATTGATAAAGACCTATGCCCGGTTGCATAAAGCACCTTAAGTGTAATTTTCCCTTAAGTTCTCCCTTATGTTTCCCTTAAACCTAAGGGTGTTGCAGAAAAAAACCCTTAAGTGTTACTTAAGGGTTTCTTTAAGTGAAACGTCATAAACACTTAGAATTTCCCTTAAACGCTGTTTTTTCACTTAAGTAATCCCTTAAAAAGCGTCAAGTGTTGCATAAAACCCCTTAATGGTCATTTCCCTAAGTATAACTTACGGTTTGGAAATCGTAACCTTAAGAGTAACGCGGACAAAAATAAGACGACATGGCTGAATTTATGGAACCAGCTGAAGATCATTATGTGGCAAGAATATTTTTTAGGGATAGGGAGAACCCTTTGGACCATCTTAGCGATAAAAAATAGTTGCAGGAATACCGATTTGATCGACACGCAATATTAGCGGGAGATGTTTTCCACGTGCATAAATCGTCTGTCAGCAGAGAGGTTGCGGGGGCTTTCCCGTCATTTAAACGCAACGGTCAAATTTTTTTTCTTTTACCATATTCGTCAAGAAGAATGCATTTCTCCTCCTCTGTCCAATTAGGCTTTCTTTTTTTGTTTTCTTTATCCAGGATCGCTGTCGTGAAACACTTAAATGTTTCCCTTACCTAAGAGAACCGTTTAAGAGATTATATGCAACACCCTTAAGTTATTCTCTTAGGTAAGGGGAAATCGCCCCTTAAGTATCATACTTAAGGGAAAAACTTAAGGTGCTTTATGCAACCGGGCACTAGGGTTAGGCCTTCAATAAGGCCTCCCCAGTACAATGGGTCTTTTTGGGCAGGGTAAGGGCCGTCTTTCGCTCTGCAAAGAGACCGTTTTTTGTTTGCCAGACCCCGCCGTGCAGAGCTAGCATATGGACTTACACAGCCAGCAGTATTTATGGTCAGGCACTGGCCTTAGCAGGCCACGTCTCTTAGATCCGGGCCAAGTGGACCACTGTCAGCTTCACAGTCCCTCGGGTTGGATGCCTTACCTAAAGGCAAGTGTCCAGAGGCACTGTCAACAGACAGGAAGTTGGCCAGACTGAAGTGTCCCATGTAAGTGATGCCAGGACAGGCCTTCCTGGTGGCATTTCGGGTGTGTTATGTTCCCCTGAACAGTGATTGGCTGGGGCTCCTTCGGGGTCCCTAGCCACATTCCCTAGAAGGGATCTCTTCTAATTTGAAGCTGTGGTCCTAGGCCCTTGAGACGGCCCAGGTAGGCCTTTCATTAAACTAAGTTTATGGAGGTTTTCCTGTGAAGCGTATAGCTTGGGCTATGACCATAGGGAATGCTGTCACTGACAGACCAGTGTGACCTGAGGGTGAGTGGTTCTGGTATTTCATTTGAATTTGCTGGTTCTGACAGTTGTCACTGCCAATGGGCATGCACTCCCCTTAGCATGGTAGTGTTGGTATATCGTTCCCCAAAGCGTCAATCGACGCAGTGCGATTTCCCTTTCGAAAGGGAACGTCTAGGTTACAACTGTAACCTCTGTTCCCTGAGAACAGGGAACGAGACACTGCGTCTTTCGCCATACCTCGTGCCTGCCTACCTAACAGTCCCTTCAGACGATAAGGTGATTGTCATGTTTGCAATCTGTCCTTATATACTTCCGGATCGCACGTTAATGAAGTCATGGGCTGTCACCGGACAATAGGATTGCCATGATTTGATAGTGATTTCAGACACCTGTCACGCCTGAGGAGTTCCCCAAAGCGACAATCGACGCAGTGTCTCGTTCCCTGTTCTCAGGGAACAGAGGTTACAGTCGTAACCTAGACGTTAGTCTCAGTATAGTTTTCAGTATACTGAAATCAACGGTGTCGAAAGCCTTTGACAAATCAATAAAAAGTGAAAAACAATAATGGCCTCTATCAAGCGCCTCAATGTTATCATTTAGAACCCTGGTAGCAGCTGTAGTTGTGCTGTGCTTTTTCCTAAAGCCTGACTGATTATGTGATAAGATGTCATGTTCATTCAAATATGAAATCAACTGCTCACTAATAAGAGATTCAAAAACCTTATATTAGACAGAATGCAAAGTTTAGAAATCGGCCTATCGTTATTCATATCAGAAGGATCTCCTCCTTTTAACAATGGAAAAACAAATGCAGACTTCCATATCTTCATTCAAACTCAGTGAAAGATTATAGATACAGTGAGGAAAATAAGTATTTGAACACCCTGCTATTTTACAAGTTCTCCCACTTAGAAATCATGGAGGGGTCTGAAATTGTCATCGTAGGTGCATGTCCACTGTGAGAGACATAATCTAAAAAAAAAAAATCCAGAAATCACAATGTATGATTTTTTAACTATTTATTTGTATGATACAGCTGCAAATAAGTATTTGAACACCTGAGAAAATCAATGTTAATATTTGGTACAGTAGCCTTTGTTTGCAATTACAGAGGTCAAACGTTTCCTGTAGTTTTTCACCAGGTTTGCACACACTGCAGGAGGGATTTTGGCCCACTCCTCCACACAGATCTTTTCTAGATCAGTCAGGTTTCTGGGCTGTCGCTGAGAAACACGGAGTTTGAGCTCCCTCCAAAGATTCTCTATTGGGTTTAGGTCTGGAGACTGGCTAGGCCACGCCAGAACCTTGATATGCTTCTTACAGAGCCACTCCTTGGTTATCCTGGCTGTGTGCTTCGCGTCATTGTCATGTTGGAAGACCCAGCCTCGACCCATCTTCAATGCTCTAACTGAGGGAAGGAGGTTGTTCCCCAAAATCTCGCAATACATGGCCCCGGTCATCCTCTCCTTAATACAGTGCAGTCGCCCTGTCCCATGTGCAAAAAACCCCCCCCAAAGCATGATGTTACCACCCCCATGCTTCACAGTAGGGATGGTGTTCTTGGGATGGTAGTCATCATTCTTCTTCCTCCAAACACGTTTAGTGGAATTATGACCAAAAAGTTCTATTTTGGTCTCATCTGACCACATGACTTTCTCCCATGACTCCTCTGGATCATCCAAATGGTCATTGGCAAACTTAAGACGGGCCTTGACATGTGCTGGTTTAAGCAGGGGAACCTTCCGTGCCATGCATGATTTCAAACCATGACGTCTTAGTGTATTACCAACAGTAACCTTGGAAACGGTGGTCCCAGCTCTTTTCAGGTCATTGACCAGCTCCTCCCGTGTAGTTCTGGGCTGATTTCTCACCTTTCTTAGGATCATTGAGACCCCACGAGATGAGATCTTGCATGGAGCCCCAGTCCGAGGGAGATTGACAGTCATGTTTAGCTTCTTCCATTTTCTAATGATTGCTCCAACAGTGGACCTTTTTTCACCAAGCTGCTTGGCAATTTCCCCGTAGCCCTTTCCAGCCTTGTGGAGGTGTACAATTTTGTCTCTAGTGTCTTTGGACAGCTCTTTGGTCTTGGCCATGTTAGTAGTTGGATTCTTACTGATTGTATGGGGTGGACAGGTGTCTTTATGCAGCTAACGACCTCAAACAGGTGCATCTAATTTAGAATAATAAATGGAGTGGAGGTGGACATTTTAAAGGCAGACTAACAGGTCTTTGAGGGTCAGAATTCTAGCTGATAGACAGGTGTTCAAATACTTATTTGCAGCTGTATCATACAAATAAATAGTTAAAACTTTTTTTTTTTTGATTATGTCTCTCACAGTAGACATGCACCTACGATGACAATTTCAGACCCCTCCATGATTTCCAAGTGGGAGAACTTGCAAAATAGCAGGGTGTTCAAATACTTATTTTCCTCACTGTATATGTCAAAGGGGTCTATGTGATCTGCAGCTAATTTTAAGAAAAATTGTTCTAATTGGTCAGGACCAGCTGACTTATTTACATCCAGTAATTTAAGTTTTTTTTTTTTATCTGGCAAATTAAGAGTGGTTTCAAACTGAAATTAAGATCCAGTAAATGTCTTCCGCTATTATCCATATCAATATTCGTATCTATAATTTTAGGTGCCTTGAGTGTCGACCCTTTCTTTGTAGCTGTCGTTACATTACTTTATCATTTAATCAAGGCTTCGCCAAGACAACATTCTTACCACATACATATTTTGAATAATAGCAATTAGTTGGAATTTTAAAATGAAAAGGTGCGCTTTAGTTTTGAATGGTGATAACGTGCTCATCCACAGAATTAATTTTGAGAACCATTAGCAAAACAAATACGGCTGCTTTTCAAGCAGCGTATGCAATTACCCATCATACATTGTGAAACAGCCCTAAAATTGTTCCCAGTTCATGCGGTGCGAAAACGACAAAAAGTGGGTGCTTCTGCCATTAGTTCTAGGAACTATGAAAAGGTTCCTCCAGTGCGAAAGCCCTTAGACACAGGCCTATATAAAGGACTTCTCGCCATTAATTCATAGACAAACCTTTCTATGGATGAACATGCATATCCTCAGGACATTGTGGGTATTATTACTGTTTTGTATATTTACTTTTGTATTGTGTACTGTTTTATGCATGCTCCATGATTGAACACCTAGTTAACGTAACCTCTACTATATCATGCTTGATATAAACAAAAATCCTCATTTAGCACCTTACACATTGGTACAGACATCATCTCCTTATGCACTGAATGCTTGTTATATTAATCAAAGTATAAAGGGACACAACACTGCCAACCCACTGATGCAATCATGCAAATGAGTTCACTTTTAAACAAAGGAACTTTTCCTGCTTGAAAATGACCCCTTTCTCATTGGTCAAGCCAAACTCAAGAGGTGTAGCCTCCACAGAGGTTAAATGGCACTATCTCTTCCTTCTTCTGATTGCTGTTCATGTGAAAAGACTGGAGACATCGGGTCTAACCGCGACACCGCGGGACCCAGTGTGCGGCCGGAGGGGCCTCAAGTTACAACCAGCCCGTTTGTAACCTTGCCGACCGTAAACGAATCAGAGTAACACCGCTGAAGTTCGTCATTCTTCAACCCGAAATAACCGGTTGCAACTTCACCACCATCGAACTAATGAAGCATCAAGACTTTCTTCTGAGACTTTATATCCAGACGCTCATTCAATGGCTAAGGCATTGCAAGTATATCATACATTTAACTAATTAAACAGAGGTTTAGTATAAGCTCGTATAACCCCTTGTTACCAAGGTACTGATGGTTCTGTTGAGGTGGTTAACTGACTCGTTACCATAGCTTCATTCCCCTGTTTCGGTTTCATTCATTCACTTTCACTCTCCATTTACCCATGTATGTGTGTTTGTGTGTATGTGTATGTTTAGACTAGTTATAGTTGGGAGATCCTTGTTATCTTGTCACGCTAACGACGGATGCATCCCTCATGGATTGGGGGGGGGGTGATCATTAGTGGTTGCTCGGCTTGAGGTCTGTGGCGAGACCATCATCTCTCATAGCACATAAACAGCCTGGAGAGGCAAAGGCCATCATGTGCTTGTTCGGTCCAACAACACATTGCTGGTCTCTTAAATAAACCATTAGGGGGTCTGCAGTCACGCTCCTTATTCAAGCTGGCTCACCAGATCCTCCTGTGGGCCCAAGGGAAACTGCTCTCTCTGAGGGCAGTATATATCCCGGGGTATTTAAACTTTGGTCAAGCAGAAGTAGATCTGTTTGCAACTCTAGAGACTACACACTGTCCACTTTGGTTCTTCCTCACTCATCCAGCTCCTCTTGGACTGGACACTATGGCCGAGGCGTCCCTGATCGCTCTGCTCCTGGGAGTTCTGGAGAGAGTTTGCCGGGACGAGGTCCATCTCTTATTAGTAGCCCCATTCTGGCCAGCCCGAGAATGGTTTTCGGACCTAGTATCTCTCCCGACGGCTCTCCGCTAAAGATTCTGCCCAGGAGGGGCCTTCTCTCTCCAGTGAGTGGGTCGATCCTTCACCCCTGCCCAGAGTTGTGGAAACTGTGGGCTTGGCCTTTGAAGTTCAAGTCTCAAGGAAACAAGTAAACTTTATGCCTTGCAGTGGAGATTATTCACTTCTTGGTGTGGGAATCACCAGTTGGACCCAGTTAACTTCCCAGTGGGTGCAGTGCTGGAATTCCTGCAGGAACGATTTTCTGCAGGGTAATCCCCCACCACACTGAAAGTGTATGTGGCGGCCCTGGCAGCTTACCAAGTCCCTTTACATGGTGTGTCTTTGGGGAGACACCCCTTAGTAACCCATTTCCTATGTGGCACTTTGAGGCTTAGACCTGCAGTCTGCACGAGGGTGCCGGCCTGGAATTTGGCCGTTGTTTTGGAGGGGCCTTTCCTTGGCTCCCTTTGAGCATATTGAGGAGGTTCCTGAGAAGTTTCTCACTCTGAAGACTGTCTTTCTCCTCACTACCTCTGCTCTCAAAAGAATTGAAGATATTCAAGCACTCTCGGTATATCCCTCATGCCTGGAATTTGCGTCCGGTATGGTAAAGACCTTTCTTCACCCTAGATCAGGTTATGTTCCTAAGGTTCCTACTAATACTGTAAGACCTATAGTACTGCAGGCTTTCTGTCCTCCTCCCTTCCAGATGTCAGACCAAGAGAAACTAAATCTGCTCTGCCCAGTTAGGGCCTTAGATACTTATGTCCACAGAGCTGCCCTGTGGAGGAAATCTGAACAGCTGTTTGTTTGCTTTGGGTCACCCAGAAAGGGTGAGTCGGCCAGTCAGCCTTCACCTTTGGCTCTACAGGCTCACTCGACTAGTATGGCTGCATCCAAAGCATTACTGTCAGGAGTTTCCCTCCAAGATGCTTGTGATGCGGCAGTCTGGTCCTCGCCGTAAACATTCATGAGGTTCTATGACCTCGACCTCGGCTCCACTCCAACGGTGCAGGTGCTTTCTTCTGAATGTGCACATTGATTTCACAGACGGACACTTGCTCTTATGGTGACGTAGTGTTCCCACAGCATCGTCTCAACGCAGCTTGAGTCTCGGTTACATATGTAACCTTAGTTCCCTGAAGAGGGAACGAGACGCTGCATCTCCTTCCATTCTCCTGACATGCCTGTGATCGACTTGCTTCAACCTATCAGAAGCTGACATTGTTTGGTTCAGGTGTGCTTTATAGTTTCCTGGTCGATGACGTCACCAGCCTATGACGTTCCATCAAGCCATTGGACTGATTATATACGTGCTTCATGACGCAATCACGCAGAGGCGTTTCCACAGCGTTTTGACGCAGCGTCTCGTTCCCTCTTCGTAAATGTACGCAAATTTCCTGTGAAAACCATCCTGTCCGGTCTAAAAAATAAACCCTTATAATATTATCATAGTTAATCAGGGTAAGACAAAAGCATGTTTTGGTAGAAGGATTGATGATGTATTAACTCATTTAAAGGAGAACTCTGCAACTCTAGCGAACTCTAGTCACTTCTTCGCTGATTTTCCCTTTTGTTGTCGCATGTTTTCCCCACGAGCTCCCCCTACAGCTGTGGGGGGGCGTATATTTCACAACACAGTCGTAAAAAACTCACTTGCGGCGGCCTCTTCCCCCTCTCTACCGCTGCTCATGTGCGTTTGTTTTGATCGGAGCAAGCCAACTGTATCGTGTGGAGCTATGTCTACCGAGGTGGGTAATCTGGTAATACATCATACATGCGTGGGTGTTTATGTCGAATTGCCGTAAAGCAATTTGTGTTTCGCGCTCGTTCTCCTTCTAGTTCTCGCTTCTCACGAGACTTCCAATTTCTATCTTGCCGGGACGGTAGTCCCCAAGTTGCAAGGTTGGTTTTCCGCCTGGGAACGCTGGGGGGAGCGGGGAAAGTCACCAATATCACCAGAACAGGTTGTTTAACCATCCAAATGATTTCTAGACAGTTTTATTAAGTTAAAAAAGTTACCAAGTTCTCCTTTAAACTTCATTAATTTTTTATAAAAAAAAAAGTTACATAGTCGTAGTGTACCTTTAGTTGCAAATAATGTGCAGTTTTGTGTCCAAAACGATTACATTCAGTGTAATTTTAATCGTTTAAAGTATACTATTTCTGTACTTAGTACTTTTTGAAATTACTCTAGTCATCCATGTTCCAATTTTTTCTGCATCTCTGGAGAGGAACGGCTCACGTTATACAGCTAATGCGTCCGACAGTCCAGTGCAGAGCGCTAATTGAAAATGACTCTGCTCTGCCTCTCAGTCATGTTTCTATTGTATTTGTAATGATTTATCTTTGTATGGTAATCAGTCTAACTGCACAAAGCGCTTCTTCATATGAGGAACTTCTGCAACAGTTATATTTAATGATGATAAAGACAGCTTGTGTGTAAAAGCTCATTATTTCACAGATCATAAAAAAGGTCTCTTGAATAATTGTGTGAACTCAGTAGTGTTAACAGAGTCTCTGTCAACGGTGGGCAGACCTACAAAAAATTTAGAATATATAAAGAATATATACAGAATTTTCCATACTGTACTTTAAACCATGTATAACAGACCCGAGAGTACTATACACTTACCGGTAGCTGAAAGCACACTCAAATTAGACTAAATACATTATAAGCACAAAAGGAGGGAGAGATATGTAGAATTGTGACTGACTATATAACTTTGCTTTGCTTCCTGCAGATACAGATTGCATGTGGGTTTGGAGAAGTATACAAGCACCAGGTACAGTGTCAAAGGTTACAATTCCAGCAAGAACAGACTCTTCATAAAAACAAACAACAGTCTTTTTGGTCACGCTCCAACATAAGGTGCAACTGTCGAGTCCAGACTCTGATCCTTTACCACTGTGTCCTGTACAGTAAAGGAGAAAAATCCCCAAAAATGTACTTTATAAAGACTTTGTCTTTTAGCACTGATGAGCTGAGCATGGGTTGCTTTATCACTTTAGCCATTTCCATGGAGATTGCACAAAACTGGGGGAGAATCAGCTTGAAGTAGTCTGGATTTCTTTCTTTTACCGTATCAATTCCAGCAGAATTCAAATCAATCATTGAATCATTCGAATCAAACTCTTCCAGTCTCAGCTACAACTACAGTGTTTGAGGGCGGGGCAAAGTAGACATTGCCAATCAAAACCATAGGCTGGCATTATGCAAATTTGTTACATTATTATGTAGGTATGAAACAGGAAGTGATTGACTTGCTTATGACTCGTTTCAGCAGTTCAGAATCTATTACTTCTTTTACTTTTACAATTACTTTAACTGTTGAGCACTTTGATCTTTACATTCAGACTTTTACATTCACACACAGCTGTATTACACACTGCACGAAACTAAGGTATATCGAAAAAGCATAATAGGGGCACTTTAATTATAATAACTCGGTAAATATGCACCATATATAGCATATACAGTATGTTATACAATAAACACTGATGACCTTAATTATGTACAAACAGCAACAGAACATGACAGATTACCCAGCATCCCCTGGGGCTTGAATGGGGTGCTGTGATTGGAGGAGACTTGACAGCCCAGAGGTGCTTAGTGGAGGCTGATATATAATTACACAGTCAGATGCACACACAAAACCACTGATTTATACAGTGTTTCTGCAGCATAAAAAAAAAAAAAAAATCATTTGAATTAGATCACTGGCTGTGCAGTGCTGTCAATTTAAACTAGCAGCCTGACAGTAATGAGTTCAATTTAAATTGAGTTTTCAATAGCGGGAAGAGCCAGACCCTCAAAACACACACACACACACACACATACGTTTACTTATCTAAATGGGGACATTCCTTACACGTAATGGTTTTTATACTGTATTTGCGTATATTCTGTCCACTTACACTCACCCTACCCCTAAACCTACCCATCACACAAAACTTTCCGCATATTTACAATTTTTTTTTTTTTTTACTTTAATAACTTTATTTTTATACCAGATTTACAAATGAGGACATCCCTAAAGGGCGGTTTTTGAAGATTTTGGTCACTTCTGGGTACAAATTTGTACCCAAAATATAGTTCAGTAGGTACACACACACACACACACACACACACTCACAAAGCTGGAAGGAGACAATGAAATACTATGTGTGAAATACAGCATATCACTTACCCATGTCCACTCACTCAAAACATATAACTATGAGATACAACAAATACAATCACGCTAGACAAGCATACTTGCGTGCACACACACACACACACACACACACACGTGTGCAGTGCAGAGTGATACTGAATGTGGCAGGCTTTGTTTCTTTAAGTTGCAGGCATTCAACCTGAGCACAGTAATGAGTAATGAAGCGTTCGTGCTCAGGGTGTGTGAATATCTCAAGCAAACTCTTACATAACCCACAACTACACTCACACAAGCCACTGAGTATCCAATCTCTGAACAGACAGAAACAACACAGATATTAAACTCGCCAGATTAGTGAAAACAGATCAAGAGTAGACCAGAGTGATCTAGCTTTAAAAAACTCTATATTTTCCATGATATTCAATATATGACGAAGAAGTATATTTTGATAGTTTTATAAATGTATTTGTTTGTTTTTATGATTGGTTTTTAATGGAAATGCCATTGATACAAATTCTAAACATGTTTAACTGCTAAAAGTGTATATGAACATACACAGGTTTAGGGTCAGTAAAATATTTTTTCAAGAAATGAATACTTTTATTCACCAAGGATGCATTAAATTGATAAAAATTGACTTTAAAAACTCTAAAAAAAAATTATTATAAATGTTACAAAAGATTTCTATTTCACATAAAAGCTGTTCTTTTGAACTTTCTATCCATTAAAGAACCTTGAAAAAAATGTATCACGGTTTCCACAAAAATATGAAACTATTTTCAACATTGATAATAATCAAAAATGTTTTTCCTCCTATTAGAATGATGTCTGGAGGGTCATGTGACACTGAAGACTGGAGTAATGCTTTTAAATTGTAATAATATTGCACAATATTACTGTTTTTACTGATCAAATAAATGCAGTCTGAATAAACGCAGGTGAACATAAGACACTTCTTTCAAAAACATTACAAAATCTTACATTACCTCAAAGCTAACAGAAATGAATGCCTAAAAGCTACAAAATTCACATTTTGATTCAATAGGATCTTAAAACAATTCTTTATTTGCAGTGAGAAACCCTTGAGATAAATAAAGAGATGATATTTATGATTTGTCTTTCTTTTGGAAAGGGGTATTTTGTGCCATAGGTCTTCTACACTGATTCAGTTTTTTAAGGGTTTTGCTTGTCTCATAGATCTGAGATTTCTCCGCTCACATATAAATCATCAGGCGAGTTTTGTGAGTGTGATGAAAGCTCATATTCAATAATCTCCTCATTAGCGCTGCCGCATGTGTTCACTGTAAACTCGAGTCGATTGCATCTGTATTAATGCAGAAACCCAATATATCAACAGGAAATTAAAGAGCTCTTCACTGAAACGAGCCATTGTGTCTGCACAAATGCTGTACAAAAAAAGTTTATGAAAAACCAAAGACCATCTGTTAGATATATGCCACCCTGACAATAATATTCAGAACTAATAAGAGTGTATCATCGCCATGACAACAGCAGCCCGCTTCATGCACTGGGATAATTAGAGTTTGACTTTGGAGTTTTTTTGACTGTAAGGATGAAGGACTGTTTCCAGCATCAGCGGGGCACCAGTCTGACCATTAGAAGACATTCTGCTTACTGGAAAACAACAATATAGAGTATTCAGTAGCCCACCTCTCTTTGATATGTTTCTCTAAACAACAAAACCTAAAATTAATCATTTCAACCAACAAATAATGAAAATATCTATTGTATTTTCTGGATGAACCCAGTTACTGATCATTAGGGTCATTATTCAGGTTATAAATCTGCAGGGCAGAACATAAAAGCAAAGTCTTAATTAGGAAGAAGGTACAAAAGCCAAATCATCCAGAACAAGCAAAGTTCAGAAGCTGAGAACGTATGAAAGATGCTGCGATCAACCATCAGAAAGATGCCATTACTAAAAAAGATCCATGTCTGGGGCTAAAAAGCACAATAATGACGCAACTGAGATGTTGTGTGAGATGAGAGCAAGATTGAGTGACCCATACAGTGTGTGTGTGGACCAACTCTAACACGGCCAGTGTCAAATATGGAGGAGATATGGCTGATGCTGGATATATGGAAACATTTATTAAGAACTGGCTCAGAAACCAATAGGTAAATAGAAAATTCAAACAGCAATATCCAGCATTATTACAAAACTTGAATTATTATCCAAACCTGAATGAAAATAGGCTAAAATTCACAGTGTACCAAACTTATTTACAACAAAAGTCAGAAAGCTGTCAAAAAAATGTGACTTAACGAAATATATTATATATATATATATATATATATATATATATATATATATATATATAAAGATAAATGAATGCTTACTTTTGTGTCAATACAGAAATTGACTTGCAGAATTAGACTTACCCTGATAAATTTTCACTGGAGTTTTGCTGCAATAGATTTAGATGATTTCCCAGTGATTTGTTTGAATGGTATTGTGAATGAGACAGTAGAGTACTCTCACTGTGTTATTTAACGTGTAAAAATGTGGACATTGAATGCTATTCACACATAATACATATTTGGTAACACTTTAGTCTAATTTAGGGTCTAATTCTCACTATTAACTAGTTGCTTATTAACATGCATATTACTAGGACATTGGCTGTTTATTAGTACTTATAAAGCACATATTAATGCCTTATTCTGCATGATCATATTCTATTTCCCTTAATCCTGGCCAATACCTAAACTTAACAACTACCTACCTTACTATTAATAAGCAGTAATTAGGTGTTTAATATCGTAGACACTTATGTGTGACCTAATTTTTAAAAAAATATAAAAAAATATATTAGAATATAATTATTAAAATGATTTTGTGTTCAGGCTGCTGATTTGCTAGCTCTGTACACGACAAGACTTAAACGTTAAATTAATTAATGCAGATTTTTTATATGCAAAATAAACATTTTATTACTGCGTTTTATAATACCGCACTGTATTGCGGTGTATGCCGTCATATCTGAACATGAATATGGTTTGTAATTGGTAGGATTTCTTCAGTAATGGAGAAACTGCCTATTCCACTATCAGCACACAGTCCTTTACCAAACATTTAGATGATTTAAACCTAAAAGTACATGAATCCACGGCATAAAGAAGAGTAGAACTGTCAGTCTGCCATATTACTTGATATATTTCATAAATATAGATATTTTTTTAATTTAGCAATTAACTAGAAACATTACATTATACACTAAGAAAGTGCAGTAAAAATAGAGCCAATATGAATATATGTGTTTGTATGAAGGAATTTTCCACAAAGATTTTTCACAAGTGTTTTACATATATTTTGAATTACGCACTGCATTCTGTGGTGTTTTAGGGTTAAAGTAAATGTCCATCAACTTAATATCACCAGTGCCTAGTGTGATTTTCCACTGATTTCATTCCTGCAGTGTTTACAGCAATATGAGAGAACAGTGTTAAATAGTCTCTCTTTCATGCTTGACATACAAATGCATCTCATAACTGCGCTTCACTGCACCTTTTCCCCCGCTTAAAACACATTCATTACATAATTCACATCCAGACACTCTCAGCATAACCTATTCTCCTCAACTCATCGAAAGCAAACACAGGACCTCCTCAAAGCAAACCTCAATATCACACGCATGCATGCGGTCCTAAACCTGAGAGTGCAGAAAGTTACATCCTAAGGTCAAAAAGCACACACAAACACAGAAAAGCAGACACTGGCACTTACCTACAGCAGTGACCGACCCATGAGTGAGACTGAAGCAGTCAGTGCTACTCTCTCTCTCTCTCTGGTCACTTCAGCTATTAGTGTGTAATACAGAGAGCTCTATGACAGCTCAAGCATGCTTTATGTGTGTGTGTGTGGCGTGCAGCAGCCAGGAAGAGTGCTGATGTAGTGAGCGTGCGTGTGTGTGTGTGTGTGTGTGTGTGTAGGGCTGAACGGGCAGCTGACCCCCCCTCCCTTTGAGAGCGGAGTGGTTGCTAGGCGATTGGAGTACTCCTCCAATCATCATGGTCTGATGACTACCGACTGCATACACACACACACACACACACACACACACACACACACACACACACATATATGCATATAAAAACAAGCACACTCACAACCTGACATCACAGTTTTGTTCAAAAAGAAATAATTCAAAGTAATAATTTCATGTTTAAGATGAACCTCTGCACACAAAGAAAGTTAAACACTCAAAAACAAGCACTTTCACAGCCGAACACGCTTAAAATTGTGTTTGCTTCTTCAAGCATGTTAAAGGTAACAGGGCTTCGCTCAATAATTCAGTATTTTCATACACAGATGAACACAGGCATGAAGTGAGAGCACTCCATCTGTACTGATGTCTTGTATGATGAGATATATATTTTTTTTAATCAAATCTCTTTAAACGACCTGAACATCATCTAAATCTAGAGGATCAAACCCTATTCAAACAAGCCTTTATAGAGGGGAGACTGGGGCAAGTTGGCACACTTAACTCCAGTGAATATTTCCCAGAAAATGAAATTGACTGACTACTCAAATTTTTTATAGAATATTTCAGTTTTTATTATAAATGATTTATCCATGCACATCATTATTGTTCTTTTTAAATGTTCTCCCTCATTCTTCATTTCCAATAGCTCAGCTCTGATTAGTTGATATTTTATCGTATTTATATTCATATACATTTATATTTATGTTGATGATGGTTGTTAGTGTGAGTTTGTTCTCATATAGGGTTGTATTTCTCAAATACATCAAGGTGCCTCCAATTTTTTTTTCTCTGCTCACATTTAAATACTCATGTGTGTGTATAATGAGTGTGTTGCAGGTCTGTGTTTTATTGCTTGTTTTCTCACCTCTTCCCGCCCTCTACACTCCCACTTTTTCACAGATTTGCAAGTGCCCATTTTTCGAGCCTTCTTCAAATTTGAGGTGTGAACGACTGAGCTAAAACTAGTTTTCATGACACTTTAAATTAAGAAACGGATAGTTTTGTTCAGGTGGTTCACTGACTCTTACGTTTCCATTACTTCAGTCTGTTTCTGTTTCATTCATTCCCTTTCCATTTTACCCATGTATGCGTGATCTGTGTGCATGTGTATGTACAAACTATGTACTTATAACTGGGTAATAACCCTGACCTACACCTAAACCCAACCTTAATCCATGTAGTTACCTTATATTACCCAGTACTTTCTTAGAAGTACACTGTACACGTACTGTAAAATAAAGTGCAACCGTGTTTAGACTAGTTATGCGTTCATGATTTAGTCAAATCAAACTTTTGTGCACATTCATAACGACGCGATCACAGGTACTCACTACTGTACCCAGTGAGAAAGAGTTATTTTTCTGTGGCCACGAAAATAACCTTTCGGAGAGTTGATAGACAATTAATACGTTCGCTGGAGGAACAGATTCATTTATTGTAATATCAATTCTGCTACATCGAGTTAATTCTATTGACTGATCCAAATATTTATATTTATATTATATATATGAGCTAATTGGCTACACACACTCTAAAAACTGCTGGGTTGTGTTAACCAAATTTTGGGTCAAATATGTTCTCACCCAACGTTGGGTTAAAAAATGCAATTTAAAAATGGACAAATTGCATTTTGGACAAAATCAAAAATGGACAAAAATGCAATTTAAAAATGGACAAATTGCATTGGTTACATTAAAAATGTAAACCAACGGCTGGGTTTGTCCATTTTTAAATTGAATTTTTAACCCAACGTTGGGTGAGACCATATTTGACCCAAAATTGGGTTAACACAACCCAGCAGTTTTTAGAGTGCATACAATACATCTTAAACATATTAACTTTAAATGTAATATGTAATAACACACTACAGTTACAATTATAATCAAGTACTTTACATGTGCTTTAGTATGTTAGTTAACACATCAAAATAATTCTATAAAGCATGGCAAGATTATTAAAACAATGATTTAAAATGTACTTTAAAGTAAAACTTTTAATTTGACATTACAAAGTGCACTTTTAAGTTATTTAAGTGTGTTAAGAAACGGTAATGAAAACGTACTTTCTTTAAGTTACTTCATTAATACTATCTGCAAGTAATTAAAAAAAGTATATTTGCAGTGCACTTCAAGTGCATATTCAGTGCAATTAAACACACTTGCTGTCTTAAGCAGAACTTTTATGATCAGACTGAATGAGAGACACAGAGATGCTCTTTCACACTGAGGCTGAACTTCAGATTCTGCAGTAAAAGGAAACGTCTGCTATTATGGCAGTCATCTGAGCAGCTGTTAGCGTTGCTCTGGGCGACGGTCATGAGCGCTGATGAGACGCTGGCATCAGACACACCTGCTCTCCATCACAGATCATCAAAGCACTGGACAAAAGTAGCATCAGTGACCCAGAGAGGTCATTCATCATGGACATTCATTACCGTGCACCAGCGTTCAAAAGTTTGGGCTTCATGGGATCTTTTAATGCTTTTGAGTCTTTTATATTCACCAAGGCTACATTTTTTATCAAAAATATAGTAATATTGAGAAGTATATTATTACAATTTAAAATAGCTGTTTTTTTATGCAAATATATTGTAAACTGAAGTTTATTCCTGTGATCAAATCTAAATGTTCAGCATCATACCTCCAGTCTTCAGTGTCACATGATCCTTCAGAAATCATTCTGATATGATGATTTGCTGCTCAAGAAACATTTCTGATTATTATCAACGTTGAAAACAGTTGTGCTGCTTAATATTTTTGAGGAAACCATGATCATTTATTCAGGATTCTTTGATAAATAGAAAGTTCAAAAGAACAGCATTTATTTGAAATAAATGTGTCTGTAACTTGTTTATGTATACAAATTGAAATTTTAAAAATGTATATGTAAAAATCTTTAAATTATTAAAAAAAATTTTTTTTGGGAAAATTCTGCCATCATTTACTCACCCTCAAGTTGTTCCAAACCTGTATGAATTTATTTAATCTGCTGAACACAAAAGAAGATATTTTGAAGAATTTCAGTAACCAAGCAGTTGATCGACCCCATTTGTCACAGCTTGTTGAAAATAAAGATGAATGAAAAGGATCTAAATGCAGCAGCTGGACTTTATTTACACAATGGGCCCTATCATAAACCTGGTGCAATGCAGCGCCAGGGGCGACGCAACTGTTTTTTGCTAGTTTCAGCCCAACGCAGTTATCATTTTCACGTCCTGCACCACGTTGTTTAAATAGCGAATGCATTTGCGCCCATTTGTGCGCCCATGGGCTGCTGGTCTGAAAATGATCCGCCATGGCGCGAGCGCAACTGGCTATTAAAGGGAATGGGAGATGAGACTCTGATTGGTTTATTGTACATTTACGCCCAAAACACATCCATTGCTCATTAAGAGAATAGGGACAACCCTTTTAGACCATGCGCCGGGAGCGCCGACCATTTTCCCCAATCGTTAAACTAGCAAAAGTGGATTCCGACATGCCCTATAAGTGCACTTGCGCCATGCGCTTTAGACCATGCGCTTACATAGTTAAAATAGGGCCCAAGAACTCAAAAACACTACAGGAACAGAATCAACTAAGCTAAACGTGATGACAACGGACAAATGAACACAGAGTTTAAATACACCCACTCTAAAATGTTCTGGATTATTTTTTTATCTAGACTGCTGGGTTTCTGCATGTTGGGTCATTTCATTGAGTTATATTCAAACTGTTGGGTAGTTGTGTGTGTAACCCACTACTGGGTTAAATTTCACTGACAGTAGAAATGATGGACCCCCTCATAAACTACCCAGCCTGCTGGGTTATAGTAAGTAACCCACTGCTGGTTTACCAAACTTGATTAAACTGGATTTGTAACTGCCATTTTGTCTTCTGTCCTGAGAGAAAACTTACTGAAATATATAAATAGCATTTGCTGCAAGGAAATTAAAATAACTAACTAATTAAAGGGATAGTTCACCCAAAAATGAAAATTCTATCATCGTTTACTCACCCTCAGGTTGTTCCAAACCTGTATGAGTTTCTTTGTTCTGCTGAACACAAAGGAAGATATTTGGAAGAATGTTTGTAATCAAACAGATCTCGGTCCCCATTGACTACCATAGTATATATTTTTTCCTACTATGGAAGTCAATGGGGAGTTGGGGACCGAGATCTGTTGATTACAAACATTCTTCCAAATATCTTCCTTTGTGTTCAGCAGAACAAAGAAACTCATACAGGTTTGGAACAACTTGAGGGTGAGTAAATGATGACAGAATTTTCATTTTTGGGTGAACTATCCCTTTAATAACTATTAATTAGGTAAAATTAGCCAAGCATTTAGTCAAAAAAGCAGTATTTGGGTTAAATTGTTCAACCCAACCTGCTGGGTTAAAATGTGTAACCCAGTGCGTTGGGTTACTTTAACCCAGCATGTGTTCTGTCCAATATTTACCCAACGCCGGGTTGCCAAATTGGTTGTTTTTAACCCAGCCATTCTAAGAGTGCTGAAACAAACTAATGAACTAAATGAACATCCGGTGCAAACACTAATTAACCTATGAGTAACCATAGTAACTAACGAACACAGATCTAGAAACAGTGAAAACTAAACTCAAACTCAAACTCAAGCAAACACAGACAACCCTGACACCAGTGACTGCCATAGTGTTTTTTTCATACTATGGACGTCAATGGGGTCTATCAACTGTTTGGTTATCAACATTCTTCAAAATATATTGTTTTGTGTTCAGCAGAAGAAGTGACATATTCATTTATCATATGTAAATGATGACATAATTTCATTTTTGGGTGAACTATCCATTTAACATAGATAAACACAGGCTATAAAATTATTGTTCACTGTTAGTTAATGATACCCAACGCAACTAATGTTAATGGATTTAATCTTATAGTAATTCCATATTAATGGTATTTCTTATTGTATTTCATTTTCGTTTACTTTTGTACAATAAACAATAGCTGAGTTTCCATTACCCAGCAAATTGCGCTAATAGTAACTGCAAATCGAAAATACGCCCAATGGAAACATGTCAAAAACTCCCATTTACTATCGCAAAAAAGATTTTATGCTCGCATGAGGTGGTTTCTCAGGCAATTTGAAAAAAGGAATATTTTGCAAAACAGCAATGGAATTTTTTTTTTTTTACGCATTTACAGGTCACCTGGTGTACGTACAGTAACAGTCGATCATTCTTTAAAAAAGGCGCGATTTGTTTGGACAATAAGTTCTTCATTAAACTCATAAAAGACAAAAGTATTACAGGAATACTGGATTCTAAACAACAAAGAAATGCCATAATTTATCAAGACCTTGAAGCAGAAAAATAATGTGTTTTAGTAGCATAACATCGGTTAATGGAAACGCCGTCTGTGGCGAGCAGGACGAGGTCGAGGGCCGTGGGAGAACGGCACGAGGCCGGTGGCGTGATTGCAAATGAGTGACACCGGCCTCGTGCCGTTCTCCCACGGCCCTCGACCTCGTCCTGCTCGCCACACCGTCATTTCGCAATAGTTTTTTTTATCAACATTTAGAAAATATCGCAAATCTGTATTGGAAACCAGTTTACTAATGGTGCTGTGTTGGGTCACCACAGGAGAACTACTGACAGAGAGCATTGTTCTGGTCCATTAGTCTTAAGATAGACACACACAACCAGTGCTGTAAAGTGCTCAGGTAGCACTTTATTTTAGTGATGGGGACGAGACCGCCTATGCCGAGTCCGAGTCAAGACCGAGTCTTTGAAGGGTCGAGTCCGAGTCGAGACCGAGTCCGTTGGTTTTCAAATTCAGTCGAGTCCGAGTCAAGAGCGAGTCTTTAGGAGTCGAGACCAAGACCATAAAAACATGTCAGTTTTCATATTCATGATTTAATATCACCCCAGTTAATAATCAACAGTTAGGCCTACAGACTAAGCTAGATTGGGAATTGTTTAGAGGAGCAGTCTTAACGTCTTAATATGGACTACGCTTTTACTATCATTAAAAAAATCCCTACATCCCTACATCTTCTGGCTATTTTTCTAAATTGCTTCAACAGTGCTGCTCTGTCATCAACATGTTAAGCCCACCCTGACTTTTTTAATCATAGTTAGGACATGCAGAGCAAATTAAATTTTTCTAGTGGTATGTACAGTATTCTAGTGGACTAGTGATGGGGACGAGACCGCCTATGCCGAGTCCGAGTCGAGACCGAGTCTTTGAAGGGTCGAGTCCGAGACGAGTCCGAGAAAGCAGAAATCGGTCTCGAGACCGGACTCGAGTACTACATCACTACTTTATTTATTATACTAACTAAGGTACAAAGTACCCTTGCTACTACATGTCAACTTATTCTACTAACCCTAACCTAACCTAACAGTCTACTAATACTCTAATGAGAGTTAGTTGACATGTAATTGTAAGGTTGCTTATAGTTAGTAGAATGTCTAAAGTGGACCATCGAAATAAAGTATATACTGTATATGCTGGTCTTCATGAGTCCCGGGTCACAGTAACAGTCCTTCCATAAACTTTCAACAACGTCAACTGACAACAAAATGCTGATGCTACACAAACTTCTTGATCTTAAAACCCAATAGGAATATTCTGGGGTGAATTTACTCTCGAACCTTGGATAGAAATATCGGAGCAGCAAAGCCACATTCAATTTGTGCGGTTCCTACGGACACGCTGTGTCTGGATTCGGGTTTAATTCAGAGACAGGCGGAGTCTGCGCTGTGATAGGATCTGTGTTTGCCTCAGATTAAAGGCCAGCTGTCCCTCTATAAAGGCACAGAGACATGCTGCTTCAAAAGAGACAACTGTCATTCAAGCAAACATCACAATTACCCAGCGCAGAGCTTCAGGCTTTGAAATAGAAATGAGTTACTTACAGGTGCTGCTGGTTTCTGCCAAAGCGTTCTTTTATCTATGAATATAGTTTCCTCTAAATGCCAATGAGCAGCCAAAACAGGAACACCGGGTACTATTTATAACGCCGTTATACAATTATAATTATATAGAGAAATATATACAAATTAGGGATGCATTTGGTATTGATCAAAACTGTTATATCAGCCATCATATTGGTTATCAGAATGAATTATTTGACATATAATTTATATATATATCAAATTTTTCCGTAAAATATGCCAGTAGTATTGTTTTCTGAATCTCTGAATATGATTGTATGGTTTAAAACAGTAAATATATTGCAATGCCACGGTTGGTTTGGGGTTTTGTTTGTGTTCATGTCTTTTATTTTGTAATCCAAAATAAAGCTCTTCGTTATGCTTCCTGTTCTCATGTGTCTTGCAATCATGTAAAAAATAATGTTTGTTTTATTATGAATTTAATTAATTTTCTTTTACATTTTTTTATCCATAAATGTAAGTTTACCAACAACAAAGCATTTTTTCCTGTGTTTTTGAAACAGTTAAAATGCATCTTAACACTAAATAAAAAAGCAAGTAGAACCTCTTCAATTTGTAAGGACTTTAATTTTGTACAATGTAACTGATTTATAGATTAATATCTTACCCTCATGTTCTTTTTCTCTATTTTTTTTCTTCTTTTTTTTTGCATTTAGTTTTTTTTACTTTGTTAACTTTTTTAACAAAGGCAAAATATTTTATAAAAATGATATGATTTGAGTGTTTTGGGAATCAAATTATTATTTCTTTATTATTTATTATTATCTATTTCAGATTCAGATAAAGTTTATTATCTATTTCAGATTCAGATAAAGTTTATTATCAATTTCAGATTCAGATAAAGTTTAATGATGATAAAATGAATGATAATGTAATGTGTTGATGGCATGTACAGCTCAAGATTTAAAACATTTCAAAAGCTCAAAGAAACATTCTAGAAACTTTTGTTTTAAATCTCCTATGTGTGTTTATACGTGTTTGTGTGTAACCTGGTGTGGGTGGGATGGGAACATGGCCATCCAGCCCATCCCAAAATATATACACACACAAACACACACACTCAGTGTCTCTCTGATTTCCTGTTAGTCAGCTTTCTCTGCATCCCACCCAGTGACCCAGCATTACACTACACACCACACACCACACACACACACACACACACACACAAACCCATACAAAAAAAACACACCTCTCTTTCCCAGCAGACATGTGATTAAAATCTATAATTGTACAAAGGAAAGGAGACATAAATCATTTGAGCAGTCATTCGCTATTTAGTTTTGACTCTATACAACTTTAAAATCATGGACAAAAGTATTTTTCTTGCTGTTTTGTAATAAAAGAGTTACATTTTTTTTTATCTAGACATCTATTCTATCATTCACAATAAAAAACACCCTCCCACTCGGAAGATTTAATGAAACCAACCTGCAAAAACAACACACACTATCACAGCCCTGAGCTCATTAACATATGACCACCCACATTTGCATATCAACACCTATTCAGTATTCAGCATTACCCTACTGAAAAAGAAGTACACTTAAACAGAAATTAAATGAAAATGATGCATTTATGGTAAAGTAAAATATATTTTAATGTGATTTCTGTCATGGTTTAAATATAACTGTAATTACACATTTTAATGATGTTGCTGCAATTTAGTACATTTAAAATATATAAACTTTAAATGTAAAACTGGATACCTCACTACAGTTAAAATTACTTAATAGTACTTCACATGCGATTTAGTATGTTAGACATGAAACACATAAAAAATAAGTGTACTTCTTCAAAGCATGACAAAATATTATTAAGGATCTAAATTATATTATTAAGGATCGGCTCCCTTTTTTAAGTGATGTATAGGTTGGTGTAGACCTGAATCTTTCAATCTTTACCACAATGTGAGTAATTTTACAACACCATTGCGTTACAGTAATGCTAGCCATATTTCTTAACATTAAATGACTTTGTAAAATGTTAAAGACCTGACTCTTTAATAACCGGCTAGTTTTCACTTACAATCGTATCTTCCGTGATGCTTTATGCAAAATTGACTTTAGCTTACAACAAACCTTAAATCTAAAATCTAAATCTCTTATTTAGGTCTAGCATCACTTTTCAGATTTTTTTTTCATCAGGCCTTATTTTCATTAACACTTTTTTGAGAAACACTTACTCTTGCTTAGCACAAAACTGACACTTAAATCTCTTAATTAAACGCTCAGATGTATGTCACCGATACATGTGCTGGAGAACACTATAAATACAATAAACCTAGACCCGAACCCGGAGAATCACTCGTATCATCGTTTTATATCATCATATCACCCAGCCCTAAACCTTGCTCTAGGGTAAAGCACTGAGAAATCATAGACATAACAGTACGACTTTCTGTAAATCTGCTTTGAAATGATGCATATCGTGAAAAGTGCTACAAATAACTCTGACCATAAATACAGTCAGCCAGACACAAAAATGATGAGATAAGAAATCACCTTGGAGTTATCAGATAGAGCAGATCTTCTGCTGGTCCTCTCAGTTCCCAAGTGTGCTTCTCTCTCACACACACACACACACACACACTCAGCATGGGACAGTCCCTCTCAGGGGAAACTCTGTGTCTCCGTCTCTCTTCCTTCACTCTATTTGTGTTTGTTTCTCCTGTTTCCCCGAGTCTTCCTCTCATTCTGCTAAAGCTCCAGGCTGCTCTGTCCTTCTCCGACCTGCTCCAGTAAAAGCTTCCCATCAGGCACACCATTTCTGATTGCCCACGGGCCAGAAAGAACAAAATGAGAGAATGAAAGACTACGGCAGAAATAAACTCGCGGCCCTAAAGAGCAGAAGCACTGCCGTCTTTTCTGCCAAAGATAGAAAAGCTTTCCATTCTTCTTCTGTTGTGCTTATGGGGAAGTGAGTGATAGAAAATTCCTTCAGTATGAGTTCTGGGAATAAAGTAAATGATGTGTTTCTAATGTCACATAGAGGCAATGTTCTCAACATTTTTGACTCCAAGGCTCCCCATCATCCATGACACCATTCAAAGCCATGTAGACTGAGATATTTCTGGTACGTCTGCTGTAACAACAAAGCTCCTTTTCTCAAACAACTAGGAGTGGAAATATATTACAATTCAAATATTTATGTTCCAGAAGTTTCAAGAACAAAATGTTTTTCAGAGTTCTTTATAAGCAATGAATTTACACTTTTAGTGGTCTGTGATTGATTATGGATTAAGATATTTTAAGATTAAGATTAAGATATCTTATTTTAAACCCTCTTGTGGCCCTTAAACTGTGCTCTGCGCCCTGGGAGAACCTCTGCACTTAGAGGATGACTTCAAAATATTAAGATCAGAGAAAAAACTAAATTTCTTATACTTCCACCGCCCCCTGCTGGCCAAATGTGATAAAGCAGCTAAAAATACATTTCTATTTATTTTTATTTTTTTTCAGAAGTTGTCCCAGTCTGGAAAAATTGACCTTAGGACAGATGAATGAGTGACAGCCCAAATAGCCAATCACTGAGAAGCGTGATTATGTGATGTTTTATCTATTAAATAAAAACAGTGTACGTATAAAGCTTGTCTGTTTGGACAGTCTTCATGACCACTAGATGAACTTTAGCAGTCAGTGCAAGGAGTTTTATCAAAGTCAGAAAACATTTCCTCCGTAAATTTCTATGAATTGTTAGAGTAAACAGCTGGATATTAACATTAAATGCACATGGTCTACATTCAAGATACTTGTTCATCTGTTGATTTCATATTATTTGTGGATTATTTGAAAAACAGAAACATGCTGAATGGACTCGAGAGTGAAACCAGCTTCAACAGCTGTCATAAATAATGTGACATGCTGCAAAATGTAACTTTTATTTTAAGAAAAACACAAAAAACACCGGTTTGCATCTGCAAAGTGCACATTTTTGTCAATGTTCATGAAATGCCGGAATTTTTTTTTTGGCAAACATAGATAGAGGACCTGCCTTGAAAAGCGTGCTTAAGTAACCGCTGTTGTAAGGTCAAACACGGGTGAGCCAGTGTGGATTCAGGACACACATGCACAACTTAGTTTGAAGTGAAACATCTGACATCACAATTCCATCCATATAATCAAGGCTCATTCTAAATATTCACGTTCAATATCCTGTTCAACTGAAGAATTGCATTACAAGAGTAAAATGTGTTGGGAACATCGTTTCATATTCTTGTGGCTTGTTCTTTTATGTGGCTGCCTTTGTGAAAAATAAGTGTGCTTAACTGTCGTGAAAGTGCACTTGTAGTGTACTACAAATATTAAAAGTACATTTTTAAAACACTATACTTGCAGATAATATGATATTAATTAAATAAAAGGCCACATACAGTAAGTGCATTTAAAGAGAGTACGGTTTTATCAGTTTCTTTACACACTTAAGCACTTTTTTTGTCAAATTAAAAGTGTTACTTTAAAGTAAATTTTAAATCAGAATGCGTCATGCTTTATAGAAGTGCACTTATTTTGATGTGTTGACTAACATACTAAAGCGCATGTGAAGTACTTTATTATAATTTTAACTGTAGTGTGTTATTCAATATTACATTTAAAGTTAATTAATATATTTTAAATTAACTATTGTATAGCAACTTCATCATTACAGATGTGTAATTACAAATAGACAAAAGAATTATAAAATTATATATAAAGATGTACTTATGTCCTAATATTAAATGGGTCAAAAACACTCTTAGGTATTTTAATTGGTAAACGAATTGCATTTAATATAAATAAATAAAAATCTCACTTAATTGCAATTAGCATGCATTGAGTTTGCACTTAAGTATATTCTTTTAAAGTATATTATTTTTATAACTATGCTAAAGTGTAGTTATTTTTCAAACAGGTGGTAATCTGGCGGTGTAAATCCACCTTTAATTATTATAGAGCCAAACACAAAATATCTCTTCTGAAGGTATTCCTTCTCAACAAAACCGTGGAATATGTGAATGTGGATACGATACGCAGATACATCAAACTCTCTAATATGATTATGTCATTGGTATATATTGTCGGTAGACTGGCATACCTCCCACAGGGTCCTAAACTCCCTCTGCTCAATCCGCAGTAGTTCACTGAACTCCCGGGTGACGATGGTGGCGTGCCGTGGCGTGTTGTCCAGAATGGACTCCCCGAAAGCTGTGCCGATGCCCAGTGTACAGATGGTGACAGCATCCTTAACATGAGGGAGAACACGGGTCAGAGCAGAACTCTTTCAGAGAGGAAGAGATAAGAGGAGAGGGGTCATATGACCATCTGAGATGTTCCTGATTGAGAGTGTGTTGTACCTCCACTTAGATTCAGGCCTATCTCAAGGACTCAACACACACACAGAAAGAGAGAGGTCAGCTCATTTGTCCCTCAGGTCTGAAAGACGCAGCTCAGTTAGGAGTTGCTCTAGTTTTCTCCTGCAGTCTATAATAAGCAGCTGCACTCAATAGAGCACTTCCACTGTGAGCAGCTGAATAATGTACGTTCATAATACTGGTCACTGTGGGAGAGTTTAACGATTCTGGATCCGATTCAGATTCTACCTAACAACTGAAACACCTTTGTGAATCCATAAAATTCTTTTTGCTTTTGAACAAAGAAATGTATTGTCAAGTCAAGTCAAGTCAAGTATATTTGTATAGCGCTTTTCACAATACAGATTGTATCAAAGCAGCTTCACAGTATTAAATTAAAATAATACAACAAGGTTTGTTTCTAGTGGAATTTATTGATTGCTAAAATTAAATATCCCCAAAATATCCCCAACTTAACAAGCCAAAGGCAACAGTGGCAAGGAACCGAAAAACTCCATCAAGTGACCAATGGTGACCTAAAACTCTATCAGGTGACCTAATGGAGAAAAAAAAACCTTGGGAGAGCCCAGGCTCAGTCGGGGGCCAGTTCTCCTCTGGCGTTTATGAACTAGAGACCGGATTTAACTGTAAGATTAAAAGTATTATATGAATGCCTGGCTGAAGAGATGTGTCTTTAATCTAGTTTTAAACTGGGAGAGCGAGTCTGAGCAACGAACACTATCAGGAAGGCTATTCCAGAGTTTTGGGGCTAAATGTGAAAATGCTCTCCCTCCTTTGGTGGATCTAGAAATCCTAGGTATGACCAAAAGCCTCGAATTTAGTGATCTTAAAGAGCGCGATGGATTATAGTGCGATAGAAGATCCGTTAAATAGACTGGAGCTAAGCCATTTAGGGCTTTATAAGTCAGTAGCAATACCTTGTAATTAATACGGAACTTTATAGGTAACCAATGCAGTGATGTTAAAATCGGTGTTATATGATCATATTTTCTTGATCTAGTAAGAACTCTAGCGGCGGCATTTTGGACTAACTGTAGCTTGTTTATTGAGGATGCAGGACAACCAGCTAATAAAGCATTACAGTAATCTAGTCTCGAGGTCATGAATGCATGAACTAACTTTTCTGCATTAGAAACTGATAGCATATTATGTAGCTTAGCAATGTTTCTAAGGTGGAAAAAGGCTGTTTTTGTCCACACACTGATATTGCAGCTCCACAAATTTATTTTCAAGTAAGCTTTGCTTTAGTTTAGCTCACAGACACAAAAAAGCAGAACAACTGAAGGACATACAACCAGAATTTGGCCAGTTAATGCAGTGACGAACTGTAAATATTCTATCATAATTGTCTTGTATCTA
This sequence comes from Rutilus rutilus, assembly GCF_951802725.1. Classification (NCBI taxonomy): domain Eukaryota; kingdom Metazoa; phylum Chordata; class Actinopteri; order Cypriniformes; family Leuciscidae; genus Rutilus; species Rutilus rutilus. The sequence continues at coordinate 33,755,575 of NC_140215.1, read as the reverse complement.
AATAAAGGAGGCCTGTTATTGTGATATATTACAGTTGTGTGAATTACAAAAGTTTCTGTTTATCCACGATGATTAAACTAGTGGACGCATGAGCAAGCATATGTTCTATTATCAAGTCAAGTTTATTTGTATAGCACTTTTCACAATACAAACTGTTTCAAAGCAGCTTTCCATGATGAATTTTTAAACACCTTATCGTTGCATTTAGCAGATTAGAGCTCGGAGATAATATACTTTACTTTTTGCAACGCTATACACAATCAAGCAGTTGGGATAGGCTATAAAGTACATTTCGCTTTATGTGAGTTCACGGATAAAGTTGGATATACTTTTGTATCTAAATTTATATGACGACCAGGACAATAATATAGTTCACATTTTGCAATGATACAAGCAATCAAGCAGTTGAGATTTAATATATAGGTATATACCGTATATATATATATATATATATATATATATATATATATATATATATATATATATATATATATATATATATATATATATATATATATGGTATATACTCAAATGAACAAGGACCACAGTGTTGGGAAAGATAAGCTATTAGAGTAAAAATGTTTCAAAACATTCCCCCCTCTGTTTTTTTTCACAAATCGCACCCTGTGTATATATATATATATATATATATATATATATAAAAATATAAATATAAATATAATCGCACCCTGTATATATATATATATATATATATATATATATAAAAATATAATCGCACCCTATATATATATATATATATATACAGGGTGCGATTTGTGAAAAAAACAGAGGGGGGAATGTTTTGAAACATTTTTATTCATAAAAATAAATCATGAGAACATGAACTTCATCACTGCATTTGCAGGAATTGTAAAATCTTTTTTCTTATTAACTCATGAAGTAGCCTAACGCAATATTTTTACTCTAATAGCTTATCTTTCCCAACACTGTGGTCCTTGTTCATTTGAGTCAACCTCGGACTGTGAGTTCTGCTGAAGCTGAGAGTTGCCGTCCATCCTACCTGTAGTAACATTCTCATTTGCAGTTTTAGTTTTAGTTTTTTTTTTTTTTTTTTGGTCCTGTAAAATATGATGATATGGTGCTCTGGACCCTTTTCATTGTTCCCAGCTAGCTAGCTAGAGTTTTCGCGCTGAAATATTACATAAATATTTGTACTTGGTGACATTCTGAAAAGCCGTACATGGATCAAAGCTAATGGACAGGATCAGATAAATTAGCTGCAATGTCATCTATTGTCATATATCAGCCTCTGCTGAACCACGGATTGATTGCAGAGCTAAAGTAATAACGTTAACTTTACATCGCGATGCTGAGCTACAGTGAAATGATAGAAAAGACAGATGCATTATCTGTGTAAGTCAATTCGCCACATTCGCGTCTACCGCTCCGCGCTAAACGCCTCATTCGCGCCGCAGGACCTCTAGACGCCTGTAAACTTACATTGACTTAACATTGAAATCACTCGCGCCAGACGCTCAAGAGTGAGTGAGCAATCAAAAAAACCTTTGCTTTAGCCCAGGCACGGCGCCAGGATTCCAATTTTGGATGGGCCAGACCAATTGTGGGTGGGCCTTAAATTAAAAACTTTAAATTAAAAACGTTATCCAATCACTGTTTAACCTAATAAAAAAATATTGACTAATATAGCCTATTGTTATATTATCTGTGCGTATACATAATCTAGATTTTAATAGCTTGATGCTCTTTAAATATTTTGTTGCATAGTTAAAAGTTTCGGTACATAGGACGGACCTATTCGCGATCGCTCTCCGTGGTTCTGACCAAAGAAGAGCGCTTTGGAATCTCCATTACGCATCATACCTGGGTTACATTTTCCATTGACGTTGTCTCTTCGCGCGCTACGAAGACTCTTAAGGTATAACTTTACTAAAGGTATACTACCACTAAAGGTATACCATTGCTAGGCGTCTTCAGGGCTATCATCCACTCGCGAGGCAGAGGCGCTGAAAGGCAGAGGCGCTGGCGCCCTCCTAGCAACGGCACTGTTTTTGGTAAAACATGATTTTGACGACTTCATTAAGTTTTGTTTTGTAGAAAACTCTTTTTAAAAGATTTTCGTTTTGTATAAATTGTATCTTAATTTTGATCAATGTTTTATCAACCAATTGCCCGTATTTAATAAATAAGAAGCAAATAGCAGACAATGTAATAAGGCACCGGTACGATCACTTGCGTTGCACGTGAACTGGAGGGCGCCGAAACTCAGCTTGTGCCTCACAGATTTGAGAAATATGGGCTATCTATTACAGAAAGCTTGAAATGTCTACTTTTAAACGAAAATATTCAAAACCAAAACTCTCTGATTATGTAATCCATATGAAATGTGCATTTCTCTCTGGTGTTCATGGCGAGTCCGCATCGTCAACTTCATCTTTGCAGCGACACAGGAAACACCTGTTTATTAATAAACAATTAAATGTCTCCTTGCTAATTTAGACACATTCATAATCATTACTTTAACCGGTTCTTTGTGGCAAGTTTTATGCGTACGGTCATAACGCTCATTATCCTGTAGGCTATATAGCATATTTAAGTAATTAAAATTAATATAAAGAGGCGATTTGTCCACGAATGGCTTAAACTACTAGTCGACTAGAAAAAAAAAATTTAGTCGGAGGCAGCCCTTATTATTCCACATATTTTCGAACCAGCAGGCCATTCTGGGTTGAGCGAGCGACCCTACGGAATGAGCGAGCGGAGCGGAATATTCAGAAATGCACTCTCCGCTCACGAGCTCTGATCGGAACAAACCCGAACCCCACTGTCTGCTGAACTTGCGCAGAAACATCAAAATAGACATAGCCAGCTTTTTAAAATTGTTTTTAAAACTAAACATTTAGACTATTTCAGTACACATTATGAGCTTATTGACGATTTTTTATAATTCTTGACAAAATTAGAATATACATTTTTTACTTTTTTGTTTTGTTTTGGGTGGGCCTGATGAAAAGTGAGTGGCGTCTCGCAAGTGTTGATAGGCTATTACTCGTGAGGTGTAATCAATCAGATAGCGCCGTGGGCGGGACATTGAGCAAGTCTGCAGAGTGGTGATTACAGAGAGGCTGCGGCAGCTATATCAGAGCCAGCCAAAGTAGCGCATTTTTAAATAAAATTGACTTTAATCAAACCACAGATCCGTGATAAGTTTTGTGATCCGTCTCGCCACTAGTGTAGTAGCACTGATCACTTTGAGGGGGGGATAAAAATTATTAAGCAGAGGCAGGGATACATTGACCAGAAACACTGTAAAAAATTTGTAACACTCCCAAGTCAAAAATTTCAATTGACCGATAACATCAAAATTTTTCAATTGGCCCAGGTGACATTCTGTAAATTCTAAAATTAAATGTACAGATTTTCACTTGGGCCAATTGAAAAATTTAGATGTTATTGGTCAATTGAAATTTTTGATTTGGGAGTGTTACAAATTTTTTACAGTGAAGGGGGAAATCCCACGCATCCCCCCAGGCAAATCGCACCCTGTAATATATATATCTATATATATATACTTTACGTGAGTGTATTGTATGTATGTGTCAGGGTTATGTTTAGTTCTGTTAGTTCATTTGTGTTTTAGGGGCCATTTTCACAAAATCATTTTCAACTAAAAACGGAAAACTTTTTATGCGTTTTGGCCGTTAATTTCACGATAATGCCGTTTATGGGGCCTGAAAACGCAAACTTTTGATACCGGTTTACAAACTGCACGTTTTTAACTATATTGTTATTGTCTCTGTAAAAAAAATAAAAAAAATACAATTTGAAAATGGTGACAGTCTATAGGCGAGTAGTGTTTCTTTACAAAGTGATATCGCCATCTACTGGCCTGGCAGCAGAATATAGCGATTTTAGTTGTTTTCGCGGATCCATGTGAACTGGGCTAGTTTTGACAGCTTTGCCGTCTGTACATGAAAAACGCAAAGGAAAAACTCTTTCATTTTTAGTACATCAATGTTGTGTAAATGTGCCCTTTGTTTGTTTTTGTTCTGTTCCTGTTTGCCTGTGATCCCTGTCATTCTTACTTACTGATTTGAGTTTCACACCTGTCCTCTTCTCCGGTGATATACAACTTCAATAGCATTTGAAAGACTTACATTCATAAAACCAATTAAAGAGTTCATGTAGGTGCCAGGCATGATGCACACCTTTTAGATTTTTTAGATTTAATAAAATAAACTGTCAATGTGTAAATATAGCTATTTTTCACTAGGCCTACCGCATGCTCTCATATTTATTTCAATATCAACTATCTAAAAAGTGTGCATCATGCCTGACACCTACATGAACAATTTACAGTTGGTTTATGACTACAAGTCATTGTCTTCAAATGCTATTGAAGTTAGAAACGTGTGTACCAATGTCGTATGTAACTTTAGAGACGGTCCCTAAATGTGTGAATATGGATTATGCAGTGTCAAGCCAACTTTATGCCAGTATTTCACTGGGAATCACTCAGCGTGAAACTTTACGCGTTACGTTCATATTCTGAGTCCACTTGCCTGTTCCTATATCTGGTATAGCCTACATCCCCAATAAGGTGATAATACGTTTTTAATAAAACTAAACAACCGAGAGAAATATATGTCTACCTCAGATTTAACGTTTGATCTGTACATCAGCATCAGGAAATAACATTATAATCTCATTCACGGTAGAGAAAGCTGCTTACATGTGCAAAACTAGCTGTGAAGACTTAAATGTAAACGCAGCTTTTGTGTCTTTATCAGCTTTTCCATATATATACAGTACAGGTCAAAAAGTTTGGAAACATTACTATTTTTAATGTTTTTGAAAGAAGTTTCTTCTGCTCATCAAGCCTGCATTTATTTGATCAAAAATACTGAAAAAAAAAAAGTAATATTGTGATATATTATTACAATTTAAAATAATTGGTTTTCAATTTATTATACTTTAAATTATCATTTATTTCTGTGATGCAAAGCTGAATTTTCAGGATCATTACTCCAGTCTATCACATGATCCTTTAGAAATCATTCTAATATGATGATTCATTATCAAAGTTGGAAACAGTTCTGCTGCTTAATATTTTTTCATAACCTGTGATACTTTTTTAGGATACTTTGATGAATAAAAAGTAAAAAAAAAAAAAGTAAAAAAGAAGCAAATGTTTTAAAAATAGAAATCTTTTGTAACAACAATATACACTACTGGTCAGTAATTTGGGGTCAGTCTTTTTTTTTTTGAAATAAATCAATACTTTTATTCAGCAAGGATGAGTTAAATTGATAAAAAGTGATAGTAAAAAAGATTTATATTATTAGAAAATATTTTTTTATTTTGAATAAATGCAGCTCTTTTTAACCTTTTCTTCATCAAATATATTAGGCAGCAGAACTGTTTCCAACACTCATAATAAATCAGAATATTAGAATGATTTCTAAAGGATCATGTGATAGACTGGATGTCACATGTGACACTCAAGACTGGAGTAATGATCCTGAAAATTCAGCTTTGCATCACAGAAATAAATTATTTTTTAAAGTATATTCAAATAGAAAACTATGTATATATGTGTATATATATACTGGCCCCTATAATCATCACAAATGCTTACCGCTTGCTCCATTTCTGTAAATTTGTTTTTATGAATGAATGAATCGAGTCTCTCATCCGTTGCTCTATGGCTTTCTTCGTCAGCAGCCTCTTGCACCTTCTGCTGGTGAGCTCGACTAACATCTATGGAGATTATTAATCGCCAATCTACTGCTATTCCTGCCGTTCCCGGATGTCAAATGTTGAATTTTCTGAATTTGTGGAAGCGAAATAAAATGGACCGAAAATTGCCTGTCGAATATTATAGGTTGTATTTTTAAATGGAATGACTATTTTGGAAGAGAAACTGAAAGGTGAATATGGATTATTTAATTTTTAATAATGAAAATGTGTGTAAAATGTTTTGAATTGAAATATTCACAGTTTAAATATACAACCATGTTGAATTTCAGCCCATAAAAATGCAAGCCCTAAAAAAACAATGCATTATAATAATAATAAACGGAGCAATTCCAAGAGGGTCCTCACACCATCGGTGCTCGGGCCCTAAAAATGCAAGCAGGGTTAAAGGGTTACTTCAGGATTTAGCATTAAGCTTTGTATTAGTAGAAAACCTGTAGTATTTTAGAATTACCATGCTTTCCACCCTCATATGACCCTGAGACAAGAGATTTATGTATTTTTTGTCTGGAAAAAATCCTCCGATGACGCAAAAATCGTCATTTTGCGTCATCGGAGGATTTTCTGGACAGAGGCTAAAGACTACAGCCAGTAGATGGCGTTGTTCCGCATGTTTTCAGCCCGCCCATACAGGGTGGGATCTCACTCACAGAATGTACACACAGTCAGTCTTTCTTTGGAAGCTAAGCTAGCAGGCTCTTGTTCTGTGGAGAAAGCTGAATAGTAGGAGAAAGCTGAGTAAGTAACCATCCTCCTTTTCCCGGACTTGTCCGCCGGGCGAGATCGTTCAAAATGTCCGGGATTCAGCTTTTGCTTTCTGCGGTCGCTATTCCTTGTTTACATGCACACCTTTTGTTTCAATCTAACTGAATTCATTCCGATCGGTGAATTTGAATGTAGTGTTTACATGAACGCTAAACAAGTGATCGGTTGATGTGCGTTTTACCATTGCTAAGAAAAATTCCCGCTCCTCCGTGAGAGATGCGAGACCCGGCGCGTCTCAGTAATCACGCCACCGGCCTCGCGCTGTTCTCCCGCGGCCGTCAGCCTCGTCCTGCTCGCCACAGTAAACATGATGAATGGCGACTGTAGAACGCAAAAGCAGAATCCCGGACATTTTGGACAATCTCTAAATCCCTCGCAAACTCATCACGTAGGCTAGCTTTGTTGTTTTAACCTGCGCACTCTTATCGGTAGGCGTGGCCTCCTAAGACAGCGAAGCAAGTGCATTCTGGGAGTTGTTGTCTTTCATCCACATAAGCCAAAAATACATTTTCTGGCTTTTCTCAGTCTAGAAAGCTCCAAATTCAAAAATTTCTTCACATTTCTTCTACTTAAATGACCTATTTTAAATACACATTCATCTTCCCAGAGGTGAAGTATCCCTTTAATGCAATGCCTAATTTTTTCAATTAGCTCAATTCAACAAGCTTTTCCATTATTTTACTTCCATATTCCTACGTTCTCCTTCGTGTTTCCGAGTTTAAACTTGTGATTAAAGACTTAAAGAATTCTCTATCGTCATGCAATTATTGCAAACCGTTTGTGGTAGTATACTGTATATCCAACATTATATATAGAGCTGTACGATAATATAGTTAAATTTGCTACGATATAAACAATTATGAAGCCGAGATTTGCTGTTTAGTACATATTGCTTCACGTGAGTTTACTGTATGTATCCGGGTGAGGTTGAATATATTTAAGTTATAGTAGTTGTATAATTCATTAATAATTATTATTTGTTATGTGGTTATTTGGAAACCTGTGAGGTTTTTGTTCAATTTATAACAATTTGATGTAGTGACAAGCTTAATTACTATTTGTTTATGTGTTTCACTGCCACGGGTAAATGATGCATGTAAATGACAGAGTTAAATTTCTTTGCTAGTTCAGAGAAAGGATGAGCTCTGTTCTCTAGCATTTAAAAACAGAACTGAAGTGATAATGTACCTGATGGTTTGCTGTTTCTGAGACTCTGACATCCAGAGAACCAGACAGGACAGTGTACCAGTTAGTGCCGATGTCACCCTGCCTGTATACTAACACACACACACACACAAACAAACAAAAACACACATAAACAAACAGAGGAGTTAGTGCTCGATTTGAGAATCATCTTGTAACACCAATCTCAGTCAGAATGCAACCTTACAGTATTTGACTTTTCAAGATAAATCGAAGTAATTCTGTCAACAAAAAAAATATTTTATACCATGTATGCATGTGTGTGTGTGTGTGTGTGTGTGTTTGACTCACATGTTATGCCTTTCTCCAGACATTCATAGAAGCCACACAGACAGATCTGCTGAAGGAGAGCAGGGTGGAACTTCTCAAAGGCCTTCACACTTTTCAGACGGGCCAAGATAATGTCCACATCCTCCCCCGAACGCTCCTCTCGACTGACAACACACACAAATCAAATTACAGGAATACTCTACCCAAAATGAAAAGGTCCCATGCACCAGGAGAAGAAGAAGAAAAAAAAACTAATTTGAGAAAACGGCCATTGAAGGGGTGGTATAATGCGCTTTTCACAAGATGTAAAATAAATCTCTGATGTCCATGGACTTCTCAGAGTGTGTATGTGAAGTTTTAGCTCAAAATACCCCACAGATATTTTATATTGCATATTAAAATTGTCACTTTTTGAGGGTGAGCAAAAACGCACCGTTTTTGTGTTCGTCCCTTTAAATGCAAATGAGCTGCTGCTCCCGACACAGAGGGCGGAGCTTCAAGAGCTCATGTCCTTAGCAACTTCGATTACCTCACACAGACACGCACTGAATTTCAAAAACTTTTATCCTTTTATGTTCCAGACCAGAGTCAGAAAGATGGAGAGACTCAAGAAGAACAACATGTAGACAACATTTCTGAATGGTTAAGGCCCTTGCACACTGAGTCCGAAATTTTCGCACGTTAAAAAATAAATACGACCTCACGTCATGTCAATCACGCTTGTACACTGCCTCCGAAACTTTCGTCCGTCAAAAAAAAAATCGAATCAGGTTCGATTTTCTGCCTTTTTCGCATCCGTAGCAAGCATTTTGAATGGTGTTTTGCCAATTCAGAGCCACCGAATCACAAAAGCGAAAAAACGCATGCGATAATTTCGTACTCAGTGTGCAAGGGCCTTTAGTTGGTGAATTTATGAAGCTCATGTGTAGATATCTACTAGTCATTGGTTAGCATATTCTGTCTTGATAATCTATAAATCGTGTTCCGAGGGCGGGGTTTATGTAAATTCTAGGGTTGGTGATGTCACTAACCCGGGAGGAATGTTGTGTAGTCCCTACCAGCCGTTTGTTGTAGTCCTTAAAAAGCAATTTCTTTAAAAGCAAATATCTCCCTTTGCTTTGAACTTTGAGCATTGTAACTTTGCAGATGTTGTTTATGCTCAAACAGCAACATTACACACTAACTAAAGTTAGAAAAGTGAAATCATAATCTACCACCCCTTTAAAGAAATGCAATTCAAATCTACAGATGGAAATAAAGTACAATAAAATAAACATGTATTTTGCATGTTTTCTTTCCACTAGTCTGAACAAAAACATTATGAAAAGCTATTATCCAAAATCTCAAAACTGATCAGTGCATGAAAAAATTATAATTTTTAACATTGTTTTTTAATTCCACAATCCACACTATGGTGGAGCTGGTCTGTGTGCTAGCAACACCTTTGAAGTTCTGATCATGCACCAAAACCAGAGCACATACAAAAATATGTGCCAATACAGTGAGCTAAATGAACCTATCAATATGTGAGACTGGGTTTATAAATGTTTAAGGGACCTCTGACTGCTGCTGTCGCCTGAAGCCGTTCAAGACCTGCAATATAGCAGGCCTGATTTATTCAGCACCAGCTCAGAGAGAGAATGAACATTATTCATGGACTGATCACAAATCAGTGAGAAACACAATATCACACAAATCATGATGTATATGTGACACAAAGCTAGTGGTGGAGTGATATGGGATTTTGATGACTAATGCTAGTGCTGACAGAGCAGGCTGAATGTTGGCCGATACAGTGTAGGTACTGTTAGTAACTACCATGTCATCAGAATGGCACTGAGATCGATCACGTGTGAATGCTTAAGGTTTAAGCAGCATAGAGTAATGAGATATTGACAGTACCAGCTAATTAACACCTCACACACACACAGCAAGTCAAGCATAACACTGCAGTCATAGCATGTCTTGCAAACTAAAGAGGTACAAGTTTGTGTGACCGAATCTCTAGGTTTCACTCAGATCAAAGTGATAACAACATGATCAGTCTTGCATAGCGAGAACTTTTACGACTGACATGAAGTCATAAAGTCATCATTTCAAACAGCGTTTGTTTTGATGTGTGTCAACAACGTGATGCAGATTTTCTTGTCCTATTTATTAATTGATTAAAACATACCCTAAAAATACAATTAATACATATATATATATATATATATATATATATATATATATATATATATATACTTGATTGATTTCACCCACCTGTTCCTCATTTAGATCATTAGTTCCTAGAGTGCTCAGTTTCAGTTGTTCTTTGTCTGATGTTGAATGTGCCTTAGCACACTGTTTTGTTGATTCTACGTTTTGGAAGTTTTTGCTGCCAAATGATCCACTACGCTTGCCTTGTCTTCTTCCTCAGTCCGAACCTTACAGAACACCAGACCACAGAAAGGATTATAAAATGGATACAGCAGCAGCATTTCCATTCCATTTCTTTGCTCACAACTACCATGGACCCAGATCCAGAGTCCAAACCAACCGCGGATAATGAGCCTGAGTCCAACAGACCCAATGCCAGAGCCTATGCTCAAAACAAATCCTCGTCCATTCTGGAGACAAAGACTAATGCCCAGTCTGACCATGTGTGAGCCGGTTCCTACATCCGTCCCAGTGGGAGTTTTGGTGGAGCTGGATGAAGAAGTTTGTGGTCGCCCCCATCCTCCAGAATCTGAGTTTAGACTACCTCAGTCTTGAGTGATCAATTTCCTGATGACTGATGATTTCCTGTCCATGCCCTTCCTTTTCCGCTGGTTTCACCCAGCCCCAAGACTTCTTCAGCTTCTCCTTCATCTTCACCGGCCCCGCCCAGCCCTAAAGTCTTCTTTGTCGCATCTGGATCCACTCAGTTCCAAGTATTCTTCGCCACCACTGGTTCCGCCCAGCTCCAAATCTCCTTCGTCACTGATAGTCCCGTCCAGCCTCACACTCCATCCTCCTCCAAGTAAGCATTCCAGTTCCTCTGTGTCAGCTCTGCTCCTTGGCTCCTCTGCCTACTCAGCCCAGCCAAGCTGCTATGCCTCGGACCGCCCGGTTCCCAGCTCCACCTTGGTGTGTGGATTCCCTGGCTCTGCCCCGGGCTTCCGACCCCACTACTCCAACTTGCTCTGTTGATCAGTCGGCTCCACTTTGGCTCCTCACTCCCTCAGCTCCACCTGGGGCTGTCGTCCTTCTGGCTTCACCATGGACTTCTAGGTCTTCAGCTGCGCCTTGGTCCTCCACCACTTTGACTTTGTTGGGTTCCTCCTTCCATTCGGCTCCACCTCAGTCCTCACTCCCACTTGCTCTGCCTCAGTCCTTCGGCACCCTGGCTCCACCTTGGCCGCTTGTCACCGTGGCTTCACCTTGATCTCCAGATCTATCGGTGTCGCCTCATCTCTTGGTCCATCGGACTTCGCCTGGGTCTCCACAACTCTCAGCGTCCCCTCAGTCAGACAGGCTCATGACCCCACCCTGGCTCCCTCTATTGGTTCCTTCATGGGTCACCATCCTCCTGACTGGCTTCTGGTTCGCTCTGGGCTCTGCCAGCTCCCCCGTGGTCTCGTCCACTGCCGGCTTTCCCATGGTCTCTTCTACTATTAGTCCTGCTAATACCTCATCATCTGTGGTCCTATGTAGGTGTCAGGAGCCGCCTTCCAGAAGAAGGGAGTAATGTCACATTCAGTTGTTTTTTTTACTTTGTTTTTATGGACTTTTATAGAGTTTGTTTCTCATTGTTTCCTTTATTTCCTTCCATGTTTTCATTGGTTGTCATAGTTACTTATTGTGTTTTTGATTTCATCCACCTGCTCCTCATTAAGATCATTAGTTCCTGTGTATATAGAGTCTGTATTTCAGACGTTTTTTTTTTTTTTTTTTTGTCTGATGTTCACTGTTTTAGTGATTCTTTGTTTTGGATTACTTGCTTTTGTGTTTGTAAATTATGTTTTTGCTGCTAATAGATCCGCTACACTCGCCTCATCTTCTTCCATAGCCTGAATGTTACAATCATAATCAGACAAAAAAGTTTATGTTAATGTTTTTGAAATGTGTCTTGTGCTCACCAGGGCTGCATTTATATAATCAAGAATACAGTAAAAACAAAAATATTGTGAAATATTATTACAATTTAAAATAACTGTTTTGTATTGTAAAATGTAATTTATTCCAGTGATCAAAGCTGAATTTTCAGCATCATTACTCTAGTCTTCAGTGTCACATGATCCTTCAGAAATCATTCTAATATGCTGATTTGATAATCAAGAAACATTTATTATAATAATAAATAAAAGGTAAATAGGTTTAAATGTTTTCTAGGTAAAATGTTATGATTAAATATTATATCATTCTGTGACTGTGGGGCTGATACATTATGTCCTCTGTGTACTGCATATGTGAATATTCTGTAAGATTTAGATCTATTTTTTACATCAGATTCATGCTTTAGCAGTAGGATAATCGTCGCATCAGTCGTTTTATCAGTCCAGACTGTTCGTTTAATGGCTTGCAACCATAAACTTCTGCGTTTAGCTTCAAAGGGCATCTTCCTCCACTCGTTACTGCTGTTTTTCTGTCACCATAGTGCGCACGCAACTGCAGTGAAGTAATCTGACAGTCACTGAACAGACTGAAGCTGAAACTAAATTTAATTTAAAGCTAAACATTTTAAATATAAGGTTAGTCTAAGCTTAAAATTAGATGTCCGTTTTCTTCTACTAAAAAGCACATGTCCACTTAAAGGTCAGACACACCTGTGCAAACAATAAGCTACGTATGTGAGCATGTGCCAGTGTGTGTCTGTGCGTGTTTAACAGGGACTAAAAATCCATTTACTATGCAAACAGTTCTACATCAAAACCTAAAAAACACTGTAAACTTGACCAACACCATTAACTCAAAGGTTTCATCGGAACAACACAGTTTGAATTCAGATTCTCTCCTAACCCAAAATATATGTTCTGAATGTTTTGATGAAGTTCCCATTAAGTTATGAAAATGTTATTTCTGATTGTGCTTTGAACATTCCAAATATCAACATTCAAAACATCTTTAACAGTGTAGTTAGATTACTGTACTAATTACTCTCTAAATCCCATATCAACCTCAAACATTTAAACAACACAAGAACAGACACGAAACTGCACTTTTGATTTATTTCAAATAAACAATCTACAACTGCATAAATTATTCTTGAACTGACCAAAATGTGTAAAGGGAGAAGGTTACAATAAAACCATACATTTTTACATTAGATATTGAATTTTGATGTTAAATCCACTATTGTTTTATATGAAATTGTTTTATAATCTATACAGTATTTAATGCAATTACATCAGTAGTAAATGTAATTAAATTACAAAATTGCCAGGAATTTACAGGATCAAAGAGTATTATTTTACAAAAAGAATTACTGTAGTCAAACATTTAGTATGAAATGGTCATGCTGGGTAATTTTAATATAAATAACTTTGAAACAATAGCAGAATGATGATATAAATTCACATTATAAAGTTATATTTAACCATGCCACTTTAAGAAATTTAATTGTTTACCACTGTAATTTTGAAGTCACCATAATGGGAATTCAAATTTGTGATCAAGCCATGTTCAGACAAGCTAGAACATGAAATGAATTGGCTAATTGGCTGATTTTAAGTTAGTCAAACAATTTTAGTATGAATATGAAGATTCTATTTTTCTAATAAATTATTTCAAATTCATAACTGTTTGTATTTCACAATAGTGACGCAAATGAGGTACTTCTTTGACAGATGTGACATCATCTTGCAACACGATTTTTTTCTTCTAATAAGCATCATCTAATGATGCACAGACATCAATATTCCACATACAAAACAACAATGGTGCCACTCAACAAATAATAAAAACACTTACATAAATTGACATTTTAAAATAAACCAATAACACAAACTGCTAAAAAGTGAGCCAAGAATAAATTCAGCAGCACAGATAAAGCCAACACATATCAAATAACTCCACAGCATAATCTATTCATGCCGCACTGCATGCTGGGTGCCTTCATTGTACATGCACAGCAGAACTACAGTATGACGCTGTTTGTTTACAGTATTTTGTGGCGGGTTTTCTTTTGCAACACTGTAAACTCACAGTTAAACCAAACTATTTTACAGTACAAATGCAAAAACTTGACAGAAATTGCCAGTAGATTTCACTAGAAATTTCAGAAAGAGCAGTTAGACATTAGTCTGGCTAACGTCAGACCTTGTCTCATTGAGATGTGGTCTGGGAACCACATGTTAATTTTCTCGTATTTGAGGCGTGGTTTACGAATGCCCAGAGCCGTTTATTGGGCGCTACGAATGTCTATCAAATGCGCCTGTACGTAGCTCATAGCCAATCGTTTCAATTATACCAGATGATGTATGTAGAGCGACAGAAATTCGACGATGGGTCAAAGATTTATGTGTACACGATGGCATTCAGCGAATATTGCCGTCTAAACTACTTAGAACACTATCTAAGGCAGCATCGAAAGGTAACTTCGTGTCTGATGCCATTTTGGATCCATAGATATACACTCACCTAAAGGATTATTAGGAACACCATACTAATACTGTGTTTGACCCCCTTTCACCTTCAGAACTGCCTTAATTCTACGTGGCATTGATTCAACAAGGTGCTGAAAGCATTCTTTAGAAATGTTGGCCTATATTGATAGGATAGCATCTTGCAGTTGATGGAGATTTGTGGGATGCACATCCAGGGCACGAAGCTCGCGTTCCACCACATCCCAAAGATGCTCTATTGGGTTGAGATCTGGTGACTGTGGGGGCCATTTTAGTACAGTGAACTCATTGTCATGTTCAAGAAACCAATTTGAAATGATTCGAGCTTTGTGACATGGTGCATTATCCTGCTGGAAGTAGCCATCAGAGGATGGGTACATGGTGGTCATAAAGGGATGGACATGGTCAGAAACAATGCTCGGGTAGGCCGTGGCATTTAAACGATGCCCAATTGGCACTAAGGGGCCTAAAGTGTGCCAAGAAAACATCCCCCACACCATTACACCACCACCACCAGCCTGCACAGTGGTAACAAGGCATGATGGATCCATGTTCTCATTCTGTTTACGCCAAATTCTGACTCTACCATCTGAATGTCTCAACAGAAATCGAGACTCATCAGATCAGGCAACATTTTTCCAGTCTTCAACTGTCCAATTTTGGTGAGCTCGTGCAAATTGTAGCCTCTTTTTCCTATTTGTAGTGGAGATGAGTGGTACCCGGTGGGGTCTTCTGCTGTTGTAGCCCATCCGCCTCAAGGTTGTGCGTGTTGTGGCTTCACAAATGCTTTGCTGCATACCTCGGTTGTAACGAGTGGTTATTTCAGTCAAAGTTGCTCTTCTATCAGCTTGAATCAGTCGGCCCATTCTCCTCTGACCTCTAGCATCAACAAGGCATTTTCGCCCACAGGACTGCCGCATACTGGATGTTTTTCCCTTTTCACACCATTCTTTGTAAACCCTAGAAATGGTTGTGCGTGAAAATCCCAGTAACTGAGCAGATTGTGAAATACTCAGACCGGCCCGTCTGGCACCAACAACCATGCCACGCTCAAAATTGCTTAAATCACCTTTCTTTTCCATTCTGACATTCAGTTTGGAGTTCAGGAGATTGTCTTGACCAGGACCACACCCCTAAATGCATTGAAGCAACTGCCATGTGATTGGTTGATTAGATAATTGCATTAATGAGAAATTGAACAGGTGTTCCTAATAATCCTTTAGGTGAGTGTAAACAAACTGCTTCGGTGTGTCGCATAGACGTCGTCATCGTCTTGCTGCTCCCTCCCCGTTCTGTGATTGGTTCCCTTTTTGAGGGGAAAATCTGGTCCATGGTGTCCAGGCTGCCTAGCAGCGTGAATAAAATCGCGCTGCGCGCAAGGCAGCATAGGGAATCCCAGGCTAGTTAGACATAGGAGAAGTCCTACTGTGAAAGTAATGCAATTATTAACCTGAAATATACTGTAATTTTACACAAAAATTTTGGTAGCTCTTTATTTTACAGTCCTGTTCCCCATGTACAAACTATGTACTTATTATAGTAATTGCAATAACTGGATAATAACTAGGTACTAACTCTGAACCTACACCTTAACCTATCCTTAACCCATGTAGTTACCCAGTACTTTCTTAGGTAAGTACACTGTAAGTACGTACTGTAAGTGAACGTACTGTAAAATAAAGAGCATCCAAAATGATTAACAGTGCAGCCAAACTTCTGTTTCCTGTTGGCTGGGTAGTAAGTACTTTTGCTCAAACTAAAGGGTTAATGATTTGAACAACCTCCTAACTTCAGGTGTTAGTTAAACTTGGGCATTTATGGACTTCCTCGCCTTATTCTCAATCTTTTACTCAAGATTTGCATTTTAAAACAGTCTCACTTGAAACAGTTAAACACTCAACCATACTTTCAGCCTCAATAGTTCAATTTATGCCGTTCATATAATTCAAACAGCAATCAATCTGTTGTCGTATGAGTCAGAGGGGAAACCACTGCAGTGGAAATCAAAGACAGCTCCACTCAACACCTCTGGACATTGCTGTTATGCATCCATCTCTCCATCAAAACAATGTCAGGTAAAAGGCGATAAAGACAGGAATGGAGAGTTGAGTGCTGGCATATTTCCTAATTTCAGCGGGCATGTGTCCATCTGCTTTAGATGTGTAAATATTGATCTACAGCAAGATGGAGCCATTCATTGCAGGAAGAGCCGGTCGGAGCCCATTAGAGTGTGTCATAAACACATTACACACAAATCTCTGCTCCGTGTTTGATAACGAGACTATAATGTTTGTTAACTGCTTTATAATGTTGGATATATACTAGATGTCTTGTTTCTAGGCTATCATGGGCAGAGTCCATAGACTCACTAAAGTTCAGCACATCTGAACTTCCGTATGGCATATTTGATGTGCTCTATGTATGTGTGTTTGTCACTGTTTATATGTCAAGAAAAGCCTAAATTGAAACTGTTCATCACACAAAGCAATCATATCTCTTCAGAGGGCTTGGATTAAACCTCTCGATTTATATGGATTGCTTGTACTATGTTTTTGTACTTTTTGAAGCTTGGAAATATTGGTTGCTAGGAAACTTTTAATGGATGATTTTAACGAAGCCCACAACAGGAATAGTCCAAGGAAACAGTTTAAACTAAATCCAACTCAGGAAAACACATTAAGGGGCTGTTTATACGACACCGCTTTCAACTAAAAAAGTAAAACTTTTTATGTGTTTTGGCCGTTCATTTACACGAAAATGGCGTTTTGGGTGCCTGAAAACGCACATTTCTGAAAACGGTCTCCGTGTAAACAACAAAAGCGCGAATATCTGAAAACGATGACATGCACATGCGTATTATGTGTTCAGTCTATAGTGTTTGTGTTTCATCGCCATCTACTGGCCTGGCAGAAAATACAGCGTTTTTAGTCTTTTTCGCGGATTTGTGTGAATGTGGATCGTTTTGACAATGTCGTGTAAATGTACCCTCAATCGTAGATGAGACAGGACAAAGGATTGAACAAAAACAGGGAGTATAAATACCAGAACTAATGAGCAGACTAATGAGATAATTGATTAACAACAGGTGAACTGAATGAGGATGACAGACTAGAAAACTAGGTCACCGGATACAGAAACAAACACAAAGCATACCACTTTACAATAAGGTCTCATTTGCAAACATTAGTTAATGTATTAACTAACATGAACTAACAATGATCAATACATTTTTGTTACAATATTTATTAATATTTGTTAATGTTAATCCAGCTGTTCATTGTTTGTTCATGTTAGTTTATTAACTAATGTTAACAAATGCAACTTCTGATTTTAATACTATATCAGTAAATGTTGAAATTAATATTAACTAAGATTAGTAAATGCTGTAGAAGTATTGTTCATTCTTAGTTCATGTTAACTAAGGTAGTTAACTAATGTTAACTAATGAACCTTATTGTAAAGTGTTACCCATGCTCCTGACAAATATGCATAAATATTTACTTTGCAATAAATGTAAAATAAGTGACAAGCAACATCTATAAATCTATAGTTTTATATTTCTTTGTCATCTTTCATTTGAATGTCATTTGCAATGCTTCATAGGATTTAAGTTCTTTCCCTCATTAATGCTGGTAAGACGTCTTCTTGAGCCACCAAATCACATTCATTATTATTTACTGCATCAAGAGCACCCTGGACATTCTGCTAAACCTCTCCTTTTGTGTTCTTCTGAAGAAATAAATGAATACAGCAGGGTTTGGCATGACATGAGGGTGAAGTTTCATCTCTATTACTAAAGCCCTTCACACACACACAGCAGAAAGCGTCTGCAGTAACACAAGCACTGCAGCACTGGTGACCTCTTCCAGGAGACAAACAAACAACCCTTTACAAACTACCCTCACACACACTGGATTCACTGACGTGAAGCTTGCAATGAATCCATCTGACATCTAAAATCAGTCGCGCAGAGAATGAAATGCTGCATCTACATCACTGACAATCGCATTTGACACATGAAACTTATATTCTAATATGGTTTAACAAATCAAATGTGTTTTCCATGAGGCACTGATGTGCAAAAGATTGCTGCAGGTCGATCAGAAGAACACCATGAAGTTTGTGTCGGGTAATAGCTACCTCTTATCCAGACAGATGATCCACTCAGCAGAAGAGGACGGGTGGCTGGAGGAGTGTGTCGCGACCATCTTCGGTGAAATCATGGAGTAAAACTACAGTTCGCATCGCCCGCACCTGATCATGAACAGCATGAGACTTTACTGAGGCAGATCGAGTTTGAGTCTCTGAGCGATGAGCGACCGCTGCCGCCCACACTGCTGACACACCGAAACACACCGGGGCTAGTTGTCACACGGGGAAGAGCAATAAGGTGTCTAGTCAAAAGTAGCCTACGTATCATATACAGTGGTTTTGTATGTTTAACCGCCTGGGGAATTTTTTTTTTTTTTTTTTTTTTGGTCTAAAATTCCAGCATAATTTGCTATAGCCTACATAAGTGAACACAATTAACTAAGACAATTGTCAACGACATCAAACGGGTCAGTTGTCAATTAACATATTCTGTCATTAAACACGCCCTCATGTTGTTCCAGACCCATTCGACTCTTGTTTAAAAGTCCCTACAAATCCTGAGGTATTATAATTGCTTTTTTATCATGATTTCTTTACAAAAACAAATATGTGTGGACATTCAAGTAAAGTTGATTCTGTCCAGTAGCTATCAGTCGAGTCCATAAAAGTTACATTTACTTTATAAAAATCATTAAGGATTTTAAAACACGTGTACCGTGCCTTGAAGGTGGATGTTTTTACAATTATATTAAAAGGGCTTTTACTTGCTAAAAAAGTCTAAAAACAGATGGTCAGACGACAGAAGGCATGTAGTAGATTGGGTAAAGAGGTTTTCTGCCGTTTACCAATGGTGTTGAGGGTAACGCATTACAAGTAATGTGAGTTATGTAATCAGATTACTTTTTTCAAGTAACTAAGTAGCCTAACACATAACCTTTAAATTTACAACACAATATCTGAGTTACTTTTTCAAATAAGTAATATTATGCAAGTTACTTAGTTTCCCATATTGACTGACAGCTCTCCTGTCCTCATGTTGAGTGAAATCAGGAGTAATACAGAGGCATTGTGTTCACTGTGTGTGAACATGATGATTACTGTAGATCTAGACTAAATGAGAGCATTTACTCCTCTCACTGGCACAAAAACAGATTCAGTATTCCTCAAAATGAATGAAAACAGTGAAAAGCAAACTAAGAATACTACGCAAACCTGAAATAATTAAATGTTAAATTACACAAATATTAATCTCACTTTATTAATCAATGTCTTTGCTGCTGACCTCTGATGATCCAATTGAACCATAGCCTACTAATAACAAAACATCATGTTTTTTTTTTTTTTTTTTTATTGCTGAGGTGTCAAAAGCCCTGTCCCAGAAGTCTTTCTACAAGTCCACAGTTCGTGACGTAATGCCGCTTTGAATGTCGGGTAGAAATCTGCTGTGGATCTCGCTTAAGTGCAGGCTCACCAAAAGTGTGCATTGAGGGCGCAATTAGACCTATAAGGCGAGTACTCTTCTGACACCTAAAATGTCAACTGGGACACCCTAGAAGAATAGGATGCAGGAGAGGAACATTTGGCCCTGTCCAAAATTGAATGGCACACTTCATATGCACTCACGGTCTTGCTGACTTAAAATGGCCGCTACACGCGTGCTTGTTAAGTTTGATAAGTCCACAAGACCGTAAGTGCAATTGAAGTGTGCCATTTGATTTCGGACAGTGCCAAATGTTCTTCTCCTGCATCCTATTCTTCTGTGATTCAGGATGGCAGCAGAAAGGTTTGTTTGAGCGGCGCCCTCTACTGTACAGGCGTCGATTTACATTTCCTTCAGCCGGAGGCTTATTCATTTCACTTTTAGTGTGAAAGGGCCTTTACATTTGCCAAAAATATAACTTTTTTGTTGTTAACAACAAACAAGCAAGCCCAGCCCACATGAGGAAAAAGTAATACAAAAGTAATCCATTACTTCCGTAAAAAGTAACTAACGCAATATTGTAACGCATTACTTTTATAAGTAACTTTCCCCAACACTGTTGATATGGTATCATATATGACCCAATAAGACCTTTTACAAACAGATCATCAAAGGTCAGCAGCAAAGACACTGATTAATAAAGTGGTATAAATACATAAAGTATTTTTGTGTAATTTAACGTATTTAATTATTATTTTTAATTTATTATTGTTAAACTACTATATACTATAAATCTTTAGGGGATTGTAATTGTTTGTTAATAATATATGTTAATTTAAGGTGAAGTTTAAACAATGTAGTTTTTAGCCCAAATAATAACTGTAAAAAAAGAAAGAAAAAATGGTTACAGTTTATTTTACAGTATATGTGTACTTACGTACTGAGTAATGGGTTGAGGTCAGGTTTAGGGATAAGGTTCAGGGTTAGTACCTAGTTATTACCCAGTTATTGCAATTACTGTAAGAATAGTATGTAGGCTACATGGGGAACAGGACTGTAAAATAAAGTGTTACCAAAAACATTTAAAGCCACAGTACATTGGCAGTGTTTATTCAACATCTACATTTCACATTTATGAAGAAGCATGAAAGAAGACTGAAAGACAAGTTCTTCATGATCAATATGGAAACAGTGTTGAGTGTGAGTGTTGGTGCGCAGTTTAAAGCCAGTGGTACGTGGGTGTAACTCTAGGAAAATGGGTGTTTCTCTGTTTTCTGCAGTCCCAGACACAAGCACATTAACGCACTGTAGCTCTGTCTCATTATAAAGATGTCCAGTCAGCAGCCGAGAGGAAACAGCCCTGCAGGGAGAGGCAGGCACAGGGTACAGTGACACTCTGAGTTACTGACAAAACATTTAAATAAATACATCAGTGTATTAATATACGACACAGTTATAGTCAGCCTCATTTCCACTTATAAATATACTTGTAAGTGTTTTAATTTTCCTCATGGACAGAAAAGATGAGCGTTGAACATCAATGCTCCACATTCCTCTGACTGTATCCTTGGTAACAGATGGACAAAAGAAGACATTGATTTTATTAGATCAAACATTGTGCGCAACCTGTGCTTTGAGTTCTCAGTTATCTACAAAACCGCAGGCTCTGTAAAGAGATTAATTTAATGTTGATTGTTATCATTGATTTATGATATATTGATGTAACTGTTATTAATGTTTAGGGTTGCAATGCAGTTACTTTAATTTAAAGTACTCAGTGTCACGTGGTCAGTGTACACGGAAGGTGACGTCATTAAGTCATTAGTCCACCAGGTGGCAACACCTCCATTTGGCTTTGAGAGTCGGAAATGTGCAAAAGTTGTTTAGACCTAAATTGTACAGAGCTTTTCATTTGTTTAGCCTACGCTCCAATGATAGGCTTTAAAAGACCATTTCAGTTTTCACCTGTGAGTCTGTGTTTACTGCAAGAACTAAACCTATGGTTTTCTAGTACTGTATTTTCTTTTCTTTGATTACTGTAGGCTATTTCCAGAGACAAAAATACAATGCTTTTAGATTGAACCTGTCATTTTAAATGTACAATGGTTGGTAGCAAACACTTCACAAAATATGTTCTGTCTTCCAAATTAAAAATTAAATAAACACCTATACATTTTGTATTAGTTGTTAGGTAAACACGTGAATGCAATAAAATCGCACTATTGTACAATCAGAAAAGAGTCAATTATATAATTATGGTAGATTTAAATAATAATAATAATACATAAATAAAAATAGCCACAAAGGACATTCCCTTTGTGAAAAAGAAGTGTGCTCAACTGCATTGAGTATGCACTTGTAGTGTACTTCGAATATATATATTTAAAACATCTATATTTGCAGATTATATATGAATGTAATAAAACTTATTTCATGACTATTTTTTTTACTCTTAAGTACACTTTAAAGATGCATTTTGTAGTAACGTCAAATTAATAACATTAATATCTTGATGATAAAATATATCATCATATACTTTTTGTCGTGTTTTACTTATTTTGATGTGTTGACTAACA
The DNA here is from genome assembly GCF_951802725.1 of Rutilus rutilus. Taxonomy (NCBI): domain Eukaryota; kingdom Metazoa; phylum Chordata; class Actinopteri; order Cypriniformes; family Leuciscidae; genus Rutilus; species Rutilus rutilus. The sequence continues at coordinate 33,732,929 of NC_140215.1, read as the reverse complement.
TACTAAAGCACATGCAAAGTACTTGATTATAATCTGTAGTGTGTTATTAGGTATTAAATTTAAAGTTATATTTTAAATGTACAAATCAAACGTGTAGTTATAAATATTTAAATGAGGTTTCAATAGAAAAGACACTGTAATTTAGTTTACTTAAATGCTTGTCAGTAATTTCAGCTTGGCACAGCTGTAAATTTCATATCCAAAATGCACCAAAACTACCAAAACACTTCATGTCTCAAATCAAGTCTTTCTTCAATGACACAAGCAAAGGTTTCACTCAACAAACACACTTTGTCACTCATTAAACAAATACCTAAAAAACACCAACGACTGGTATTTCTCTACCAAACAAGAATGACAGCTCTCTTCTGTTTGCAGTAGCCTATATACCATGTTTACAGTACAAACTTATTCCTAAATTCACCCCTTTTGACTGTAATGAAATAGGAAGACTACATCTGTGATAACCTGATTATGTCTTGTTCAAACAGAACTAGGGGGCCGTTTACACGACAGCGGTTTCAACTAAAAACAGAAAGTTTTCTATGCGGTTTGGACGTTCATTTACACGACAATGGCATTTTGTGGGCCTGAAAATGCAAACTTTGGAAAACAAGTTTCACACAGTGTGAGTTTTTGAGACCGATACTATCGTGATTATCTCTGTGTAGCCTAAACTACAAAAATGCAAATTTGTGAAAATGCTAATGTCATGTCCATACATATTATGTGATATAGAGGAGTGCTTCTTTACAAAGTGACATCACCACCTACTGGCCTGGCATAAGTAATACAACGTTTTTAGTCGTTTTCGCGGATTTGTGTGAATGGGGATCTTTTTGACAACGTTGTCGTCGTAAACACCCTGAAATCCACCTAAAACAGCATGTTACACCTGTAACAATGCATGTAATTTGAAATATGTTGTCATTAAGTGCGTTTTGTGGCAAAGAAATGAGAAATTGTTCCACAGTTTAGCTCACATAGACTGCTGTTGTGCTCACTGTGTGAAAAATTGGGGATATTTATAAAAAAAGAGTCAGTTATATGAATTTCTATTCATTTAAATATACTTCCTTACAGTCAGATGTGAACGAGGAAGAGTAATGACTAGCAAAAACAAAGTTTGAACTTGAACATGAATAGTCATCCAGAGGCCTATAAGAAAATGCTGTCATCAATGAATGCTTGCTGAAAGCCCATATCATCAGTTCATCATAAATATTATTAAAAATAGAATGCACTTAAATAGTGAAGTATTTCCATTCATTAATGGGACTCACAGACTCCTCCGGTGTTGAAAACAGGCCAAAAACTTGAAGACTTGTTCTTATCAGCCAGTGTTACAAGTATGTAAACATGAAAGTAGAGAAAAAATTCCATTTCAATCTTTTAAAAAAGCCAGACTTGGTCAAAAAAAAGTAAGAAATAGTCAAATAGATCCATTTTAAAAACTGTTTATTATCAGTTATATTTGCAGCTAAAATGATGCCACCTATTTCTGTGCTAAGAAAATGAGTTTTTACATCAGTAAACATGGCAGAGAAACAAAACATCACAATTTCATACTGATAACAATGAATTAGCTTGAGACAAGTCTTTATACTCGTGGCTGTAAATGACTGATTTTGAGCAGTTTGAGCTCGTTCTCTAAAACGCTTCGAAGGCAAAAACCCTTTAAAGCTGTACTTTGACACCAGAAGACTGCACTGATCATGTGTCCGAGAGATAAAACCTGCTCATCTCACTGATCACATCAGCAGGACCTGACAGAGACACAGAGGAGATAAAGGGTTTGTTTGAAAGGTTGCCATGACAAAGGAACACTTGAAAAAGAAGAAAGAGGCGTCCTAAACAAATGCCCGTCTGCATTTTAGGGCTTTGCGTGGTTGCCAGGTGAAGGAGCGGCAGGCATGTAATCTGTGCTTTGCCACGCTGGTCCTGTGTGCAAACCGCAGCACTAGAGCTCACTCACAGGTGGGTAACGGGTCTGTTTATTATGGGAATACACAGATATCATCAGAGCACTGTGACCATAAAATACAGTTTACATTTCCAACAAAAACTACATACTTCGACTAGACCACATCATCCACTTGAAATTTCATGAAATAACAGTATCGAAAGAATTTATTTAAAAGGAATAGTTTTTTTCTGTACTGTTTTTTTAAAGTCCCCCTGTGGTGAAAATCCAGATTTTAATGTGGTGTTTTTAATATGCTTTAAGACAAACCATATGTAAATTCATAAGTCGACACCATTGCTGAGTATTTTCTCCTTAAAACTGCAGTGAACCAAAGACAGTCTCAAAAACACGCTTTGAAATCGCTGGTGTTTCTGACGTCACAAACCTGTAACCAATCAGATCAACGTGTGATCGTCAACGAGTGGATCTCTGAGCTGGGGCACTTTCAAGCTCAAACCGGTGCGCAACGTTTTGCTACAGTTTCCGGGTTGAACTAGCCTGGAAATCCAGACCTAAATCTGAAAGATTAATGGTCTGGCGTCGACTAATGAAAATCGGCCAGCTCGAGGGGCGGCACCAAGCATGCATTTGAAAATCTCACTGCACGCAATTGGATAACACTACGACCAATCACAACAATAAGCCCCATTCGCTTAGCTACCAGCGGAGCTAACTGGTAGATTAGACTCTTACCGTATCCATTCGGCAAAACAGCAAAAACGCCCTTCTTGCAAAGGATCGATTCGAGCGGCGTCCTCTGTTCCTGTTTTAGATAAAAAGCCAAGTCTAACTCGTTCATTGTAGTGGCCAAAGCCGTTTCAAACAACTGGTGTTCATCCATAGCCATCTTGCAATGTTTACTAATGACTTCGACGTCACAGCGCTGTCGTCATCTCGCCTCTGGCCCGCCTATATCAGATAACCCGATGTGATTGGTGCAGCTCGGATACAGGGGCATATTTAATGAGCATCATTACTCGACACCAGAGTAAACTCGCTGAGCAAATTCAACTTGTGCTCTCGCGAGAACTCTGGATTACCAGGGTAGGGTTGAACAATATGTTTCCTGGAAACGGTGTGCAACGGGGTTTGAGATACGTTTTCTCTTGTTTGGTGGGTGTGTCAGAAATGTCCAATGCCCAATCAGCAGCAACATGTATATAAACCACGCGGTATTAAAGTGAACTCGCACAATGGGTCCAAAGTCGTTTACAAATGTGTCCGTTGCAGCTCGGTATAAGCAACAATTGAAGATATTAGAAGACATGTTTGTCGTAAGAGTTTTATAGTGAAAATATCAACAGTGATCAGCAATAATGATAAGCCTAATACTCACAATAAAAATAATAAAGTCACATAGACCATAGTCTCGGAGGTAAGAAGTGGATTATCCTTCACCTGAAATGTTTGTCTTTCATCCTGAAATGCGAGGCAAATGTTGGATCACAATAATTAGGAACCACAGTTTCCACAATTCCCTTCACTCGATTGGGATGTTCTCGTTTATGCTGGACAGCAAGGGCAGTGACTGTAACGTATTGAGCGTATTTTGCAGCAGTATCAAACACGTATTTATACCGATTTAGAAAATTCTTCAAAAAGAACACAAAGAATGGCCTTCTCAGCTGCCGTAGTAGCAACTCTTGCATTTGCATTTACATTTAGTCATTTAGCAGATGCTTTTGTCCAAAACGACTTACAATTTAGGACTAAATTAAGCGAGTCATCGCGAAGAGGCAAAAACAACGCAAGAAGTGCTCAAAATACGAAGTTCAGGCATTGGTCAGAGTATCATAAGCCAGATAAGGGAGGATTAAAGTGAAAGGAAAGGAATGTTTTTTTTATTATTTTTTTTATGAGGTTTAGTGTCTTGCGTCATCAGAACAGGGTGTTCAACACACCACCGTTTCCGTTTATAAAACGCTTTGCAACTTTTTGTCGGGGCTGAACGCAGCCCTGGTGTGAGTGAGTGGAGGTGGGGCTCATTTGCATATTCATAGAACCGTACATAGTGACATTCAGTTACTTTCAAGCTATTTTAAGGCATGAATAATTATTTTTTCAAGGAAAAAAAATTCTAAATATGAGTTTTAAGGGATAAAATGATTGGAGATCTCATATAAGTGACAGGTTGCCCCGCCCTCGTGTCAGTGAACACGTCATCAGAGAAGAGGAGAGATGTCGCTGCAAGAGGGAGGGAAAGCTATTATGATTAAAGATTATGAGGGCACATGAATAAACATAAAAAAGAAGTGCACAGATGAATTATTTATAAATATTCCATAAAAAAAAGTCTGCTGTCAGCCAGAGATGGCGAGGAGCTGAGCTAAAAATCAAGCTTCACCCTTTATTGTCATTCAATACAACGTTTTACATGGAAATCACAGCACACTGTGGATCTTTAGCCTCTCTAACGCCATCTGTGGTCGAAAGATAAAATTGCAAGTTACTTGCAAATTACTTTGCAACATTAGGGGACTTCACACAGAATGCGTTTTTGTTTTGAAAAACACGAGATGCGGGCAGTAAAATGGAGAAAAACAACGCAATCTCATGGCAATTCGAACGTATTTTACAAGGTGGCTAATTTGTATGACCTCACTCGTACTTTTTCATACAATTTGTCTAGACATCAGTGATGGGTAGGTTTAGGGGCAGGGTTAGGGGGTGGTCCCTCCTGGTGCCGCTTTTTGAAAAATCAAACGAATTAGCCACCTCGTAAAATACATACGATTTGCCGTGAGATCGGGTTGGAAAAAAAATGCAAGGTCTTGAGACGCGGTTTTTAAAAGTTAAACTTCTTTTGACTTAATTATGTATACGTGGTTCTATGAATATGCAAATGAGCCCCGCCTCCACTCACTCACAGCAGCTCAGAGATCCACTCGTTTGGTTACAAGGTAGTTTGTGACGTCAGAAACACCAGCGATTTCAAAGCGTGTTTTTGAGACTGTCTTTGGTTCACTGCAGTTTTAAGGAGAAAATACTCAGCAATGGTGTCGACTTATGAATTTACACATGGTTTGTCTTAAAGGTTATTAAAAATACCACATAGACATATAAACAACATTAAAAACTGGATTTTCACCACAGGGGGACTTTAAAAGTTGAAATTCTTTTAACTTGAACGTCGCGTTTTTAGAATGTAGTGTCATGCGTGAGACGCTGCAAAAGGTGCGGGACGCGAGCGCAGCGGTCACACGCGACTGTCCAGGGGTCAGAAAGTAAAAGTCCTGCCATATGTTTATTCCACCCATGAACTCAGACAGCTGATTTCACTAATTAGTTCTCTCTCCTGGCTAAAAAACTGTGCTAATTAGCAAAATAATGAGGAGGACTTTTACTTTCTGAACCTGGACTTTTCACCTCTGCGTCTGTCTAGCGCGTGTTTACATTGAAAAACAATTGAAACGTAGCGCACTGGACTGGAAAAACAAGTTCTGTGTGAACGGCCCCAGCACGGTCCCTGAATTGAATCCACACTAAACTAAATTGAGTTGAATAATGACACTATTATTTTCTGTAGAGCTGCTTTACAGCTGAAACTGAAGTCGTTTCAAAATTAATTAATTAACACTTATTTTCCTTTTTATTGCTGTGAAGCAGCTTTGAAACTATATTGAAGGCATAAAGCGCTATATATAGGCCTAAATAAATGTGACTTGACTTGACTTGACTTGACACCATATCAGAGCGGATCTGTCTTTATACACAAAGACCAACTTTGTTTTAACCATGTTTATTTATAATTTATTTAGATTATATGTTCTTTTTCTTGTGTTTTTCTCCTTGATTGGTACATGTGAAGTTTTGTGTTGACGTTCATTAATGTACAATTTCTGTTTCTTTGATAACAGGCAGGCAGATATATAGATGACTCTATCAACCTGGACTAATAATTCTGTGAGAAATGATCATAGCAAGCTTAAAGTGTCATCCGTGATCTGAGTGATTCATCAATGAGCAGTCAGTGTCTGTGAGGATGTAAATAGTCATTGTGCTTATCTCGAGTCAGATGCAGAGGAGGGTGGAGGGCCCGTCTGAAGTGTGATCATCAGATAACTCGGCCCAGGACGAGCTGGAATGAGGGAGCAGGAAATGCCAGTAATCCGACAGCCCTTGACACACGTCATCATATCTCTGCTTCTCGAAACAAACTCTAACTCAAAAAGCTGATCTGAACGCGGCTCTTTCAAAGCTTTTCAAAACAAACGTTGTACGCCTGACAGTAGGTCAAGAAAATGTGCTCCTCTTAAAAACGTCCGAATATGCTTATACATAAATATCATATATAAAGAAAAGTGCATGTTAACTGTACCAAATGGTAGACTAATTTCCAATGCCTTAAAGTTTTTTTTTTTGTTTACAATTCTCTAAATTCAATACAGAACAATCGCAAATAAGACATCTTGGCTGTTAAAAAGGATACTTGATGTATTGGATGATTGTTTTTTGAGTCTTGATTTTACTGTTTTATAGATTCAAGTGTTTTGTATGACTCTGTATTCCCCTATTGTTATTTCAATTAAAAAACAAAACTAAACTTTCCAATCCCATTAGGCGACGGGAGAAGATGTGTGAATGGCAGTGAAGAGATGCGACTGACGGCGTATGTCCGATTTCTTTTTACACTACACACATTCACACTACATAGAACATGTTTTTTTAACAGCCTTGAAGCTAATTTCAGTATAACTATGTCTACATTATGTGATTTTGGACGCATGTTTAAAGAGGACCTTATGCTTTTTTGCATGTTCATCTTTCTTTAGTCTAATGTTGCTGTTTGAGCATGAAAAATCTATGCAAAGTTGCAAAAGCACAAAGTCCCTCCAGCGGGAGTTATTCTCTACATCAGTGTCAGTGTTTCTGAACTCCCTGAAACGCCTCCATCGTAGTCTTGAGTGTTCTTCCAGGAATGAACATGTCACAGTATTTCTCATTTAAATAATTCCCGCCTAAGGCATATGCAGAATAAAGGGCTGGGCCTGGTAATAAGTGTGTTGAAACCATAGGTTGAAACTGGTGGTTATGGTAAAGGACGGGACAATTCCAAAACAAGCTTTTGACCAATCACAACACACTGCTCCAGCCGACCAATCAGAGCACATTGTGCTTTTCAGAAGGAGGGGCCAACGTTGCCAAGTCTGCGGTTTTCCTGTGGAACTGGGCTATATTTTTAAGTTGTTGTGGCTGGTTAATTTTTTTTTTTTTTTTGCAGGTTGATTCGATTTTGGCGTTCCAACACCCCCAAAACACTTAGATTTACAAATTCAGTGGAGAAAATTGCATTGGGCTAGTTTTGGGATACTTTTAACGGGCCATTGGACTACTTTTGTTGCACAGACTTGGCAATCCTGGCTGAGGCTTCATAAAGACAGACAGGAACTAAACAGAGCGTTACTGACAGACTGGGGCGAGAGGAGCTGCAACAGTGGAGAATATGGGGAAAATAATGTGCTTTTTGAACATTCAAGCATGCATGAAAACCTATTATATGGAGCAAATCAAGACTTTGAAAAGGACAAAATAGGTCCCCTTTAGATGAGCTCATTTTTATATAATGAGCTTTCATATTTCTCAGGCACATACACTAGGTCTTCATTTGAGTGAAACTTTCAGAAGAACCAGAAAAGAACTCACTTTGGGGTCAGACAATTGTTTAGTCTCCTCATGATCATTACCTGGATTAATTGTTTATGCATATAATGAATGTTTTGCATAAACATTGCAGAAAAGAACTCACTTTGGGGTCAAATAGATGGGGTCAATGCTAAGACATATGAGGAAAACACAATTACAATGTGATGAGTTATAACTGTAGTTAAAAACTGTTTTGTATAAGAAAATTGTTCATAGTCTCTTCATGATCATTACCTTGGATTTATTGTTTATGCATATAATAATTTTATAATAACTATATTTTTCATCATATGCTATGCAGCTTTCAGTTTACTTGCCCTTTTTCTTCCCTATAGTTGTTTCATTGGCAGTTTCTGAAATTGAAGCTGTTTAATGGACTCACACATATAAACAACAAATGCATCTGTTATGCTATCAGCGGAAAACTTGCCCTCAAAATTCTGACTGAAGCAGGCGCATCAGTGACACACACACACACACACACACACACACACTGTCAGACAGAGAACTGGAGGAAATATCATCAGACATCTGTGAACAGAGCTGGGAAATGAGACTGCCACATCACCCGGACAAACTCACATGCACTGTATTCAGAGACTGAGCTGACCAAATGTTCCTTTCATTGAGATTAATGTTCATTTCAGCAGCACTAATAACTGAATCATTGTGACAGCAGCAATAATTCTGTGATTTGAACTCTGCTCTGACCTATGACCTTGTGCAATATAATATTCAAGGCCAAAATCAATAATAAGCATTTAATCTGGACACATTCAGAATCAGATTAGAGGTCAATCGATCAGTTTGGGTATTCAGTGACAGATTCTGAAATTTATGATAACCCCAATATCAAACATTCTGTAGCCTACATATTTTCAACAAAACAAATATGGATAATACATTAATAGATAATTAAATAATTAAATGGATATGAAATGAAAATAAACTAAATTGAAAAATCTAATTAATTAAAATTAATAAAATACAATATTGTATTATTGGGTCATTCCTGGTATTCTGCGCCTTTCAAACTCAGTTTTTAAAATATTTTTTTGTGTATATACTAGGGTGGTGTAAAACATTTGAAAACATATTCTGGTCAAGCTCGGGTAAATAAATGTAACCATTTATTAAACAAAATAAATTAAATGGAAGATCAAAAATGTCCACCGTTAGGGACAGATATACAAATGCCTGAAAGTCATTTTTGTTTACTTTTTATACCACATTATTGTTTTGTTTTTTTACATTACATTACATTGTTTTTCATTATTGACACTTATTAGTTCATTATTGAATTATTAGTAAGTTTTTTTGCTGATTTTATAAAATGATTGTGACAAACTGATAACAGGGTGTAATAATAACCAGTTATTATTACTTAAGTTTGAACTGGATTTAGATGGGAAACTATGTAAAACATTGCCAACGAACTTTAAACACACATTACTTTCACAATCACTCTTCAGATATAACAGGTCGGACATTCTGACCTAAAATCAGCCACTGCACTGTATTTGAGCAAAAACAAGCTGAAGGTTTCTCTAATAAAGAATTGCATTTAAAACAGATTTTTCTACTATTTTTTTGTTGTATATTTATCATGAAATATTGGATACACAGGCCTGGTGACTTAGAAAAACTGATGATATGTGGTGGTTTAAAATGCTGTAAAATGTTTCAAAAAAATGTTTTAATCAACTTCAATATGCCTATAGTTCAAATTATGTAGGCTAATTAATGATTGACTATGACAGGTTTAAAATTGATATTGTTTAACACTATAATGCAGTGAAATCATCTTTACTGGGGACACAAAAGGCACCGAATCCCAGGAATTACCCTATTATAAATAATAAAGCAGATAAAAATGAATAAATATTATCGTTGGTTATGAATAGGCTACACTTATCCACACTTGTTAACGAACTTGCACATGAACACAGAGGTGCAGCAGCTGAATCGGATCTTTCCCACGCCATTCCCGACCTAACCTGGGCTCAATCAACTTTGTGGTCGGGAAACGAAATAAGTCCTGCTATTGCGAAGGTTTGGCTGATGAATAATAACTTTGAATTGGTGACTGGACGCTCCACGCAGGTTTCCAAATCACGTCACCGTGCGCTGATTAATATTATTATCCAATCCTTCGCCATAGTAGCATTAGCAAATTCGCAGTCGGGAAGGGGGTTGGGATTATTAGCAGCCCTGGAATGTGCTCGTGTAGCGTCGGGAGCGCGCAGCGGTGCGACAGGTCTGTGAAGTGGAGTTCAATAGGAAGAGACGCTTAGGGAGTTCGAATCGTTTTGCGAATCGATTCGTTCGGTCTGTTCATTTCAGCGAGCCGGTTCTAATAAAACAACCCACCAGTCATTCAGTTCAATAGTGTTGTTCCCAGAAGTTGTTTAAACAATAATGTACGTATGTGCATTACGATATCCCATTACAACCCATGTCCTTCTCAAAAATAAAATAAAAATAAAATAGCCTAGCCTACTGTCTACCCTGAAGAGCATGCTTATTTATCTGTTCTAGTTTGATTGTGTCATTCTGTTTGATACCCTGGTTGTTTCTTATATCGTCCAGATAGATATTTTCCTACTTGTTCGAAAAGTGTGTCAAATGTTGCTTGTTTATAGTGTCACTAAAGTTTTACTCCCGAGCAAGTGAGGTTTCCCTCACTGACTGATTTACGAACGCTTTCTGAATCGTTTCGATCGAATCACTTAAACGAACTGACTCAAATGAACGATTCCTTCGCGAATCGGATAGCACTGCGTTGGAGAACCATGGCGGTGAAACAAATGACATGGTTGCGGATCTAAATTACACACAGCAGAAGAACCGGCGCCCGTAGACAGTGAGATATCCGTGAAGGTAAGAGAAGCAGAAGACTTGAGTGTTGCAGAAGCTGTAATTGTTTGTTACTCGATTTCCGAAACTTTATTTTGATCATTTGTTGGAACTAATGCTGAGCTATTGTTCCACGGCGAGTCATCTTTAGTGGGTTAGTGGTGAGGTTTAACACTAATCGCGGTAGTTCTTGATCATTTGAAGAACATTATATAATCTAGATTCGACTCTTTGAATAATATCTATTCTGAGTCGCTGTCACATATTGAGCACTGAATCAATGAAGCCCAATGGATCTGCCTGCAAATCACTGTTGGAAAGTTTTGCTCTGAGTTGGAAAAGTTTATTTGATCAGGCGGATGAGTGTCGTGGAGTTTTTATCTGATGACAAAAGAGCGCCGAAATAACTAACGTTTAACGTGCGCGTGCTTTCAAATCGCATTAAAAATGTAAACGCTAGTTTCAACTGAGTGTTACATTGTTTCTTTTCTTTTCAGATGTGCGCGGGGATTCGAGACAATGTATCAGAGTGACTCTGAAGGGCTCATTTCCATTGTCCGATTAAGGATTACAGGACCACGGACCTAAAAATACAGTTTTAAAGTAGGAAGTTTTTAAAGTCATTGAAAATGATCAAGGGTGAACGCACCCTGCGGAGCGCGTCCCCGCATAGAAATGCATACAAGTCGGACTTCCACGCCATTAAGTGCACTTTTGATGGGACCAAACCCGACAGCGAGACCAAATCTTATGCTAATGGAGCCAGCGACCCCAGAGAGGACAGCAGGGGGAGGCCGCTTGGCAACCGGATAAACAAAATCAAGAACATTTTCTTGCAAATGGATGGCCAGCAATCGCAGGAGAGTCAGGAGAGTAAACCTGCTCAAAAAACAGATGCTTCATCTCCTGTGTCCCCAGTGTCCAAGTTCCCAGTCAGCACCAGCAAAACCCCCCTCAGTACTGCCAACAACCAAGAACCGCAAAACACGGACAGAACTCCAAAGGGAGAAGAAGGCGAGATAGATAAAGTCGCCCTGGCGGAGAAATTTTCAGTGACAAGGAAGCTCTTTGAAAGAGGGATAAAAGAGCAGCCCGTCGCGGAGAGAAGGACCTCAGTCACCCGGAGGTCCTTCGGATCTTCTGAAAACACCAGCAACAATAGTGTCAACAAAAGCCCAACGTCATCTGTGAGTAGCGCCACAGAGGAAAAGAGGGACGTTGAGGACTCAAAACAGGTCAATAGGCTATCGCTGAATGCGGGGCCTATTTCCAGGCGGTTGGAGAACTTCATTGTGGACGGTGATAATAAAGAGTCGATGCAAGTTTCCGCTAAAAGCCCTGAGAAACTGAGCAGCGCCTCTGAGCACTCGTTGGCGTCGCCTCTACGAGGGAGATCCCAGAAACCCACTTCTACAGTTACTGATCAAGCACACGAACCCACATCCCCAAACTCTGACGCATCACCCAAATCATTCCCGCATAAAACAGAACCAGTAGCCGGTAGCCCTCCGTTCAAGTCCATCAGCCCGGTTTCATACAAACCAACCTCCCCGACCGGCAGGAGCACCGGCGAGCCTCTTTCGCCCACGGCTCACAGTCCTTTTAAACGTTCTCCGTCTTCTGGAAGTGACTCGGTGAAAGATTCCTTGACAAATAAACCAAGTAGTCCTCCTGCGAACGATCTCAAATCTTCTTCCAGTCTCTATAAACGGCCTTGGAGTCCTGAGGAACCAAAAAGTGAGAACCATATAATTCCCAGTCCATCTAGGGACGTCTCTCACGAGCAGACCGCCACACAATGCCTGGACCCGGCTGGTGCGGGTGTGGTACGGGCCGAGCTGGTAGTGGTCCAGAACGAATCTTCAGAAAGCGAGGAGAACGACGAAGAGTTTTTGGAGGATGCTATGTCAGAGGTGAAGCTACAAAGGGAACTTAAATCTGAGCCTCCAAAAGAAGATCTGAACTCTCTGAAGGTGTCATCACCTCAAAACCATACTGAGGAAAAACAGCTGGAGAAGGATGTATGTGTATCATCAGAGCTGAAGAAAGAGGAACCGAATCAAGAAGAAGACGACGAAGAGGAGGAGGAGATCATACGAAAGAGGAATAGCTGTCATGAAGATGATGACGAGGAGAGCGAGCAGGAAGATCCAGACGAATGTGGGAAATCTTCTCCTGTCTTTTATAGTTTTGAGAATGCTGCGTTTTTGGATGATAAGGAAGGGGAATCGGTTCAGGACCAGCAGGATGAGGTGGAGGAGGATGAAGATGAGGTCTATGAGGAGTATGATGATGCTCCTGGTTTGTCTGAGGATGAGGAACGGTCTCCAAGAAGGAAAATCAGATTCTCCACCGAGCCGATACGGGTAAGCAATATCTTGGTGACAAAACAGTAAATCTGGGTAAATCTCACAAAAATATATTAGTTAGTTAGTATATTTTTACAATTGACCATGATGGACAGCTGAAAATTCAGTGTTTCTATTCTGTTTTATTTCACATGACTTTGGTTTGAAATGTAAAATGCTTTAGGTTTAAATTGGATTATAAGGAAAACACTCAATTTATGTTTTGTGAGCAGTCAGAAACATGATTGTGTCTTTGAAAAGAAGTTTTGGGAGAGCAGGAAAGCTGCTCTCTGTGAGTCTGGGGTCAAAGTTCAGCCAACAGTTGGGCAACAGAAGGGCTCACTGCAGAACATTTGTTTGGGGGTTGAAAAAGGGGAATATTTTTAGAAATATTGTTGACATTGTGGCCCAATGAGGGACAGAGGGCTGACCTGAAATGCGGATGGTATATAGAGAAGTATGTTGGCATAGCAAAGCAAAGCTCATTAGAACAGCATTCCTTTGAAACATTCCTGATGGGTGAAGAACATGTCTGGGTCATATCTGAGCCTAAAACGTAATTAGAATAAAACTAAAGACAAAAGATTAAAGAATTTAAAGGGATATTCCACTCAATAATGAAAATTGTCATCATTTACTCACCCTTATGTCGTTCCAAACCTGTATGACTTTGTTTCTGCTGTGGAACATCAAGATATTTGATATTTTAACTGAAACTTGTTCCTCAAAAATATCTACCCTTTTTGCTCACATTTTCTTAATGAAACATATTTCAAGTATAATTTTTGTTTTGTTTTGGGGATTAAATATGACCTGGACGTGTTTTGTGAGTTTTACCATATCACTGCATGCACACAAACACTGCTCAGATCTGATTCTGTCCCTGAAACACAATGATCAGACAGCTCTCCAGTCCTATGGCAGCCTGCCAGGGTCATATGGTCCTGATCTACTTTGCCACGCTGCTCTTTTTGTCTGATCAGGCCTTCAGACGCTTAATATCTATTAATCTATTTTAAGTTCATAATTTCCATGTAATGCATTCCTGAGCTCTGGAATGTCTTTCACACCTTTGCTGGTAATGATCAACAACACAGTGTGTTTTCCATTTCCATTGGGCTGTTAGAAAAAACGAACATAATCTGAGCACTGCCATAGTGTCAGCAATTTGACAAAACCCCAGCAGTCGCCTGTTCCCGGGGCGTTCCAGCACCTGGGATGTTTTCCCTCTATCCTAGGAAAGCTACTGTAAACTCCTGCGCTCAAAGCAGGTGTGAAGGAAACACCCTTTACTTCTGTGCAATCTTCATTCATCTCTCTGTCTCTCTCTGTTTGGAGCTCTTTAACTGGAGTATTTGCATGTTCAGTGAGACATTAATCAGAATTTTAAATTGAAAACAGAAACTGGTGTTGCGTTCTTGTGCAAGATTTTTGGCATGTTGCTATGCAGTTGTTAGGGCTTTGCTATGTAGTTGCTAAGATGTCCCGAGTGGGTTTCAACATATCGTTATGCAGTTGCAAGGGTTTTCTAGATTGATACATAATTGCTAAGGTGTTCTGAGTGGTTTTTAGTAGGGCTTCATTTTTCTACAATATCTATTGCAATATGATGACTTGAATAGCTCTATTTGGAAAAAAGTAATCATTCTAGAATGATTGGGGTGATTTTACTGGGGAGTGAATCTGCACAGAAAAAAATTATAAGCATAGATAAATACAATAGAACTAAGGAAATAAACATTGCTTTGTTTTTCTGGTAAGACTAAAAGTCTATTCAGGTGCAGAAATTGATTAATTAAATGTAAAATAACACTGCACTCTCTGCTGCACTGTATAAATATAATTAATAAGTGTCCCCAATCAAGCAAGCCAAAGGTGTCAGTGGCAAGAAACCCAAATTCCATTGGTGGAGAAAATCTTTGCATTAAAGGGATAGTTCACCCAAAAATGAAATTTCTGACATTAATTATTCGCCCTCATGTCGTTCCAAATCCTTAAGACCTTCGTTCATCTTCGGAACAAAAAAAGGTTTCTGAACCACCCATAGGCAACAACGTACTTGCAACTTTCAAGGCCCAGAAAGGTAGTAAAGACATTGTTAAATTGTGACTCCCAGTGGTTCAACCTTAATGTTATAAAGCGCAGAAAACTCCCCAAAAATAATGACTTTATTCAACAATAAACAGTAAATAAACTGTGTAAAAGGTGCAGCGCTTCCGGGTTCTTCGTCAGAAACGTAGGCTCACTATTGGCCGACGCGGGTCATGTGAGCACCACGACACATGCGTGTGCTGCTGACGCAGGAGCTGGCCAATAATGAGGCGCCGTTCTGATGTATAAGTCTTTAAGGGGGGGTTGCATACAAAAATAATTCTTGCCCTTTTATAACAGTAAGGTTGAACCACTGGAGTCACATGGACTATTTTAAGGATGTCTTTACTACCGTTCAGAAACCTCTTGGATTTCATCAAAAACATTTTAATTTGTGTTTTAAAGAGGAACGAAGGTCTTACGGGTTTGGAACGAAATGAGGGTGAGTAATTACTGACAGAAGTTTCATTTTTGGGTGAACTAACCCTTTAATGATGCGTGACGGCATTGGTTATTTGTGATGCATCATCTCTCCTGTATCCAAAATATTCCCAAACCACGGATGTTAAATTTTCTTTGGCCAAGTCCTAATCCTGCCCTGATTTCTGTGCTTTCTCCCATGTCGTAACTGTAAACCCACTCTGTTCTGTTCTGTTCTTCCGCTAGATTTAGTATTGCACACGACTGGCGGAAAATCATGCTTTCGGCGGTTTAGAAACATAGCAATATTTGTAAGATATCGATTAAACGACATGGTAAAAACACTCAGAACATCTTAGCATGATGCTGTGTGGTTGGAAGGGTATTCTAGGTGGTTTCTTGCTTATTGGCCCAAATGTTGTGAAATTTACAGGACCTTTATGAAGTGAATGCCATTGTAAAGTCTATCCTTCACAGCCTCTTTTCATCCACGTACAATTCAATATGGGATCTACCCTGGCTAAGGTCTATATAAACCTTTTTAGGACCCACCTCACACTCATCCATCTCTTATTTCTCTGTGATTGTGAAATGAAGGTGTGTAACTGTGTAAACAGGTCTTGTCCTGGCTTGAGGGAGGTATTTTTCCACCATTGTGTTTCATATTGGTTTTAACATGTTGAGCTGCAGTGCAGAGTGCTTGCATTGTTGCTGTTGATGTGGGTTCATAGGGATTCAGATGTTTCCTACATGGCTGGCCAGACTTCTTTAAGTCTTTTTATGAACCGGTTTGGTGAATTGTGTGAATGAAACATAATAAAGACCCGGCAGTCTGCATCTCTGATAGATTTGAGGCAGGAAAGTAAAAAGCAGAGTGAAAGATTTTATCCTCTGGCAGTAGTTAACATTTCTGTTGTAACAATGATTGTAATAATTGTCATTAAATAGAATATATATCAATTGTAGATTTGTTTTGGGAGTCCTATAGCTGTGGACCACTTAAGTGTCCACTGGCACATTAGAAAAAATGTCAGGTCTGTCGCAGTATTGCAAGTTAGTATACTAATTTTGCAATATTTAGTTTTTCTGCAATATATATTGCGATATGAAAACCATTTCATCAGATTAATTAATCAGTCTAGAATGATTGATTGGGGTGATTTTGTTAGGGAGTGAATCTGCATAAAAAAAAAAGTACAAAAAAAAGTACAAGCATAGACAATAGAACAAATATACAACTGAAATAAACAGTGCTTTGTTTTTCAGGTAAATCTAACTGTATTCAGGTACAGACATTGAATAATCAAATGTGAAATACCATTGCATGGTCTTCACTGTATAAATTAAATATAATTAATCGTTGTTAAAGCTACAAAAGTGATTTTCTCTGTCTTTTGTTTTTTGATAAATATTAATGGGCCCCTATTATGGATTTTTGAAAATGACTTTTCATGTAGTGTGTAACATAGCTCTAAGTGAATGAAAACATCCTGCAAAGTTTTAAATCTGAAAGTGCACCGTATATAAAGTTATTGTCTTTCAAAAGTAAGAGTCGACTTAGTCAATGAAGTGAATTGTTTTTCAAACGAGTCATAAGCCGTTTCGTTGTGACGTCAAGACGAAACATTAGCATATTGCCCGCCCACTTATTGCGCGCGCAGACACCAGGGAAAACTCGAACCTCAAACCAGCAGCTGATTCCTGTGGACACTGGATAGCATCATGTCGAGAAGACGCTGTGCTCTTGTGAAGGCAAAGCCAGTTTTTTTTCTCTGCCCAAGGACGAGCATGTGAAGAATCAGTGGTTAAAATTCATCTTTACCACAGTATCACAGCAGTATAATCAAAGCCCGTCTACGGAAAGCCTGTTCACTCCAACGCCCTATTAAGTCCTATTGGTTGTAGTTCCAATCAGAGTTCCACTGGGGGCACTCGCCATGAGTGCAAAATTAATGGGAGTCAATGGGGCTAGACGGCTAAATGTTTCTCTTTCACCCGATTGCCATTGAGAAATCTCAGATTTGATTGTAGGTTTTGCAAGTTCAACATAGGTTATAGGTCGAAAGTTGAATGAACGAGTACTTATTTCTTTTCGATTTCTTACAGGTTGAGTTGTTGTTGCCCATAACATGCTAGCATTCTGCTAATGACGTCAGCATTCTGACGTCATTGACATTTTGAAAGACTTTTTAAAGCAAATAAGTGACTCTAAAAAATCTAACACCAAGCAATGTGTAATTTCTTTGCATCCTCTTTCGAAAACAACATTCAAATTACTAGACAAAAAATTATATCCTAAGAAAAGTGGATTTTGAGCGGTATAGCTCCATAGACCTCCATTCATTCTGCACTCGTCCTGTGAGCGCCCTCATATGGAACAAGAGTGGAACTGCAACCGGAAGTTTATTGAGTGGCACTTCTCCCCTCATTAGACGTTCTCTGGTATAATCCTAAACTTTTGCTGTGTTCCCTTTATTTCACTGACGACTGCTTCTCAAATCTCAGAGTTCAGTGCAGGATTCACAAACCGCTTGCTCTTGAAAGATGGTGTTCAAAATACTTAGTTTTGAGTTTTATATTGTGTAATTTAGGTCTCCTGCTAACTGGCTAACTCACGTTATCACTGTCTTACTGAAATACTTCTGCTAATCAGTTGTGGGCCACTATTACCTATAACTGTGTCTATTAATGCAGATTGTCTGTCGTTCTCACTACTTTGAGGAAATATTTGTTTTACCAACGTTTATGTTACGTCAGATCATTCACTCTAGAGCTCGGCTAATGTATCTTGTATACATGCACTGTTATTGATACAGTTTCCACGTGTTCATATATTAGAAAAATAAATTAGTACAAGTAAAATAATCGGTTTGTTGATGGACATGCATTTGTTAATGCTGATGGTGAGGAATTACAGTTGCAACATCTCATATAATGTACCTCAAACTGAGTAGCGTATCACTGAGAAACACTGAGAAACTGAGTCCTGCTCGAGTCGTCCTTGCGACGGAGGTTCGGGTTGAATAACAGTTCTTCGAATGTTTCATCGTCGGACTCGCGCTCGCATTGATATGGTCAAATCGACGTCATTGTTCGTTACTGTGTTTAGTTTACAGTGTAGGAAGCCTCAGGACAAGCAGAGCTGACGTTGTTATGGCGATGGGCGGTTTTGTTTTCGACGCGCTGTACACGGTAGACCAATCACAACAGACTGAGCTGTTTGGCCAGTCAGAGCAGAGTATATCGCGGAAAGGCGGGATTTAGAGAGATTGATTCATTTGACGAGTCGTTTGAGAGTCATTGAAAATGTGATGATGTGCAAATGTATATTATGAGGAAATTAAACAGTTTTTTTTTACCTTTGATGCATGTAAACATGTTGTAGGAGACTCCACAACAACATTAGGAAACTTTAAAATAGCATAATAGCTTTGTATAGCTTTAATGACTAAAAAGCTCATTTAATGCATAATGCATTAATTAAGCATAATTAATTATGCTCATTAATGCATAATGACTATGCATTTTGCATAGCTTTAATGACTCAGACAGCAGCAAGTTTATTAGGCTGCTGTCACTTTAAAGAGTGCATACATACATACATACATACATACAATATATGCATGATTAAACTTGAAAAAATGCATCCTGGATGTGCATAATTTTTCAAATCCATTATTAATTTTGGAGATTTTAGAAAATTTAAATGATCAGTATTAAAAAAATCTATTTGCAAAAAGCAAGGTATTGCCAAAAATCACACCATTACCAATCACAAAATGTAAAATCATGCCAAAATCATGTAAAATTTTAACACATTTGTTTGTATTTACTGGGTCACTCCTTGTCAACTGAACCAGAGGTCCCCGGCTAAAAATGTTGACTTTCTTTTCTGGTGAAAGATGAGAAGAAGAAAGCCAAAATATTAAATGTCATGGATGAATATTTACTGATCCACTATTTTGTAGGAGTCAAATAACAATTTTCAGCTGACCTTAGGAGGGGATCAAAATGACTTTAGAAAGATGGCATGATCATTGTTTTATTTTTACACAGATTGGGAGGTGTATCAGATGATGTTAGCCATTTTATGTTGCATTGTATTGCCAACGGTGACAGTGCAAAAATGTGAAAAAGCACTTTTTTGTTTTTTTTTGCCTTAAGGTTGTATGCCTATTAAATTTTAGATTGTGGTTCTTCACAAACATTTCTTTTAATGTCTTATATGCCCTATATGGTTCATTTCCAGTAAGATTTCATTGTGGCTCCATGAGTAAATTGTTAAACTGTATTAATTTTCAGGGGTCAAAAACCAAACGTGGGTCACTTTGCATTTACCTGATAACATTTTTTTTTTTCTTTTAAAGAGGAATGTCTGAAAAACAAATTATGTTGAAACTTGTTGTTTCCCTTTATCAAAACAATTGCATAGAACATTCCTAGCGCCATATTCTTTTTTCAAAGTTTGCATGCCTGTAACTCTAGAAGTATTAAAGATCTCTCAAAATCCTTTTAGATTCTGGTTCTTTATACACTTCTTTTGGAAGCTTCATATCTTCATTTTAAAGGCCCTATATGGTCAAATCCCAGAGATATGGGGATCCCAATGTGACTATGTTCAATTTATTGGATTTTACCCATTTTCAATGGTTGAAATCAAAATGTGGGTCACTTTGCACACAGCTAATAATTATTGTATTTAAAGAATAATCTCTGAAGTACAAATAATACTGAAAGTAGAAATATATCATGTCTCTCTCTAACAAAACAACTGGATATAGAACATAATGCATAATCACTGATGGCATATATGCAAATAATAACGGTATCCCAGAGTTATGTCAGATTATGAATAACCAGGATTAATTTTTAACTCCGGGTAAAGTATGAGCAGTGTGAAACATAAAATAAGATAACCCAGGAACCCATTTACCTGGGGTTTAGAATGACTATTTCAAGTGTGAGAGCTCTTAAATGCTTTAAAGTTTGATGTATTATCAGTTATTTCACCAAAGATGCCCTTTAGCCGTGGATCTACTCGATCTATACTTCACATGCTATAACAATAGGAAATAATACTTAATCTAGGTGAGGCGAATCTAGGTTTATTGATGTGAATACAATGTGTGGGGAGAGCAAACACACTTTCCTAAGAGGCATGACACATGTTTCAAACATGTAGTTACGATACTGCACATTTGAACTCTCGGTAGCTTCAGAAACTGTTTAAATCAACAAAATCCTTTCCACCAAATATCTCTGAAACGGATTCAAATCTAGAATCTTAATTACAGACTTCTGGGAACAAGTTAATGTGCCATAACTTTGACCATTTGGTCACTCAAACTGGTATAATGAAACAAGCTACAGTTTCAACATTATTTATTTATCAGACGTTCCCCTTGAAATACAATACTTATCAGCTATGTGCAAATTGACCCCCATTTGGTTTTTAACCGTTGAATATGGGTAATATTTAACAATATGGACATGGAGCAGCTTTGAGATTTATGGAAAGCTGAAGTAGCTCCAGGCAGTGCTTGACCGCACAACGACATTGACCAAGAAAATTAATATAACAAACAATAGGTTAAAAATGGCACACTATTGTCTAGTTTTTAGGGCTGGGAAACGATTAATCGCGTCCACAATAAGAGTTTGTGTTTACATAATGGATGTATATATTTAAGAAATATTTGCATATATATATATATATATATATATATATATACAGTGTATATATTTATATATAATTTATATTATATATAAATATTTTATATATAAATAACAAATTTTTCTTCTAAACACAAACTTTTATTTTGGATGCAATTAATCATTTCACAACCCTAGTTTTATTAATGGAAAGCACTCAGCTCTCAGATTAATTTTTTTTTTTAAGTTTGTGTTCCAAACATAAATGTAAAAAACGTATGGGTTTGGAACGAGGTGAGGGTGCGTAAATGATGACAGAATTGTAATTTTTGGGTGAACTATCCCTTTAACAGACAAACACTGAACAATCAGACATTACTGTGGCGTTCACACGGTCCTGTGAACCTCTCGAGCCAACATCAACACACACTGCAGACGGTCTGCGGGCCGCTGTAAACCTTCAGTTATTTTTTTGGGATGATCTTTTACAACCCTCACACTCAGTCATTAAATGTGTTCTCAGCCGAGAGGGATATTTTATGACTTCATTTAAAAATATACAAATTACACCAGAAGTCTGTTGTCTGTCAGATTCGGGAAAGTATTTTTGGAGTTTCACACAACTGTGATTAATCTGTTGATATTAAAGTTTATAATCTGGAGTGAAGACATAGGAGTCTAACATTTGACAAGTTTACAATATATATATTTTTTTTTTTTTTTTGTGGTATACAGTATTTATTAATATGCGTCTTGTCAGCCTCACAGTGTGTCCTAACCAGATGTGACACAAGACATTTCCTACAAGTAACTTTCTTGTGAACCCTGAAAATGAAAATGCCATACAACCAGACACCATTCCGTGGAATAGTGTAATCCAGTCATAAAAGTGGAAAATAATATAAAATGTCACGGTCATATGAGGTCAATCCACATGAGCTCCATCTTCTCCGAGAGACACTTCACGAGCATGTCACCGTTTCCGTTGATGGAACTATTGTCTTATTATACACACACAAACTCAAAGGTCTTCATGACTAACCATCAAAATAAAACTTTGGTTTAACTTGAAGAAATTGTGACGCATTACAATTCAGAAGTAGAATGTACTTCTCAAAGTAATAATAATAATACAGTTATTAACTTAATTATTTTGAGCACAAGTAAAATTTTCATTTGATTACATTTTAAAAAATGATAAATTTTTTATGCCTTAATTTGATTACCACAGTTTTTGATAATAAATTGTACATCATAAATCCAGAAAAATTCAATATTTCTTAAAAAAAATCAGTGGGCCCTATTATTAAATAAATAAACTGTTAAAGTTTTATAAATTCAGTTGATTAGACCTGCTTTTTAAATTATTGAAATTTAATTAAACAATTGAATTAGAATCCAGTAAAATTAAAATGCACAATTTTATAGGATATAGGATTTATGGGATATTTATATGAATATTCATAGGGCCCTAAAATATACTTCTTTTTTTTAAATTTTTTTTATAAGTTTTATGATTTCAGTGAATTACAAAAATTTATTTTAACTATTAAAACGGAATCCAGAAAAATTAAACATTTTGGGCAGGGGAAAAAAAACAAAGTTGATTGTATAGGGCCCCACAATCTCAGCCAATCAGAACACATTTTCCATTTAGCATACAAGATTTTGAACCAATCACATTTTCCTGGAGGCTGGGCCACCCAGCACATCGCTGCAGAAATAGAAACCAAGCGACAGACAAAACTGTGGTCACAGTAGCAGCTGGTTGGGACAGAAACTCATTAATATGGACGAGAGAGAGAGCTCAAATTGTCACACATGGTTAGGACACATTGCCAGCCTCATACGGTTTACGAACAGTTTGATGCATATTGCACGCAAAAGTCTTCTGACAATCGCAAGGTCCAGCGTGATTGGCTGCATTGGTTTCCTGGAGTCAGGGTGCACCCGAAACAGTCTGTCCCGTGTTCCAGGGGGGAGGATTCGGGCTCTGAAGAACCGGCTCTCACAGTAACCTGAGACTGTCCTGTAGAGGAAGAGACACAGAGACAGAAAGAGAGACTCTTTGTTCAGTAGACAGAGAAGAATAACTCCCTTGATCACTCTCTTCTGTTAGATGTCTCTGTTGCTCCTGAAGTCATTGTGATCTAAGTCCACTTTTTTTTTGTTGTATTCGTCATTCAGTGGCTCTGAATTGTCAAAACACCTCTCAAAATGTTTGCTATAGATGCCGAATTTTAATGACAGACGAAAGTTTCGGAGGCAGTGTGTAAACGTGATTGACACAACGTGAGGTCGTATTTATTTTTTAACGTTCGAGGCTGTTTTTGCTACTGCACCTTTAAGACTTATATATGTAAATATTTCTGTTGTGATTGGCTATTCAGTAAGTAAACACAAAGCTAGTAAACACTATCATTCATTTGGGAGAGCCAGGTCTATAGATGTTGACGGTAGTACTTTACGCCCACGAAGAAGATAATAATAATACGTTTATTATCTGTTGTGTGGGATTGGCACATCCGCTTGCCATGCCCCGTTAGTTACTGTTGCTAACGCTGTCAAACTTTCTTACTGGTGCTTGTTTTGTCTCTGGCAAATATGTACGAAGAACTGATAGGATTAAGTGATTTATCCCAGGAATTACTAAAGATTAACTGTATTTATAGCCATTATTTTAATGTGGTCTGCTGGTTTGTCATGGAAGGCTTCATCTAGAGCCTGATGTGTTCTGGGAATGAATGTTGCGCAACCAAAGAAAATGATCATCACGGTCTACTAAAAAGAGACAAGCAAAATAGACGGCAAGCCAAAATAATTATTTTTTCCATCATTTATTTTTATATACATTTCATTGTTTTTTTTTTATTGGAACACTCATACAAATGTCATCTTGTAAGTTAAACCTATACATTTACTAAAGTGCCCCTATTATGCTATTTTAAACATTCATCATTTTATTTTGGAGTCTCCTTTACATGCATCCAAGGTAAAAAAAAAAATAGAATTTTCTCATAATATACTCTGCAGCATCAGCTCTTTTCTCACAGTGTCTGAAACGGTTCGACAAAGGATTCGGTCTCTCTAAACCCCTCCTCCCAAAGAGTCTACTCTGCTCTGATGTGATTGGTCTACTCTGGTCTACTCTGCTCTGATTGGTCAGATGGCCCAGTCTGTTGTGATTGGTCTACTCCACTCTGATTGGTCAGATGGCCTAGTCTGTTGTGATTGATCTTCTCTTCTCTGATTGGTCTGATGACCCAGTCTGATTGGTGTACTCTGCTCTGATTGGTCAGATGGCCCAGTCTGTGATTGGTCTACTCTGCTCTGATTGGTCAGATGAGTCTGTTGTGATTTGATTTACTCTGCTCTGATTGGTCAGATGGCCCAGTCTGTGATTGGTCTACTCTGCTCTGATTGGTCAGATGAGTCTGTTGTGATTTGATCTACTCTGCTCTGATTGGTTAGATGGCCCAGTCTGTTGTGATTGATCTACTCTGCTCTGATTGGTCAGATGGCCCAGTCTGTTGTGATTGGTCTACTCTGCTCTGATTGGTCAGATGGCCCAGTCTGTTGTGGTTGGTCTACTCCCCTCTGATTGGTCAGATGAGTCTGTTGTGATTGGTCTGCTCTGCTCTGATTGGTCAGATGGCCCAGTCTGTTGTGATTGATCTACTCTGCTCTGACTGGTCAGATGGCCCAGTCTGTTGTGATTGGTCTACTCTGCTCTGATTGGTCAGATGGCCCAGTCTGTTGTGGTTGGTCTACTCCCCTCTGATTGGTCAGATGAGTCTGTTGTGATTGGTCTGCTCTGCTCTGATTGGTCAGATGGCCCAGTCTGTTGTGGTTGGTCTACTCCCCTCTGATTGGTCAGATTAGTCTGTTGTGATTGGTCTACTCCCCTCTGATTGGTCAGATGAGTCTGTTGTGATTGGTCTGCTCTGCTCTGATTGGTCAGATGGCCCAGTCTGTGATTAGTCTACTCTGCTCTGATTGGTCAGATGAATCTGTTGTGATTTGATCTACTCTGCTTTCATTTCTCTCATCAAACACATATAGAATGCCAAATGTGTTCTGAAAATCACAAGCTCCTCCAGTCTGATTGGCTAATCTCTCAAGAATGTAATGAGGATGAATATATGTCACTATTTTTTCATAATTTAGAATAAATGTTAGTATGAATGAAAGTTATTCATAAATTAGGATTTGAGTTTCTATGCAGATTTCACACTAATTTGTGCGTACACATGATTAGTGAACGAGGACCATTGTTTTAATCAAATATCCTTTCTATTCTTTCAGTAGTTTTTGAATCAGTTTTCCCATGTAGATTGTGGTATGTAATGTTGTAGGTAGATGTAGAAGGAGTCCAAAGAGTTTGAGTGTCTGCCTCTTGAACCAAATTTAAAAGCAGTTAAATGTGTAGTGTAAACGTTAATGCATCCTGATGCTTCCCGGATAACTGCGAAAGGCTGTTTTACTCATCTGTCAATCATTCACTGTACTAAAACAAGCACTTTAAACAGTGCAGGTTACGTGTGACTTTAACTGTCTGACCATTTACAATAACAACAAAAAAACGATGAGCATTGCATACATTTGAATATATCTGAAGCAACACTGTAACCACTTTTTGGTGCTTTATCAACATTAGATCTTTTCCTCAAAATCTAGCAGGTGTCAACAGTTATCCATCTCTGCTGAACACTTGTGTTCAGATCATCGGAGATGTTAATACTAGGGCCATAGTAAAGAGCAGACAGCACATAGTTAGTTGGCGTGTGATGACACCTCACTGCGGTAATGACAGGTTGGTAAGTTAGCGCTTAGCTTTCCTGAGCCGTTGACTGTGTGTTTGGAGTATGTACTCTGGGTGTAACTCAGTTGCTGGCATCTCAAATACTCAAACCACAAATACTGTTGCACATTCCATATGTTATTATAGTTTTAAACATTTGTTGGTGGTGCGTATTTTTAAAAGTGGTGAGATTAGTATATTTGGACAGTAACAGCTGTCTGTCTGTCTGTCATGTTCTCTCTGAAAGACAGGGTTATTTTAGTTGTTGTGTGTGAAATAGTTATAATCGTATATCACATCGGCAGTTCAAGTGTCAAGTTCAATCTCTGAACTCTTCTGCTCTTGATTCACTCGCTGTTTATTTGTCTAAACTAGAATGCTTTGGCATGGCAAAAATAATAGAAGAAAAAAAAATACAAAGTGGCAATAATGCAAATTGAGCAATATTATCTAGTGGTTAAACAGATCGTAGATTATCCGTGATCCGTACGGACCCCACGGTTCAGAACGCATGTGATTCTCAGATTAATTGCAAAATTCCAATGCAAGAAGAGGCAAAAAACAACTCAATTTGTTGTGTGTGCTGTTATCTGTGTATGCGAGCACACAAAGAGGCTTCCTGTCTCGGCAATTATTCTCGTAAACTATGGAAGTAAAATAATGCCAAAAGTTTTTTAAACAAAAAAGCTTGTTGAATTGCACTACTTGAAAAAAATATGCATTGCATTAACCGTGCTTGCATTTAAATGCATTGTATTTTTAGGGCTTGCTTTTATATTTAAAGGGTTCATATAATGCCATTTTTGTACAAGCTAATATGATTCTTTAGGGTCTAAATTAAAAGTTTGTAATATACTTTAATTAAAAATTCTCATTAGTATTGTAAGAAAACACTAATTTTACCTGGTCAAAAACAGCTCTGTTTTCAGCACGCCGTTTAAGTGCATGTGTCTTTAAATGATAATGAGCTTTGCTCACCCCGCCCCTCTGTTCTGTGCATACACAATAACATAATTACATAACACAATAACACAATAACCATAACACGTTGTTCATTATAAACGTGGGATTATGAATTATATTGAGAACGTCGTACAAGGAAAACATGCCGTAATGTACCCTGAGTGTAAACAGCCGCATTCATCGTGAAGCGTGCAGCAATCGATTTGCAAAGATTAATATAAATATTAATATAAAGGTTAATAAAACGTTACACTCACTTCTTCTTCTGGAGGTGCAGCAGGAACACGAATAGTTGGTACCGATCCTTTTTTCAGGAGCAGCTTCTTAGCAAAACCAGCTTTATACTGACCCTCGTTTGTAAAGCAGTCTGGTGTGTGAAATGATTTGCGCAAACATGAAAGCATTGACGTTGATCGTGGGGAATATTCCCTTCGAAAACAAAACTCAGCCACTGCGTCTTCAGCGTTTTAGGCCATTCTGCTCATAGACAGTGCTCCAGCGTATCAACAATGACTGCGCCGGTCCGCGCGGACTATGATTGACAGCTCGCTCACGAGCGAGGGCGGGTCTGTGTTGAAACGCTGCTGTCAATCAACAATCGTGGGAGGGGCGTCCGACCGTGTGACGTCAAAAAATCGAATGGCTTGATTTGAGACAGGGAAAAACATATAAGAAGATTTAAAAAAAAAAAAACACTGGATGGATTTTTATCATTTTATGATGGTTGTGTACAGGCACTGCCAACACACATTTCAGTACAATCAACTTGTAAAAGTGCATGTACCATTATATGACCCCTTTAAGCTGTGAATATTTCAATTCAAAACATTTCACACACATTTTCAGTATTAAAAATTCAATAATCCATATTCACCTTTCAGATTTCACTTCCAAAATATTCATTACAACTTATAATATTCGACAGGCCCATTTTGGGTCCATTTTATTTCGCTTAACAAATTCGCTTTCACAAATTCAGTGGTTCAAATTCGACATAAAATGTGTCTCTTGCTCTATTATATTGAGTCAGGATATTTCCTTCATCCTCACACATGTCTGTTGTTGTTATATTTAGCAACACAAGGTGTGTTCCTCCTGTTTAGGGTTTTAGTGTGCTGTCGTGTTCTGGTTTGGCCGTTGTAGCGCGTGTGTGTGTGTGTGTGTGTCCCATGTGTTTATAAAGTGCACCTGCCGGTCGCCCCACCTCTTACCGTTCACTCCAGGAAGTTCAACAGCCTCTCCTCAAAGCTACACAAAAGTCTGAACAAACACACGGGTGTGGTGTAAACACGGGAATACTCATGTTTCTGTGACACACATCCGCCGTCACCTGAGGAATGTAACTCTCTCTCTTTGTGTCTCTCTCTGACATACTTTAATTGAACATATTTTGGAAATACCCTAATCAAGGGGTAAATAGTACACTATGTTAGCAGTATGGATGGCATTCTCAGATGATATATTTGGCCAAATGTGCAGTAAACAACCAGAACTGTATCCCACAATGCTGTGCGCTTGACTTGACAGTGAGATCAATGAACTGGAAGTAATATCATCTCTTTCTTGACTCATCATTTGATCTGACTGCCAAAAGTTAACTACTAGGGCTGTCAATGTAAAAGGCATAGTTCACCCAGAAAGGAAATTTGTCTCATGTTGCTCCAAACCTGTGTGACTCGCTTGCTTCTGAACACACATATTAGTTTACACACAGATATGAATTAATATTTAAAGCTGAACATTCAGAGCTGATTGGAAATATTAGTGATTATTGTGAACGCACACAGCAGTCGCTCACTGTAGTTTATAAGTAAATGATAGTGAAAAATCTTTACTTTCGTTTTATTTATAATTAAACGCAGATGAGACGGATAATGTGCAGTGTTTGTATGAAGAAATTTAAATCCAAGCTTGAAATGATTGAAAGTCTGCATATTTCCTCAACGAAGCCTCAGAAATATGCATATATTTTAATTTTTTGGTAGCTGAGAAGTAGAGTGATCATAAATTATTCATGTTAACAATGAAAAGGATTTATTAAACTGAATTACACATTGCAACATTAAGGTCAAGTGACAAGAATACTAATTGGTGTAAAATTCAGTCTCTACTGTTGCTAAATTGCAGGATATGTGTGATGATAAAAAGAGATATTAAAAACATAATCTGCACAGGAGACGCCGTTTCCAACTTCAAGGCTTTATGTGTGTGTGCTCCGAAACTCCGCAACTAGTCAAGCAAATTAAACAGGCTTCGTGTGTGGGTGTCTAAACGATCAAATACACACAAAATATGCCATATAATGACCGGCTTGGAGTGTATTCACTCAGAGAGTATATAGTCTATATCGTGATTTGATAATTGTGTACTGACCTACTTTTGATTTATTCATCCAAGATTTGACATTTTGTGATTCAGTCCGTGTTTTCCGCATTGTGGGAATCATTGGGCCCTACTTTTGCAAGAGATGAAATGCATATGGAAGTCTGTTTGTTCAGAGACAAGCAGCTATAGACCTTCACTAGTGTGACCATGTAAGGTGCCTGCATCATCAGTAACAGTGGACTTTCGCAATATTGGACGGATTGCGTTCATACCATCAGTGGATTGTATCCCAGACCACCTTGTCAAGCAGACTGTGGTACATGTGCGGTTTGGGTGCTTTCACACCAATCAACAAACTGAAATCAACAGACTCAAAGCCTTTCCCGCATGATTGTGTGAGAATAAATGTGAGACAGAAATATAAAATACTATTGTAATACAACTGCACTGGAAAATGTTGTGTTCCCAGATGTTAGTTTGGCTGACAGATGCTTTGCCAAAGCAGTGGCGCAAAAAAATAATGTTACAGACATTTTATATTATGAGAAGGGTACATTATATCAATTCAACTTCTACATGTGAAGTCATTTTGTTTATGTTGTCACATACAACGACTTATTACTCATTAAATTTGATGTGAGACTTCAGTGTCCAAATAGTTTATGGGGCCACTGTAAGTAGAAATACTGTAACCCAAAGCAAATGAATAATAACATGTTTTTATAAACTCTGAAACAGTTACTCATTAATAATTGGTTATAAAGTACAGCATGGGTACGGTTCACTGGCGCTTTTCTTTTTCACAATCATGACACATGCTGACAATCAGTCAAATATTAAAGAGCATGAAATTGCGCAGTTTGAATTGGTCAGAAAGAGTATAGCATTAATAATGTTCCTGTTGTCACAAATCTCCAAATCAGCTTCGTTATGGCAGGTGGAAATGAATCAGAATGGCATGTTGTAAATTCTCAGGAGTGTGTGAGGTGGTGTTGTACAGGTGTGCTGCTCAAGAGGCATTTATTTGTCATTTGCACAATTAACGCTGGGGGAAACTGGTTATTGAAATACTTGTGACGAGGCTCAGACATACAGTAATATTAACAGGAACATACACAAATACAAACCCATACATTTAGATAACATGACCACACACACAAGTGGAGCAATGGGATATTAAAGAGACGTGCTATTCAGCAGGCAGAGCAATAAAAGGTAGACAAAGCAATAAAAACAATAAAACGTGGACAAGCAATAATAAGTGGCAGTAACAAATACAATCAAGTCTAAAGTCTCGTTCACACCAAGGATGATAACTGTAAAGTTAACGATAAAGATATAGTTCAAAAAAACATTCTCAATATTAAATAGCAGAGTTTACAATACAGCAATAACGATAACGGCACAGAGAAACGATATCATTGGAATCACTTTCAGAATGATTTTATCCAGCTTATGAATGATAAAAACATAGACAGCCAATCAGAATCCTTCCTGATGTAATGAGCTCGAGCATTTAAAGTGCACACGCTTAGAAAAACAGAATGATATCATCACAGGTGTGGACGCTAATATAGTTATCTTTATTAGTTATCGCTCTTGGTGTGAAGTTGAACGGGCCTTTAATGGTGCAAAGAGTATTAAGTAGTAGTGAGTAAGAATACTGAGGTAGAAATCCTCGTGTCCGAAGTGGCAGTAAAAAGGGACATTGAATTGACGCAGAGCTAGATGAATAAATACAAGAGTGCAGTAATAAATACAATAAATAGTAAAAGTATTAAGAGTGAGAAACTGAGAAGTCGTCTCAATGTCCAAGTGGCGGTTGTACAGTGTTGCAGATCTAGATGAAGGACAGCAGTCTGATGGCTTGAAGAGAATAGCTGTTCTTCAGTCTGGATGTCCGTGATCGGATGGATCGTAAGTGTCTGCCAGACGACAGTGTAGTAACGGGCGGTGAGCAGTGTGAGTGCAGTCCCTCATGATGCTGCGGGCCTTTCTCAAGCAGCCTGTCTGGTGAATGTCCTGTAAGGCTGGCAGTTTGTGTCCTGTGATGAGCTTAGATGTTCTCTCTCCACTCTCTGAAGAGCTTTTGGTCGGAGGAAGAGCAGTTGCAATACCATACAGGGATGGTGCAGCGATAGAAGTTTAACATGATGTCCTCGGAGATGCCAAATCTCTGCAGGAATAGAGACTCTGACGGGCTGTTCTCAATGATGTCTTAGTGTAGGCTCCAGGAAAGGTCCTCGGAGATGTGAATGCCAAGGAACTGGTAGAGTAGCTCCTAACTCTCTCTACCTCACCCAATTGATGTTAAGGGGAACGTGACCACCTCTCTGTGACTTGTTGTAGTCCACAATCATCTCCTTGGGATGCTTCTCAATACTCAAATTGATGCTTCCTCGTTTCCTCGCTCCTCCGTCCTCCAGCCTATGACCCGGTAACCAGCCATCTTGAAGGACATCTCAATTCTCTAGTTGCACCACGAGGAGGCGAGGAACGAGGAGTGAGGAATCTTCCTGAGGTGGTAGTGTGACACATAAGTGACTCAGATCATAAAGTCACTCTTTAGTCCAAGATCCTTAGTTTGGCTGTAAGTTTGGTAGTGATGGTGGTGTTGAATGCAGAGCTGTAATCACATAGGTGTCTCTACTCTCCAGCTGTTTCAGGGCAGAGTGTACGGTCATTGAGATAGCGTCATCAGTGGATTTGTTTGTCCGGTAAGCAAACTGGAATGGTGTCATGTAGAGATGATAATGAAATGGTGTCTTATTTTGTGTCCCATTACTTATCGTTTAACCAAAAAATGAATCTAGCATTAAAAGTATATCGTTTTTAATTCACCATGAAATCAAAATGGACAATTTTTGGAGTATTATACATTAAAAAAAAATGTCCCCTCTTAATTTTTTATCAAAAACATAATTGTCACAGCAATTAGTAACCAATCAATTCCCTATTGAAAAAATCAAGTCCCATGTAAAATATTGTTGACATAATATCGACCTCATATAAAAAAGAATAGAAAATAAATTGTCTCATGTTGCGCTCCTGAGTTTGATGATCAGCGCATTTTAAAGGCCAAGTACATTATTTTATACATCATTTGTTTAAAAAATAAAATAAACAGATTTAAAAAAAAATTAAAATCCTATTTCAGACACAATATTGTAGGCTACATGACTTGAAGAAATGTCCTATTGAGTTTTTGGTTATAGTGTTAGATGGCTGCTTCCTTGCTTCATGAAAAAGTGCATTCAATCAGGGAATATATATATTTTTTAATCATCTTTGCTTCTGTTTGTGGGCATGTGTTTGTATGTATAGCCTACATTAGGGGTGTAACGGTTCACAAAATTCACAGTTCGATATGATACACTGGTGACACTTTTCGGTATGTTTTCGATACAGCAAAAAGAATAAAATGCCAGAGAAATTTCCTTGATTTTTAAATTTGTATTTATTTATTAAAACTAACATCATAAAGTATGATCTTTTTTTACTTTGAACAATGATGGAGCTATACTTGACTCTTCTTAGCAGCATATAAAACAAAAACAGCTCCTTATAAAAAATGAAATGTAGCCTAATATTGTAGGCTAACTTAGTAGTTATAAACAAAGGTTTCTTTTTTTTTCAGGTTTATTTTAAGTTGGCAAGACTCCAGATTAACATTTGAAGGCAGCAATTTTATTCATAATGTGGAAATAATAATGGAGAAATTTGAATACTTCTCACTAGATTTCGCAGCGATGTTATTAGGCTACTTCTGTGGCGAATTCAAATGCTTTCTTTACTGGATCTCTTAGCGCTGTGTAGTAACAGTGTGCTTGACCAAGATTGGCTCGCGTTGCACTGACATTGGTCCAAACTCATAACGGCCCGTTAAGCACAAATGAGTTACGCAGTTTCGTTCCGCTTTCATCACGTTTGCCATTTGATGTTGGCCAGTGCTGTGGTGGTCGCGCCAGCGCGAATGCTTACACAATTTTGGTCGGCAGGAAAAATGGTCCAACGAATCGTTCAGTTTGAAATGCGCACCGAACCGAAAGCCTTGTACCGAACGGTTCAATACGAATACACACAATTTCATTACACACCTAGTATACAAATATGCATGTGTGTGTTCCATTCAAGTTTTTGTAACTGTGATCACATCTCTTTCTCCACCAATCCCTGCTGAAATCTGGGAAATGTTTCCTGGAACATGATTTGAGTTTGCTTCACCTCACACAGCTTGTGTGTGTGTGTGTGTGTGTTAGACACTTCTCTGTTGAAGCTTAAATGAGTTGGACAGTATTGTCTTTGAAGGGAGAGATGGAGACATACAGGGGAGATTGGTCTAGGATTCCAGACTTTCTCTGGACTGGAGTTGTATAAATGTAAATGTGAAGCAGATGTACAGTATAAGTATTAATTTACCCACATTACAAATATCAGGACATAAAACATGCACAGTGGTCAGGCATTAAGCATTCTGTCTCCATTTGCTCATCCTCATTTTGCCCCAAATTCTTCTCTGCTCTTCAGAAGAATGTTCACACTGCTCTTTTCCCATACACTGAAAGCATTCAGTGACCGACGGCTTTAAAAGTCCAAACAGGTATTAAGAAAAGTATCAAAAAAGCCCTCCGTGTGATTTCTTTCTGATGATTCCTATTCACTTTTTCTGAGAAACGCGTCCAAATTGGTTAATCACTAAAATCGTTGTGTCTTCCTCGGTAGTTCTCAAATCTCATGCATTCTTTTGCAGCATCTTAAAACTTTGTACATTTAAGATGCGTCATGGCAGGTTTGATGATCTTAATACAAGACATCATTGGATCTCGCACATATGGGCCGTTTCTCAATATGCGTTCTTGTCTGTACTTGCGTTCTTGTGGACTTGTGAAACGTCATCAGTCGCTGCCCCAATACACAAGTTTGCATTTTGGCAAGAACGGTTAAAAATCCCGGAAGTGTTCTTGACACGCCCATTTTACCGAGGATGCATCGGTTGGTAACTTGTGTGAACTTGACGGCAGAAATATCCCAGCATTCATTTCGGCATTCGAGGAAGGAGAGGCAGGTCAATACAGTAAGTCGTTTTTCTACAATTTCGTACGCTATTTCATCACTAAATTCACTTCTGAGAACATTTGATGTGAGAAATCAACTGTGTAGATATCAAATATTGGCATTTTTACAAATTTATGGCGAATCGAAAACGTGCTCAAACGTTTTCGGAAGTGAGAATCTCCATAAGCGTTGCTTTATTGTTATGAATATACATTACATTGTAGTGTACAGTTGTAGAGTAATCCCTTGAGCTGAGGGTAGGCTTGGGCGATAAAGCCTGGCTGTTATCGTCAATAATTCTCGTTATGTTTGGGTACTGCAGACGGCGTCTGTGCGGGGGTATTATTGCGCAATACCAGCAAGAACACATCGTCTCAAACTGTCAGCAGCGTTCTGTGTGCTCGTCACCTTGTGAGTTCATTCTTCCAAGAACAACTAGCAAGAGCGTTCTCCCCAAGAACACAAGTCCGTTCTTTGCATTCTTGGTTTTGAGAAACACCCATGGTGACTGATGAAGTCAAGCTTTTGTGTGTAGGTCTAATTTCTTATGCATCTCATCCCGTTGCTAAATCTAAAGTGTCATTTTAGAGCTAGTGACAGTTTTAATCCATCCCCTGTGATCTTTGTTCAATAATAAATTGCACTGATATGCAGACTAATGCAGTTATTGGAGAGAGATTGATAAACTGATTAAGCGTGTGTGAATTACCCGAGTCTGTGTCTCTCAACAGTGTTCGGCAGCAGCATCTAGAGCTTATCTTATTGTCGTAAATTTTAACGCAGTCTTGATATGATATTGTTTATGGCCAAACCCTATTACAGTGGTTAACAGCTCTCTGGAGAGGAAGATTATCAGTAAATAATGACAATCTAGTCTCTCACACAAAGCTGTCACATGACTATGGCACTGTAGATGGATTTAGAACATGAGTCATATCATCTTTAACACCTGTGATAGTTTATTTCTTCTGTGGGACATAAAAGTTTTGGAACAATATTAGTATAAACAGTAATTTTTTTGGTTCCCAAACTGTAACCGCTCTCTATATGAGGACGAGAGAGGAGGTCAGAAGTCAGACAGGAAGGTGTTTGAATGTTGTAGTGCAGCTGAAGCAGGTGTGAACAGCACAGCACAGATTCTCTTCCTCACTCTCAGAGACCATGAGTGATCAGGTTTCAGCAATGAAAAGGAACATTGTTTGAATCGCTGGCGTCGTCCAGGGCAACCGGAGAGATGGAAGAGAGACAGAAAGAAAGAGAAGGAGAAAAAGAGGCCAAGTGTAACCACAGAGCAGTGTGAGGTCAGCGCAGGCCTGCTATTCATCACACACGCACACACATACTCTCATAATTTTAACAGTTAATTAACACGCAATCATTGCAGTTTCTCAGTCTCGCTATTATTTTTCTAGATGGAGATTCACAGGTTCGTTCTCTGGTGGGTGTAAGTCATTTTAAATTGGGATGTTATCTCGCTTTCCAGGAAAATATATAAATAAATACATTTACTTGAGAAGCAAAATTTGATTAGATAAGACTTGGTTTCAGAGAATTTATCTTGAACAGTGCTTTTGTTTCTCCATTTTCAAATATAAACTTCAAAGACACATCCTCTGAAAACAAGTCTTAGAAGCTTCTCAAGAGAATTTGATCTTGTTTTAAGGATAAGATATTGTTCTTTAAATCAAGACAAAAATATTGATTTAGATTTTTTTTTTTTTCTCCAGTGTAACAAGCTTCTAAAGTTCAGCAGACACTGAGTCAGTGGGTGAACTGCATTGAGAGGTTTCTGTTCAGTCGCTTCCGTGAAGATTCATGCTGAGCTTTTCTTTTCTAATGTGCCGCCCAGCCGACATTTGCCGACTGTTGTTTAGATTAAATCCTGTGAGGAGTGTGGAGGAATCTACAGCGCCATGGCTGAAGAAATCCTATTTTACACAAGTTCTGTGCTTGCAGTCTGAATTAAAGGGAATAAGTTAAAAGAAGTGATTAAATGGCTACAAGTATTTCTCTTGCATTGAATGACTCTTATGAGCTGGATCTTTTTAATAAATCAATTGAAAGGATTCATGGACATGGAAATTAAAGGGGACTTATTATGCCCCTTTTCACAAGATGTAAAATAAGTCTCTGGTGTCCCAAGAATGTGTCTATGAAGTTTCAGGTCAAAATACCCCAGAGATCATTTATTATATCTTGTCAAATTTGCCCCTATTTGGGTGTGAGGAAAAACACGCCATTTTTGTGTGTGTCTCTTTAAGTGCAAATGAGCTGCTGCTCCCGCCCCCTTTACACAAGCTTTGGATACTCCGGCAACAACAAAACTGGAGAATCTCACGCAGCCAAAATGTCTGAAATTGTCAGTAGCAGTGTTCAGACTTACATGTTCGAAACAGAGTCGGACACTGATGGAAGTTACAACTTTTAAATTGCAACTGGACATTTCTGAGTGGTTAGTGGATACATTTATGTAGTTGTTGTGACGTTAGGTTGATTCAACTCATCGACTAGCATATGTACCGTTGGTGGATTTTTACCATTATAGGTTGGTTGTTTACACATGTGGACTGGACATCTTATAAAAGTGAATTTTGCATAATAGGTCCCCTTTAGATCAGTTTAACAAATTCATTTGTGATTGGTTACAATTAACACCACTAAACTCAGTCACTTATTATCTTAACTTCAGCTCTAAAAATAAGTGCACAAGAACGATAAGCATATCAACCAACAGTAGTTGTAGATCGCAAGATGAGATGGTCTCTACATAAAGCCACTATGTGTGAATCAGTTCTTTTGAACTGTCCATTTCAGTCAATCATTGCAAACAGCGTGTTTTTGTATTGTAGTGCGGTTATACTTTTATTTATATATATTTATATATATATATAGTGAGGAAAATAAGTATTTGAACACCATGGAAATCATGGAGGGGTCTGAAATCGTCATCGTAGGTGCATGTCAAATTGCCAAGCAGCTTGGTGAAAAAAGGTCCACTGTTGGAGCAATCATTAGAAAATGGAAGAAGCTAAACATGACTGTCAATCTCCCTCGGACTGGGGCTCCATGCAAGATCTCACCTCGTGGGGTCTCAATGATCCTAAGAAAGGTGAGAAATCAGCCCAGAACTACACGGGGGGAGCTGGTCAATGACCTGAAAAGAGCTGGGACCACCGTTTCCAAGGTTACTGTTGGTAATACACTAAGACGTCATGGTTTGAAATCATGCATGGCACGGAAGGTTCCCCTGCTTAAACCAGCACATGTCAAGGCCCGTCTTAAGTTTGCCAATGACCATTTGGATGATCCAGAGGAGTCATTTGAGAAAGTCATGTGGTCAGATGAGACCAAAATAGAACTTTTTGGTCATAATTCCACTAAACGTGTTTGGAGGAAGAAGAATGATGAGTACCATCCCAAGAACACCATCCCTACTGTGAAGCATGGGGGTGGTAGCATCATGCTTTGGGGGTGTTTTTCTGCACATGGGACAGGGCGACTGCACTGTATTAAGGAGAGGATGACCGGGGCCATGTATTGCGAGATTTTGGGGAACAACCTCCTTCCCTCAGTTAGAGCATTGAAGATGGGTCGAGGCTGGGTCTTCCAACATGACAATGACCCGAAGCACACAGCCAGGATAACCAAGGAGTGGCTCTGTAAGAAGCATATCAAGGTTCTGGCGTGGCCTAGCCAGTCTCCAGACCTAAACCCAATAGAGAATCTTTGGAGGGAGCTCAAACTCCGTGTTTCTCAGCGACAGCCCAGACACCTGACTGATCTAGAGAAGATCTGTGTGGAGGAGTGGGCCAAAATCCCTCCTGCAGTGTGTGCAAACCTGGTGAAAAACTACAGGAAACGTTTGACCTCTGTAATTGCAAACAAAGGCTACTGTACCAAATATTAACATTGATTTTCTCAGGTGTTCAAATAGGTGGACATGCACCTACGATGACAATTTCAGACCCCTCCATGATTTCTAAGTGGGAGAACTTGCAAAATAGCAGGGTGTTCAAATACTTATTTTCCTCACTGTATATATATATATATATACACAGTACTGTGCAAAAGTCTTAGGCATGTTAATATCCCCCACCCCCCGTTCCCCCCCCCAAAAGTTTTTAAGTCAGTTATTTATATCTTTTGCTGTAGTGTGTCAGTAGGAAATATCAGTTTACATTTCCAAACATTCTTTTTGCCATTAATTGTAATAATCCAGTGAGATTTGTGTATGCACAAGGAGTCTGACAGCAGCCAGGATGATCTGATCTCACCATCATCGAGTCCGTCTGTGATTACATGAAGAAACAGAAAAAACTGAGACAAACTAAATCCAGAAGAACTGCAGGAACGTCTCCGAGATGCTTGAAGAAACCTTCCAGCAAAGCTACAGTGCTGTGAGAAGTACTGGCACTTGTGTTAAAATGCTGTAAAGTGAGAATGCTTTCAAAAATAAAATCACAAATTCAATTTATTTATGATTTAACTTCTATTAACTAATTCAAATCAATATATGGTGTAACGACCCTTTGCGTTTAAAAGGGCTTTTGTCCAGGTACACTTGCGCATAGTTTTTCAGGTAGCTTTGCAGGAAGGTTTCTTCAAGCATCTTGGATTATTACAATTAATGGCAAAAAGAATGTTTGGAAATGTAAACTGATATTTCCTACTGACACACTACAGCAAAAGATATAAATAACTGACTTAAAACCATTTTTGGGGGGAACGGGGGGTGGGGGATATTAACATGCCTAAGACTTTTGCACAGTACTGTATATATATATTGTCCTTAAATTCTTTTTTTTCTTTTTTTCTTAGTCTATTAAGTCTTAAAATGTCTTAAAAGTTTCATTCAAACATAAAAATTTGGTACAAAAGCAGTGTGTTTTTGTTTAGCTTAAGACCAATTATTATTGGTTAGGAAAGTTAGTCCCTGTGGTTGAGAGAGGAGACTTTGTGTGTGTAGACAGAGAGACGTCTAGTCGTGTGGATTGGAGATTATGTTCAGGGTCAGGAAGCTGAACACTTTTTTCCAGTTTTTGGACTACATCAATTTATATATCACCATCTCCAACCCAACCCTGTTCGGTTTCCATGTTTAATGGGGACTTTCCATAGATAGTTAGATTTTTATACTGTACAAACTGTATTATTTCCCCTAACCTTACCCATCACAGAAAACTCAACACATTTTTACATTTAAAAAAGAAGAAGCATACTTTTATAAGCCATTTTCCTCATGGGAACCAAGAAAAGTCCCCTTAAGGTAAAAAATGTCTGGTATTACTGAATGTCCACACAACATAGGGTTTACCAGGACCACACACACAAACATGCACGGACATGCGCGCACACACACACACTGTTTTTAGAGATGTCGTATTAGACTTTTTTTTTTTTTAAAGTCCACTAAGTGATGTTAGTCAAGATTTCATGTACCAGAAGAAGTTGTAATTGATTAAACCATTTTTTGCTACTGTACCTTTAAGGTTTCTATATTTAAATGACAAGTATTTTTTACCAGAAGAGAGCAACAGCTCTCCATAGGGAAATTGATTTTGAATAACTTAAGGCTTTAAAGACCCATGTACTGTGAGCTACGGTGTTGCTAATTGATGGTATATGCTTTTGATCAAACCATCAATCTGCATAATTTAAACCTATTTTTAATCTGATTGTCATTTGCAATGCTTCATGGGATTGTAGTTATGTCCCTCATTAAAGCAGAGTAACTTTGTCTTTTTGTCTGATTGTTTTTTTTTTAGTTTGTAATGTTGTGATTCCCCTCATGGCTGGTTGGTTTAGTTCATGGCTCATAAAATCTTTTAAGAAGACTTTTTTTTAAAATCCCTATGGGAAAAATACTTCAGGAACCAATGTATCTGAAAAAGTGGACACACACTGTTGCACTCTGTAGTTCTCATCTTTCATCAGGACTCGCCAAGTAAGTGAATGTGGAATAAGTGATGCGTAATTAATATGTAAATGTCTGTGGTCATATGGTAATGAATCATGGTTTTGACATCATAATCATGATCTGCTTTTCAGTTTAGCTTCAGTAAATACTCTGCACTCTTAAGTAAAAGAGCAAGAAAAGTCCACAATAAGACTTTCTTTTTAAATCAAACTGATGTCTGCTGTAAAGTGTGAAATTATTTGATCAATCTCTAAAGATAGTGTTTTTAAAATGTATTGATAAAATATAACATTGTTCTTTCTAGAATGAATCCAGTGAATCTGTGCTGTAATTTGACTTTGGCCCTCGTGTGAATTTGGCATCATCCTGATATCTTCTGATATATTTCATCACATGAGAGCTCAGCACGTTTGCTGTGAGTTGCAGCGCTGTTTTCTGTGCAGTGATGCGGTTGTTTCTCTGTAATAAAGTTACTCTTTTCTTCTCCTAGTTTTAAAGCTATTTAATTCAAACCACAACCCTCAATGATATAAACCCAGATTGCGAAATACTTTGGACCCTTCAGAAATGTTCTTTCCCCCTAAAACTGCAGATCTGTAGTTTGAGAAGCTCTCTAAACCTCCACAGAAAGAGCGGTTAGTTATGATGGTATCTGTCTCGGTGTCTTTCCGTCTTAGTGAAAGTTTGTGGCTCTCAGACGGATTATATGATGATAACAACATCAATTTCCTGTCTGATGAAAGTATGACGCGACTCAGATGAGCTGACTGACTGCTGTTGGCCTGCTTTGTGTATGTTCATGTGTAGTCGCTCAAGCTCCGACATGCTCCTGGTATTCCACACACAGGACATGTTTACCAGGTTAAATCACACCTCAGAGTCCCAAATCAGTGGACTGAGCACATTCCCTCTTCTACACTGAATGAATTGAATTTAATGAGAGACATACCTGAGTTTCTCTTCAGATCTACAGAGCCTTAGTGGAAAAAGTGTGTGTGTGTGTGTGTGTGTGTGTGTGTGTGAGAGAGAGAGAGAGAGAGAGAGAGCTGGCATGGATTTGTGCTTCGACTTTGTTCATTCAAAGTTTGGAGTCCGGTCTGTGTGTCTCTCAACAAAATAATACTTAATTTAGGATAGTTTGACTCTGTCTACAGTTGGATTCATTTTATATTGAGTTTCCCCTCCAATTTCTTCTCTCAGACTGATAAAATATAATTAGTGGAAGCCAGTGAGATCATTTTACTCAAACCCAAAGTTTTATTGTTACTCTCTCACAGTGATCCGACTTAATCCGCTTTTCACTCACATATTTAACTCTATCCATTATTCAGAAACAGATCAAATACTGCATATTTCAGCCAAAATAAAAAAAGACAATCGTCATTATTTACTGTTACAGTATGTCCTTCCAAATCTGTGTGACTGTAATAACACAAATTATTTTGAAATGTCTAGAGGATTGTTTGTCAAACAAAAATAAAAGGGGACTGTTGGACTGTCAAGCTCCTAAATAAATAAATAAAATAAAAACGTGAGTCCTTTATATGAGGGAAGACCACAGTCGATATTTATTGAAAATGTCTACCAACATCATAGTTCCCAAATCTTATTTGCCCTCATGCTTAGAAGAAAATAAGGCATACTTAATATTTTTGGAATGAAATGTGGGGTGAATACATCATTACAAATTGGGGTGAAGTAAACTTTTAACTAAACTATGAATACAATCTAATCAATTCTACACAATTACAATTATTTGGAATGTTCAACCAAAAATGAAAATTGTCAAAATTTGCTCACCCTTCAAACACAAATGAAGATATTTTAGTGAAACCTGAGAGATTTGTCCCTCCAACCAAAGGCCATTCACGCAATGATTTGACATTTCAAAAAGTTAATAATAAAGAGAATTTAATGAACTTTGCGTTCCCCCGAGAAACTTTGTGTTCGCTAGCAAAACATTTGCTTTCTGACGAAAAACTTTGCGTTCCCCGAGAAACTTTGCGTTCCCCCGAGAAACTTTGTGTTCGCTAGCGAAACCTTTGCGTTCCCCCGAGAAACTTTGTGTTCGCTAGCGAAACCTTTGCGTTCCCCCGAGAAACTTTGTGTTCGCTAGCAAAACCTTTGCGTTCCCCCGAAAAACTTTGCGTTCCCTCGCGAAACATTTGCTTTCTGACGAAAAACTTTGCGTTCCCTCACTAAACATTTGCGTTTCCCCAAGAAACTTTGCGTTCACTCTCGAAACATTTGCTTTCTGACGAAAAACTTTGCGTTCCCTCACTAAACATTTGCGTTTCCCCAAGAAACTTTGCGTTCCCTCGCGAAACATTTGCGTTCCCCCGAGAAACTTTGTGTTCGCTCGCAAAACCTTTGCGTTCCCCCGAAAAACTTTGCGTTCCCTCGCGAAACATTTGCTTTCTGACGAAAAACTTTGCGTTCCCTCACTAAACATTTGCGTTTCCCCAAGAAACTTTGCGTTCACTCTCGAAACATTTGCTTTCTGACGAAAAACTTTGCGTTCCCTCACTAAACATTTGCGTTTCCCCAAGAAACTTTGCGTTCACTCTCGAAACATTTGCTTTCTGACGAAAAACTTTGCGTTCACTCACTAAACATTTGCGTTCCCCCGAGAAACTTTGTGTTCGCTAGCGAAACCTTTGCGTTCCCCCGAAAAACTTTGCGTTCACTCACTAAACATTTGCTTTCTGACGAAAAACTTTGCGTTCACTCACTAAACATTTGCGTTCCCCCGAGAAACTTTGTGTTCGCTAGCGAAACCTTTGCGTTCCCCCGAAAAACTTTGCGTTCCCTCACTAAACATTTGCGTTTCCCCAAGAAACTTTGCGTTCACTCTCGAAACATTTGTTTCTGACGAAAAACTTTGCGTTCCCTCACTAAACATTTGCGTTTCCCCAAGAAACTTTGCGTTCCCTCACTAAACATTTGCTTTCTGACGAAAAACTTTGCGTTCGCTCACAAAACCTTTGCGTTCCCCCGAGAAACTTTGTGTTCGCTAGCGAAACCTTTGCGTTCCCCCGAGAAACTTTGTGTTCGCTAGCAAAACCTTTGCGTTCCCCCAAGAAACTTTGTGTTCGCTAGCGAAACCTTGGCATTTCCCCAAGAAACTTCGCGTTCCCTCACTAAACATTTGCGTTTCCCCAAGAAACTTTGCGTTCCCTCGTGAAACATTTGCGTTCCCCCAAGAAACTTTGTGTTCGCTAGCGAAACCTTTGCGTTTCCCCCAAGAAACTTCGCGTTCACTCGCGAAACATTTGCGTTTCCCCAAGAAACTTTGCGTTCCCTCGCGAAACATTTGCGTTCCCCCGAGAAACTTTGTGTTCGCTAGCAAAACCTTTGCGTTCCCCCAAGAAACTTTGTGTTCGCTAGCGAAACCTTGGCATTTCCCCAAGAAACTTCGCGTTCCCTCACTAAACATTTGCGTTTCCCCAAGAAACTTTG
Source organism: Rutilus rutilus (assembly GCF_951802725.1). NCBI lineage: Eukaryota > Metazoa > Chordata > Actinopteri > Cypriniformes > Leuciscidae > Rutilus > Rutilus rutilus. The sequence goes on along the minus strand of NC_140215.1, from coordinate 33,689,433 downwards.
TGTTCGCTAGCGAAACCTTTGCGTTTCCCCCAAGAAACTTTGTGTTCGCTAGCGAAACCTTTGCGTTTCCCCCAAGAAACTTCGCGTTCACTCGCGAAACATTTGCGTTTCCCCAAGAAACTTTGCGTTCCCTCGCGAAACATTTGCGTTCCCCCGAGAAACTTTGTGTTCGCTCGCAAAACCTTTGCGTTCCCCCGAAAAACTTTGCGTTCCCTCGCGAAACATTTGCTTTCTGACGAAAAACTTTGCGTTCCCTCACTAAACATTTGCGTTTCCCCAAGAAACTTTGCGTTCACTCTCGAAACATTTGCTTTCTGACGAAAAACTTTGCGTTCCCTCACTAAACATTTGCGTTTCCCCAAGAAACTTTGCGTTCACTCTCGAAACATTTGCTTTCTGACGAAAAACTTTGCGTTCACTCACTAAACATTTGCGTTTCCCCAAGAAACTTTGTGTTCGCTAGCGAAACCTTTGCGTTCCCCCGAAAAACTTTGCGTTCACTCACTAAACATTTGCGTTTCCCCAAGAAACTTTGCGTTCCCTCGCGAAACATTTGCGTTCCCCCGAGAAACTTTGTGTTCGCTCGCAAAACCTTTGCGTTCCCCCGAAAAACTTTGCGTTCCCTCGCGAAACATTTGCTTTCTGACGAAAAACTTTGCGTTCCCTCACTAAACATTTGCGTTTCCCCAAGAAACTTTGCGTTCACTCTCGAAACATTTGCTTTCTGACGAAAAACTTTGCGTTCCCTCACTAAACATTTGCGTTTCCCCAAGAAACTTTGCGTTCACTCTCGAAACATTTGCTTTCTGACGAAAAACTTTGCGTTCACTCACTAAACATTTGCGTTTCCCCAAGAAACTTTGTGTTCGCTAGCGAAACCTTTGCGTTCCCCCGAAAAACTTTGCGTTCACTCACTAAACATTTGCGTTTCCCCAAGAAACTTTGCGTTCCCTCGCGAAACATTTGCGTTCCCCCGAGAAACTTTGTGTTCGCTCGCAAAACCTTTGCGTTCCCCCGAAAAACTTTGCGTTCCCTCGCGAAACATTTGCTTTCTGACGAAAAACTTTGCGTTCCCTCACTAAACATTTGCGTTTCCCCAAGAAACTTTGCGTTCACTCTCGAAACATTTGCTTTCTGACGAAAAACTTTGCGTTCCCTCACTAAACATTTGCGTTTCCCCAAGAAACTTTGCGTTCACTCTCGAAACATTTGCTTTCTGACGAAAAACTTTGCGTTCACTCACTAAACATTTGCGTTTCCCCAAGAAACTTTGCGTTCCCTCGCAAAACTTTGCGTTCCCCCGAAAAACTTTGCGCTCCCTCGCGAAACATTTGCTTTCTGACGAAAAACTTTGCGTTCCCTCACTAAACATTTGCGTTCCCCCGAAAAACTTTGCGTTCCCTCACAAAACCTTTGCGTTCCCCCGAAAAACTTTGCGTTCCCTCGCGAAACATTTGCTTTCTGACGAAAAACTTTGCGTTCGCTCACAAAACCTTTGCGTTCCCCCGAGAAACTTTGTGTTCGCTAGCAAAACCTTTGCGTTCCCCCAAGAAACTTCGCGTTCCCTCACTAAACATTTGCGTTCCCCCGAGAAACTTTGTGTTCGCTAGCGAAACCTTTGCGTTTCCCCGAGAAACTTCGCGTTCCCTCACTAAACATTTGCGTTCCCCCGAGAAACTTTGTGTTCGCTAGCGAAACCTTTGCGTTCCCCCGAGAAACTTTGTGTTCGCTAGCAAAACCTTTGCGTTCCCCCAAGAAACTTCGCGTTCCCTCACTAAACATTTGCGTTCCCCCGAGAAACTTTGTGTTCGCTAGCGAAACCTTTGCGTTTCCCCGAGAAACTTCGCGTTCCCTCACTAAACATTTGCGTTTCCCCGAGAAACTGTTCGCTAGCAAAACCTTTGCGTTCCCCCGAAAAACTTTGCGTTCCCTCGCGAAACATTTGCTTTCTGACGAAAAACTTTGCGTTCCCTCACTAAACATTTGCGTATCCCCAAGAAACTTTGCGTTCACTCTCGAAACATTTGCTTTCTGACGAAAAACTTTGCGTTCCCTCGCGAAACATTTGCTTTCTGACGAAAAACTTTGCGTTCCCTCACTAAACATTTGCGTTTCCCCAAGAAACTTTGCGTTCCCTCACTAAACATTTGCGTTTCCCCAAGAAACTTAGCGTTCCCTCGCAAAACCTTTGCGTTCCCCCGAAAAACTTTGCGTTCCCTCGCGAAACATTTGCTTTCTGACGAAAAACTTTGCGTTCGCTCACAAAACCTTTGCGTTCCCCCAAGAAACTTAGCGTTCACTCTCGAAACATTTGCGTTCCCCCGAGAAACTTTGTGTTCGCTAGCGAAACCTTTGCGTTTCCCCGAGAAACTTCGCGTTCCCTCACTAAACATTTGCGTTCCCCCGAGAAACTTTGTGTTCGCTAGCGAAACCTTTGCGTTTCCCCGAGAAACTTCGCGTTCCCTCACTAAACATTTGCGTTCCCCCGAGAAACTTTGTGTTCGCTAGCGAAACCTTTGCGTTCCCCCGAGAAACTTTGTGTTCGCTAGCAAAACCTTTGCGTTCCCCCAAGAAACTTCGCGTTCCCTCACTAAACATTTGCGTTCCCCCGAGAAACTTTGTGTTCGCTAGCGAAACCTTTGCGTTTCCCCGAGAAACTTCGCGTTCCCTCACTAAACATTTGCGTTTCCCCGAGAAACTGTTCGCTAGCAAAACCTTTGCGTTCCCCCGAAAAACTTTGCGTTCCCTCGCGAAACATTTGCTTTCTGACGAAAAACTTTGCGTTCCCTCACTAAACATTTGCGTATCCCCAAGAAACTTTGCGTTCACTCTCGAAACATTTGCTTTCTGACGAAAAACTTTGCGTTCCCTCGCGAAACATTTGCTTTCTGACGAAAAACTTTGCGTTCCCTCACTAAACATTTGCGTTTCCCCAAGAAACTTTGCGTTCCCTCACTAAACATTTGCGTTTCCCCAAGAAACTTAGCGTTCCCTCGCAAAACCTTTGCGTTCCCCCGAAAAACTTTGCGTTCCCTCGCGAAACATTTGCTTTCTGACGAAAAACTTTGCGTTCGCTCACAAAACCTTTGCGTTCCCCCAAGAAACTTAGCGTTCACTCATGAAAGCTTTTGAGCTTTTTGCAAGCAAAAGTAAAGTTTCTCGGCGGAACGCAAAACATTTGCGAGAGAGAGAAACATAGGCATTGACAAATAATTTTTTTCCTTTTTTCTTTTCCATGTCCCCTTAGGGGCTCCATAGTAATGTACTTTCAATGGAGAGAAATCTCTCAGATTTCTCTAAAATATCTTCATTTGTGTGTTTCGAAGATGAACGAAAGTCTTATTTCTGATAGGATTTGTATTTTTGAGTGAACAATTTTTTTAATGATCTTAATTGCTTAAAAGTTCAACTTTGTAATACATGTTAGTTGACCATGAGCTGCAACAAGAAATAATTTTCTGTTGTTTTGTTTAGAAAGAATTTGTTGTTTGTGGCTGAAAAAAAAACAGCCACAAAAACAACAATCTATAATAATAATATAATAAAATGTCCATTATATTTGTTGCATGGAAAAGAATAGATGCTATATATATAGTAGAAGATATATATATTATATATATATTTTTTAAACCTTCTGACTAAAATTGACTAAAGAATGACTAAATCTGTAATAAGTGATTGTGTGTGTGTGTGTGTGTGCAGTTATTGTTTTGAAGTGATTTTATTTTTAGTAGACAAGGGCTGCTTTCACCGGGCTGATATTAAAGCAGAGAGGAAGCCCTTCTTTGGCAAGACTGTAGAGAAACTGATTACAGCTTTGATGTTTTGGTTTCTGTGAAATGTCCACTGTTTTTGCAATAACTGAAATACTGACCTGTGATCTAGGAAGGGGTCTCATCTTCATAATACACATAATAAGCAGTCTTAAAGATTATGAAAGTAAATGAACAGTTATTGTGTGTTATTAGCTGTAATTGATCTTGAGTTGTGTTTGTGGTGTCTCAGGTGTACAGCACGTTCTCCAATGAAGACTACGACCGGAGGAACGACGACGTGGATCCTGTGGCGGCGTCTGCGGAGTACGAGCTGGAGAAACGGGTGGAGAAGATGGACGTGTTTCCCGTGGAGATAGAGAAAGGTGAGGATGTGTCTTTCACAAAATACTCTTGACTCTTTCTGGGAATTATTGATTAAAAAACCAACAGTCAAAACAATTTCAATTTGAGTTTAACTTTTAAAGACCACATTCTGTACCTTTTTGTTGTTGTTATAAATCAACTTGAAATGTCATACAGGGTTTTTCCGCACCAGAAACGGCCATAATATTAGTTTTCATGCTAATTTTTTCCATCCTCTCACTGACCCTTAAATTAAGGCCCATTCACAACAAGAATGATAATTCTAAAGATTATGATAAAGATATAGTTCTAAAAATCTTTCTAAATATATAAGAATAGCAGTTCACACCACAACTATAAGGATAACGACACTGAGAAATGATATCGTTGGAATCACTTTCTGAACAATTTTTTTCCAGCTAATGAACGATAAAAACATTGACAGCCAATCAGAGTCCTTCCAACTTTAATGAGCTCGAGCATTTAAAGTGGCAGACGGCAAAACTGCAGCACACACTTCGTTTAACAGAACGATATCGTCTGCTGGTGTGGATTAGAGTTCTCAACGGGCCTGAAAATTACAACCCGACCCGACCCGGCCCGTGGCTTTTAAAGCCCGGACCCGATGTAACCCGACACATAAACATGAATTATCTGCCCGAACTCGGCCCGCGGCCCGATGCCGCGTCGGAATTTTTTTTTTCTCTCATAAACGTATTATCATGACCAGCAGACGGGAATTCAAATCAACCTTTAATGTTCACACCTTTTAACAATACAAACAACTGAAACAATAAACTTTAAATATAGGCTGTAGTAGCGACGGTGAATTCACCTGAGGCAAGTTTACTTCTCACCAACTCCATCTTCTTCTCCAGGCTAAAGGCGTGCACGCAGCGGCGTCAGGTCTGCCCCCGCCCCTCTCCATGATGCACGTTACACGCAGCAGCCAGACTTTCTTTACGGTGAACAGCAGCGATGATTAATAAATGTTTTATTTATTTTTTTGAGCGGAAAAGATTAAGCCCGAGGTCCGACCCGACCCGAGTCATTTGATTATATTTTCGACCCGAACCCGCGGGTCCCGTCGGGTTTGTCGGGCCGACCCGACCCGTTGAGAACTCTAGTGTGGATGTTAATATAGTTATTGTTATAGTTATATTTATAGTTATCGCTCTTTGTGTGAACGGGCCTGTTTTTGTAGGTGGCGACAAGTGAAGTGACTGTTACGAAAGGCATTTGTCTTAGAATCATTCATTCAAGAGATTCAAGAGAAACGCTGATTCACCCAGGAATGAAACAAGTGAAATATTTACGAGTGAGTCATTTAATCATTCTGCCTTTCTTTTTCTCTCTTTTTACTTCTCTTTGTGTAGGTGATAAAGGGCTGGGGATCAGTATTATAGGGATGGGTGTTGGGGCAGACCAGGGTCTGGAGAAACTGGGCATCTTCGTCAAGACCATCACGCAGGATGGAGCCGCGGAGAGAGATGGGAGGTGAGATCTTTTGATTCATCAAAAGATTATAAGTTTACACCGGTACTGTAGAATTTCACACAACAAGCAGTGAATTACTGAGCAGGGCAGTAATTATCAGTTACCAGCTGTGACACATCTGGAACCTCACATGTAGCCTCCTTTACATGGGGTTTACTGTGGGTTTTTACACCTGCTTTTCATCCAGCACACGAAAAAAACACACACCTCTCCTCAACAGGTCCTGATATTCTATATTAGAGCCGCACAATCATTTGTTAAAAGATTGTGATCTCGATTCCAACACACAACCGATTCCTAAATGACAACAATCCGGCTATGTTTATTAAACATTTGACAAGTACGATCACAGTGAACATTCAGACCTGCGTTGCCGCTGATCCAGAGAGCAGTTGACATACATAGATATGAAACTGCTTCACAAACAGTCTTTTCAATCATTTCTGTCTTACAATTATTCAAATTAAGTTTGGATATAAACACTGATGTCTGCGGTAGTGATTAAATTAGAGCAAATCACCTTTCGAAAGTAACTTGACGCTTCAAATTAACGATTGCATCAATTACATTGCTACACCAGTAGGTGGCGACAAGTGAAGTGACTGTTACAAAAGGCATTTGTCTTAGAATCATTAATTTAAGAAATTCAAGAGAAACGCTGATTCCTCCAGGAATGAAACAAGTGAAGTCTGAGTGAGTCATTGAATCATTCATTCAAACCGTAAATTTTTTTTAAAAAATAATAATTATTCAAATTAAGTACAAAATGTTAATGTTTAAATCAGGACTGCAGCAATTAACATTTTGTCAGAACCTCTAGTAAGTTACATTTTGTTTTGTTTATTTTGTCCATAATCACGGGGAGAATCGTGATCTCTTAAAAAAAAAAAAGAAAAAAAAGATTTGTGCAGCTCTTTCATATATTAGGCTATAAATATATGATCCAATATATGACTTGTCAGGATCCTAATCAGACCAATCGTCCAAATTATTGGAGCCAGCAAGTTTTTTCTTTTATTAATACTTTTTCCTGCCAGTCTGCATTAAATTGATAAAATGTAATTGTAAAGACTTTTAGATTTTTATAAATGATTTCTGTCAAATAAATGTTTGATTTTTTTTTTTTTTGACTTTCTATTCATCAAATAATCCTGAAAAAATTGTCACATTTTTCACAAAAATATGAAGAGGCTCGACTGTTTTTAGCATTGATAATAATCAGAAATGTTTCTTCAGCAGCAAATCAGTATATTAGAATGATTTCTGAAGGATCATGTGACACTGACGACTGGAGTAATGATGCTGAAAAATTCAGCTTTTATCACAGGAATAAATTACATTTTAAAATATATTCAAATACAAAACAGTTATTTTAAATTGTAATATTTCACAATATTTCTGTTTTTTAAATCAAATAAATGCAGCCTTGAAAAGCATAAGAGACTTCCTTCAAAAACATGAAAAAGTCTGACCCCGACCCCAAGCTTTTGAACAGTGTGCGCGCGGGTGAACCCTGTTTCGGGTCACGTTGCAGCTGCTGTCGTGGTTGGGCATGTCTATGTTCTGCTTCCTGAGGGCAACTGAAGCAGGACACACACGTTTGATCTCTCTGATCGGCTGTCGAACGTTGTCTCTCCAAACACACTGCATTTATGTCTCTGTCACAGCACAGAAAACACACTTCCTCTTCCCTGTGAATCTCAGCATTCGCTGCCAGCTGCTGACTCTTTGAAATACTCAGTGCTGTGTGGAAAAAGCAACCCAGCTGGGTATCAGGCCTCAGAGGTGTCAGCCGTAAACATGTTGTGATGTGTAGTTCGAGTGCAGATTAGGTGTGAGAAGAGTTAGCAGTCTGTCTTTGCCCAGAGAGGTGCGATTACTCATTCAGTGAGTCATGAACATGCGCTTAGCTTGTATTTTACGTGTCACAGTGCAGCATTAAGCAGCACTTTTACAACAGTGTGAAGTACATACAATGAAAAGATCCAGATGTTTAACATCGCCAGAGTGTCAACTTTTAGAGGATTACATTACAGTGGGGTTTGGAGCTTTGGTGAGGGCGATGTGTGTTTTGTAATCGGATATTAATGTAAATTGTTACTTTTTGAATTACATATAATTTTATTTCATGCATTTACTTCAAAACATCTGCACAAAGTATGCTGCCATATCTCAGGCCTGTAAAAAATTATATGATCAGTAAGTCATCGCAACATGTTTTACATGACTTTAGCTCATAAAAATAAGTAATTTCAACTTTTTTTATTAGTTTTACAAAATTGAACTTTGTTTAATATAATTTGAATTTAAATCATATTCTTTTTCTATTTTAATATATTTTAAGCTGTAATTTATTCCTATGATCAAAGCTGAATTTTCAGCATCATTACTCCAGTCTTCAGTGTCACATGATCCTTCAGAATCCTGAAAAAAAGAAAATTTAGCAGCAAAATAATAAAAATCATTGTTAATAATTGAGAATCAAAAAGTAATTGATAATAACTGCGCAGGTGTAACAGGTATTCAAATTGTGATAACAAATTGTAATTGTAAAATATTTCACAATGTTAATGTTTTTCTTTTTTGTCAAATAACTGCAGCTTTGGTGAGCAAAAGAGACTTCTTTCAAAAAACATAAAAATATTTTATCATACTAAACTTTAGATCGGTAGTGTATATTGACGCAAGTGCTACAGTAATACACTAAAATGTGTTTTGTTTAAGCTACTTTTTGTTAGGAATAAATAATGATGAATATCTACATATAACAATGCAAGAATGTGTAACTTTTGAAAGTAACATTTCGCTACACTGGTTTGAGGTGTCACTAATATTGTTTGCTGTTTGGTTTGTAACTTAATTATACATTAATAGGTGCTTAATGAGACACTTAAAAAATCAAGATTACTTTTGTCAATGCAACGCATTAAACCTCATCGTGTTCTGTTCCAGGATCCAGGTGAATGATCAGATTGTGGAGGTGGATGGCATCAGTCTGGTTGGTGTGACGCAACACTTTGCTGCGACCGTCCTCAAGAACACGAAGGGAACTGTCAGGTCAGTTCTGCTCCGTCTGCTTGTTACATCAGTGGTTCTCGAAGTGTGTGGCGACGACTGCAGGGCAGAAAAAGAAAACAAAAATACAAAAACTGCTGTGGAAAAGGCATTCGAGTGTGTAAATGGCGGTTGGCTCTGTGCCTTATAAAGCGGCACCAAATGCCAAATTCCTCAGAATTTTTCCTCTTCAGACCGTTGACTTTGCACTGTCTGAACAAGCCCAAGATCATCACCGTAAAGCTGCATCTCTTCAGCGATCGGCATCGCAAGCTGTGAACTCGCCGCTCCGCTGCCGTGTACAAGAAGCCGAGCTCGTGAGGCAGCCGTCAAAAGAGCTGCACATTGTCCAAACAAATCAGCATCACTGAAATATTTGAAAATCTTTACATTTTCATCATTTTTTTGTGAAATTATTTGGTAGGCAGAGGTGGGGTTTTTAAAGGTTTAAAGGGGAGTGCAACCAGAAGAGTGTGAGAACCACTGAGATACATAAATATGAAGTCTTCTGTTATGGGTTAGAAGTTTTAGTCTCTTCAGTCTAGTTGGGTTAAGTGTGGTCATTAGAATTTTCTAATAGTCTTGTGTTGGCAGGTGTGCCACATCACGCCTTAATCTGGCCTTAAACACCCTTCAAATAGACGAGAAGAGACCTGACATGTAAAGCGATCTAGCATAGCTGTTATATTTACATGATGAAAACGGGCTTGTTGATTGGTCATGAGACTTAGGGTGTGTTCACACTTGGCACACTTGAGATTGCTCTGTTAGTGTGGTTCTTTTTAATACGTGTGAGAATGCTTGCCATCCGAACCCTGGTGTGCACCAAACAAGTGGACCGAGACACGACTTCCAAACGATTGCTCTGTTAGTGCTGCCATCTGAACCCTGGTCCGCACCAAACTAGCAGAACAAACCCCTGAAAACGACCAATTTGTGCTTCAAATGAACACACACACAGTAAACAACCCTGCTGACACATACAACAGGTCTGAATTTATGTAAGATCCCCAACATGATAAAAAATAACTGCTCAAACAGCTTTTCCCTATTCTTGCAAGTGAATGCTGGGCAGCAGATGAAGCAGTTTTATTTCGCTCACCAGTTAGAGACGGGCCAGACCTTTGAGGAGCGATTAAGTGCTCTCTGGAAATTTTCAGGGACTGGGTCAAGAGATTCAGAAGGAACCAACTCAGGTTTAGCAGAATGAGTACATTCAAAAGTCATTCCCTAAGATAAGGCTTACCCCTTTCACTGGAAACACAGGTCGTACACCAAGAGGAACTGCACCTTTAACCAGATCAGATTTAAGGTACACCATATGCACACCCTAACTCAATAATACCGTGGACCAGCACATCAGTACCAGAGTATCTTTTGACAGAGAACGGCATAATATCAGCTAAAGTAAGAGATTAAGAGATTGTGCTGCACCAGCGTCTCTTAAAAGAAAAGTCTCTTACTAAGAGAGTTAGCATTAAGGGAGTGTGGGCGCGACCTTTATCACAAACATGCTTGTTATCAGAGCGTTCGACAACAGACTGTGTCTGTTCTTTTCGACGGATCATACATTTCTCTTTTAGACTTCTCAACGCCTGCAGACTGATGTTTAGACAAACCTGTGGGTAAGCACAAACTCATCTGCTATCGCTGTAGCTTCAGAGAGTGTGTTTACCTTTTGCTCAGTTAAGTGAACTGCTATGTTCTCAGGTGCACATGCTTTGAACTCTTCTAGTAAGATAAGCTCTTGCTCAACTGCTGAAGACTTGTGACCTTAATATAGAGAGACACCACTTCTCAAAGTGTTTTCTTCTCTCCAGTGAACTCTACCTACATTTTGTTTGGCTGGTTTTATTACATTTCGGAAGTCTTGGTGGTAAGCTTGAAGTATGATCCCACCTCAGCTTCTCTAAATGGCGGTGTGAGTTTCATGTACTTCATGACATCAGGGATCAGCTGGTTATCGCTTACCGGCAGGGCTTGACATTAACACGGTTGAATTTTATATATAATATATATTTTTCGATTGTAGTCTTTTAAAAAGGCCTCTGAAATAATAAACTAAGTGCAATGTAGTGTTGTCAAAAGATTTATTGATACTGAAAAATCTGAAACGCTTCTAATACTCATATTTTGCAGAATAGATACATGATATCAGCTGCGCTTTCTCGCTCTCTCATCTCTCCGACAGCGAGTTACACACAAACCCGTTTCCCCTCACTCACTTGTTTCATTTGCTCCAGATGAATATTGTTGGTGTTTCAGGGCTTGAATTTCAGCATGAGTTTGCATAATTGTTAGCCTGGAAATCCAGACCTAAATCTGAAAGATTAATGGTCTGGCATCGACTAATGTAAATCAGCCAGCTCGAGGGGCGGCACCAAGCATGCATTTGAAAATCTCACTGCACGCAATTGGATAACACTACGACCAATCACAACAAGCCCCATACGCTTAGCTACCAGCGGAGCTAACTGGTAGATTAGACTCTTGCCGTATCCGGTCGGCAAAACAGCAAAAACGCCCTTTTTGCAAAGGAACGATTCGAGTGGCGTCTTCTGTTCCTGTTTTAGATAAAAAGCCAAGTCTAACTCGTTCATTGTAGCGGCCAAAGCAGTTTCAAACAACTGGTGTTCATCCATAGCCATCTTGCAATGTTTACTAATGACTTCGACGTCACAGCGCTGTCGTCATCTTTAGCTCGCCTCTGGCCCGCCTATATCAGATAACCCGATGTGATTGGTGCAGCTCGCATATTTAATGAGCATCATTACTCGACACCAGAGTAACTCGCTGAGCAAATTCAACTTGTGCTCTCGCGAGAACTCTGGATTTCCAGGGCACATAATTGAACTCATTCCCACAGATTTTGTGCTCACCCAAAGTGTGCGCACATAAAGCCGCCTCTCAGTACTAAATTGAGTTCTTTTTCGCTGCTTATTGCGCTTAAACAGTCAAATACACACAAAACAATGTCAAAATGCCGGTTTTGGCGAGTATTCACGTAAACACAGTCAGTTATGTTTTACACAGTCACTAATGAAAACATGAAGGAACCAGATTTGTTAAATTCCTAATTATAAAGGCCTGTACACACACCAAGAATGGCTTTACAGTTGTGCTCTATTTGCTCTCTAGCAATTGCTTAAAAAAATATGACTGCTCTTAATGCTCATATTTCTCTGTAGGCTCTGGGCTACCAGCCCCCCACATGCAAATAAACAATATGCACACTCATACAGGCTCTGTTGTTTCCTCTCCACCTGATCAGCAGATCAGTATACGTTACACACATAATCATCCTTGTTTCCGTCTTGCTCACCTGTCACTCTCCCCGTGCAGGTTTCTGATTGGCCGAGAGAAGCCGGGCGCTCAGAGTGAGGTGGCGCGTCTGATCAGCGAGACCCTCGAGCAGGAACGCCAGCAGCAGCAGGTGGACGACGTGTACGAGCAGTCTACTGAGGAGGTCAGTCAAGCACATCTACTGGGCCTTTCTGCTTACATCTGTGCGTTCTACAAGTTTGAAGTGATTTTGTGGAGAGTATGCAGAGCTACTTCTGTACTGTAGTTTAGTATCAGTACACTTCTGTATGTTCCTGTTGATGTTATTGTTGATGTTGATTGTTAATTATTGGTTATAGTTGTTCCTAAAGTTCATAAGTGTACCAATTAGCTTACTTCCTCTCAGTTAGTGGTTTGCGGCATGTTATTTATGATGTCAATCATACATTATTTGTTATAGTTATGGGATCTACTAACTGGATCATGCTAAACTTTGGACCAGACGTACCTTTTTAACTTTATTTTAATCTTGTCAGAGGGTTTTAAGGTGCAGTCATATTTACCTACGCTTGGGGAAATCCATAACAGAAGATGGACGTGTCTGACAGTTGCGCTTGCGTCTTTTGCAGCATCTCAAGCATGACACGGCATTCGAAAAACGTGCCGTTCAGTTTAAAAAGTTAAAGGGATGGTTCACCCAAAAATGAAAATTCTGTCATCATTTACTCACCCTCAAGTTGTTCTAATCCTGTATTAGTTTCTTTCTTCTGCTGGACTCGAAAGAAGATATTTTGAATACACTGCGCAGCCGAGTTTAAGCATCTCCAGGCTTTTTCAGCTGTAATCTCCTCAGAGCTGCTTTGTGTTGAATGTTCTCAAGTATGCAAACTATATGTAAAAATGCACCATGTTGAATGAGGAAACAGATTTGTGAGTTCATTCACAATCGAAATCGGGTTTATACCTGTCGAGTCACTCTGTTTTTCAGGTACGTTTTGCCTGTCAATTCTAAATGGTTAATGTTTTACCAGCTATGTAAAATATGTGTGTGTGTGTTTGTGTCTGATGTCTTCACAGGACGAGCACTACGAGGATGAGGAGGAAGGGGGGGAGGATGTCATCCTGGGTTCCAGTTTCGGCAGGAGGAACGTGGAAGTGTACGACCTGCCAGAGAGCGAAGAAGTGTTCCTGCCATCAAACATGGACACCACTCAGCTAATGTTCAGATTTAAAGAGGTAGCACCTCGTGCTTTTCATTTCACTTGTTTTTTTTTATAGTTTGCCATGAATGATTTCTTAATTCTTTGTATATTCTGTTTTAATTTCAGCTCCAGATTAAACACACCATTGCAGAGGCGGAAGTAGATGAACTAAAAGAGAGAGTACGAACTTACGAACCATCGTATACACTGGTATCAAACGTATAAGCAGTTCCTGTGTGTTTTAACGGTGATGTTTGTTTGATGATGTAGTTGAGGGATTCGTCGGAGGAGCGTGCGGCGTGGGAAGCGAGGGAAGCTCAGTTAGAGAGGAGCGTTCAGGAAAACTCGGAGAGAATTGTCCAGATGGAGAAGAACTGGCTGGAGGCTCAGGCTCTCTGCAAAAGCATCAACGAGCAGCTCAATGACACGCAGGGCCAATATGAAGCTCTGGATAAGAAATACAGCAAAGCCAAGAAGCTGCTCAAAGACTATCAGCAGAAGTGAGTGGAGAACAACACTAACCTCTCCATTAATGTTACCTAACATTTTAATTTTAATTTCTGCGGTTGTTATCGGGGAATAAAATAACACTGGATGGCGCGATTGACCAATCAGAATCAAGTATTCCACAGAGTTTATAAGCAGTGTTTATACGCTATCATTCAAAGGTTTGGGGTTTCAAAGAAATTTATATTTTATTCAGCAAGGATGCATTAAATTGATTAAAAGTACAGCATAATGTTACAAAATATTTCCATTTCCAATAACATAAAACAAACAAACAAAACAAAGACTTTTTTTGTTGTGAAAATTTCTGTTCATCGAATAATCCGGAAAAATAAACCGTAATCACGGTTTCCACAAAAAAAAATTACAGTCCTTCTGTCACACACAGCTGTCATCAAAACTCTGGGAATATAGTCTGCATGTTGTTTGGACTTTTATTTTACTGCTTTTTGTCCTTTTTACACTTGGAATAGTCACAGTATGTTTTAATTGTATGAACAATTTCCTTCAGTGTTTCACAGTAGAAAGTTATCCAGATCTGGAATGAAATGAGAGTGATAATCCTTTTCAGTCAACTAACCCTTTAGAGCGGGGCTTAAATTTTTCCTTAAGAGTTCAGAGATTCTGATTGGCTGGATGTGTGTGTGTGTGTGTGTGTGTGTGTTGTAGAGAGGTGGAGTTTGAGCAGAGGGAGGACGAGTTAAGGAGAACTCTGGAGGAGAGAGAGGCTTCATATAAAACTCAGATAGAGGATCTGCAGCAGAGGGTGAGAAGTTGAACATGAACAGAAACACACTCACACACACACAGCTTTCATGTTCTCTGACTTCCACCTGTCAATCTCTCTCGGTGTAGTTGACCAAGCTTGAATCTGGCGGTGGTCGTCATGAGTCTTCACTGTCGGGCAGTAAGTCTGCAGATTCACTTCTTTTGGGTGAGTTAAACCTCTTGCTGTTGTTTTAATAGCTCTCTGATTCCAAGAAGGATTCTTTGATTTTGAGGTCATGCTGAGCCTATACTGAAGTTAAAACAATTGGGATCAGTCACAGAAACAGAGAAAACTGAGGAGTAGCAACAAGAAAGATGCACTATTAAGCTAAATAAGCATGAAACAGACTTTTCACATGGGAAATCCACTCTCAGTGTTGGGATGACCTTTTTTTTACATGTTCAGCTTTCTTTTGTGTGTAATGTTGCTGTTTGAGGATGAAAAAGTCTCTATATTCTCTATATCAGTGCTCACTGTTTCTCAACTCCCTGAAAATGTTGTCACACGTCACACTATTAGATAGTAATAATAGTTAGTAGTGTGTTGAAACGTGCGGTTATTGTAAGGGATGGGACATTTCCCAAACACACTCGAATCGCTTGACGGGTTGAGCATTTAATATTGGACAATATTTGACAATAGAAATGTTGAACGACCGACAGTAATGTCCATTGATGCAAACTAATCGTTTTTTTTTTTTTTTTTGCCATTATGAGTTGAAAATTAAACATAGTGTGAAGGGCCTTAAAAGAACATGTTTGTTGATGATTTTTTTTATTGATTGACCCTTATAAAATCTTTCCCCGACAGATTTTTTGAAAAAAGTTTCCAGCCAGCACTAGCATTTTTTTAAAATCATTTTCACAAAAGTTTCATGGCCCCCAGAATATTTTTTTAATGAATATCTGAAGATGCAATATATCAAAAGAAAGAATAGACACTCTGCTTTTATTTTTATTTTTAACTGTTTTATTGTAGCGTCATGTATTCCTTTTTTGAATCAACATTTGAATGTAGGTAAGTTTCATAAAAAAAGCAACATTTTGAGCGAAAAGCTGAGAAAATCTCGTTTTTATCAAAGCCTACATCTGAATCAGAGTCAGAACGATGATCAAAACACAGATGGAGTAAATCGACTCCATCAACACCCCTTCACAGTCCTGTAGCTCGTCCTGGGTCAACATTTCATTCAGTAACATTAGGCAGTTTTGATTTATACGCTGTTTAATGTTGATGATCATGTACATAAACATCTGGTTACATATGCTATGGCTTGTTTCTGCTTCTTCTTTGCCTGTGTTTTAAACTGGATATTCAGTACTCTTTCAGAAGATAATAGCGCCCCCTACCCAGTGCCAGCTGGTGCTGAAAAATAATTTGGGGGGCACAAACAAACTGAATTATTAATGCAGGACCGAATGTAGGCTAACTGTTAAATAACCATTCTAACATTGCAACTTTACAATCTAAAAACAAAATAATGCTTTTTAAAGTAGTAGTTAAATTCACTAAACTTAAAATGAAAATAAATAAAAACAAAACTGATATCATAAAAATACACAATTCTATAGCACATTTATGTTCACCAACAACAACAAATATTCAACAAAAAATATTTTAGGAAAATACAAGTGTTAATGTATATTTTAGTCAGAATTATTGCGCTCCTTTTCTATTGAGCTCCGTCTGGATGCACACGGCGGCGCTCGTTCACGGAAGTTTAGCTTTCAGAAGCTCGTCCACTCATGACAGCAAAATGGGAATATTTTCTTGACTTTCTAACATTTACAGATGGAGAATATGTCCGTGAAATGTAAGTTATGCACTGAGGAAATTATTGGATGTCACTTCAGCTTAAAGATTATTAATAGAGGTATATTTGTTTCCACCAATCGCTGCACAAGTTAAGGTTACGTATGATGACGAAAGCACGTTAGTGCGAGCCCTCCCAGAACCCATAGAGAATGCATTGCAGTGCCTGTAGTTAGAAAAGTAAAAATCTTTGTATGGAAGTCTATGGGAACACTCTGAAATCGCCCAAAAAGAGGCGGATCTCCACAGAACGTGACTTGACGCTGATTGGACTATATCCAGAGGCAGAACAACAGTGACGGCTGGCGTAACTCTGTGGTTGAATGCGAATGTGATTGTTGCCCAATCGCCCTAATGAAGAAACCGCCCTTTCCCTACCATATAACAGTGAAAACACGGGAGGGAAGGGAAAAGCAGGGAAGCTTTGTCTCATAAATGACAGAAAATTCCATCAATTGCGGGGAACGAGTTAAACTCTTTAGGTGCGGTCACATTAGCGAAATTTTGTAGGAAAAAAAGGTCAATTGTCAGTAGCGTAGATGTACGAAGCACTGTTCACACAGAAGTCACTTTCAAACCAGGCAGCTTTCTGACATCAGCGGTGAACACGAGTGGAATCTGCATGGTGAACTTCTTCGCTCTAAGTCAAAACTCCCAATTGCCCAATTGAAATGACTGGATTTCACCCACAAAATTTTGCAGAGCAATGGCAAATGTGACCGCACCGTTCTATCTTTTCAAAATATGGTTTGATCCAGGCAAACAAAGCTCAGCCAGACATACAGAATACAGATATACGGAAAATTCAATTCCCTGAGAAAACTGTGTACAAATGGACCAGAGCGTCTTAAATTCTGCCCACACTGTATATAGTACAATACATTTACGGGGAATGAGTGAGTAATTTAGACAATTGGAGAGCTTTCCAAAGATCTCCAAAAGCATTGGTTGATGATTGGTGGATTGTTCTCCAGGAGCGGACTGGAGTGAGGTGGTTCCCGAGACGGAGCGTTTGGACACCAGCGCCCATCGTGCAAGAGCCCATCTGGCTCAGAGGTCCAAACGCCAGCCCCCGTCCCGAAGCAAACTGAAAGAGACGCTCAGCTCCCCGACGGGACAAGCACAGGTCACAAAGAGCTCGAGATATTCATGAGCAGTTGACTGCTGAAAAAACCCAATTCATCTCGTTTAATGTCTCTGACGTTTGTCTCTATTCCAGGGTGAGGACGAGAGCGAGTCTTTGAGTCCAGATTCTCCACCGTCTCGTAGGAGATCAATCCAGGAGAGTTTGTCCCTGCCGGTGGCCATATCTTCCCCTGCTAACCACCCGAAGGATGAAGGATCTGTTACGAGCAGCAGCCAATCAGTGCAGAGGGATCCTCAGGGCCCCGCCCTCTCGCCCCCCAAAGACTCCTCCCCCTCCAGCTTCCTGAGGAACGTGAAGAAGAGAGAGTCCAAAGGCAAGGGCAAAGAGAGCAAAGAGGTCAAAGGTAACTTGCTGGATTTAGGATCCTATTAGCATGGAGCTTTTTACAATTATCTATTTTCCGCCTAGCAACAGCAATATGATCAAAAAAAGACCTATTCAGTAATTATTATACAGATAGTTCTGTCTCCAAATTCTGAAAAAATAAGCATTGCTCAATAAAAGTGTTAATTTCTTTTAAAAAAACTTCAAATTGCATCTACAAATAATGGCATTTGTTTGCACGTCCTGACTGTGTTTCCTGACATAATTAATGAAAGGAATGTCAAATAAAGCACAAACACATGACAAAATTTGTGCCAAACACAGTTTTAATGGGACAATATGCACAGAAATATTAAAATAATGGCTGAATCTTATACGAAATTCAAAAACATTCCAGAGAGTTTTAAGGCCTGTTCACATCAAGAGCCATAACTATAAATATAACTATAACAATAACGAAAAATATATTGTTCTAAAAATAATTAGCAAAGAATAGCAGAGTTCCCACCACAACTATAATGATAACGTCACAGAGAAATGATATCGTTGGAATCACTTTCAGAATGATTTTTTCCAGCTGATGAATGATAAACACAATGACAGCCAATCAGAATCTCTATAGAGCTTGAGCATTTAAAGCGGCAGACGACAAAACTCAGCGTATAATAAACAGAACGTTATCTTCCGCTTGTGTAGACGCTGCTATAGTTATCATTATAGTTATATTTACAGTTATTGTTCTCGGTGTGAACGGGCCTTTAGCCTGGCAGACATGATCACTAGAAATGTTGCACTGAAATGGCTTGTTAAAGTAGTCCAGCTGTTGAGTGATTTTGCCCCAAAGAGTTTTCTCATTACTGCGACAAGAAAGTGCAAATCATTTCATGTTAGCCTGGCCATCAGATGTTTGTCTGTGTTTGTGCTCTGATACAGTTCTGTTATTTATTTCAGACGAGTCTAATGATGCAGCTGGAAAAACCAAAAGAAGATTCCCAGATTTTGGGTTGGTGCAAAACAACAAATCCCCACCATCATCCATAGTATCTTACAATATCAATAAATGAGCCTCTAATGGTTTACTGTGAAGTTTTTTCTTATTATAAGTTCATTATGGATTGTGTTGTTGTATATAATGCATGTTGTTTCTCTGATAGTGGTTTAAGGAAATCTGGAGGAAAGGGGAAAAAAATGAACAAAGACTCTACAAGGGCGTCACTGGACAGCAGGTACACATGAACACACACATACACTGATGATCCAAATCCATTTGACATTAGAGGTTTGTCAGTGTGAAAGCTGTTTTCCCAAATCTGCTCCTCTGTAAGGAACCATCATTTTGCGTTCTGCAAAGTTTGCTGCTTCTGTATTTGAAGATTTTTTTTGTTATGCTGTAAAACAATGATCAGCATTTAATTTTTTAAGGTTTTAAAGGCTTTTATTGGCAAAAACATTCAATGCATGCAAGGAGTCAATATTTACAGTGTTGAATCATCATCATCATCTTCATAACCTCTGTAATTCACTCAGTCATGCTGGATATCAGCGTCTGGGCCAAATCCTGACTGATGGCAATCCATTCTTGCTTTATTAGCGCAATCTGATCACTTCTGCTTGTCCACTCGCCTTTTAAGGACGGACCACAGGTTCTCTATGGGATTAAGATCCGGGGAGTTGCCTGGCTACGGATCAAACATTTAAATGTAATGATCTCCGAGGCACTTCATTATCCCTCTTGCCTTGTTTTGACATGGCGCTCCATCATGCTGGAAAATGCACTTATCACCAGATTGCTCCTGGACCGTTGGGAGAAGCTGCTCATGCTGGACGTTTTGAGACCATTCTTTATTCATGGGAGTGTTTCGGGGCAGAATTGCCGCTCCCTTGGATGAAAAGCAACCCCTACACATGGACGGTCTCAGGATGCTTCTCTGTTGGCACGACACCAGACTCATGGTAGCGTTCGCCTCTTCTTCTCCGGACAGTCGATTTTCCAGATGTCCCAAGCAGTCGAAAGGAGGCTTCATCAGAGGAAATAACATTGCACCAGTCTTCCGCTGTCCAATCCTTGAACCTCCTGCTGAATTTCAGTCTGTCCTTGATGATTTTCTTGGAGAGAAGTGGCTTCTTTGTTGTCCTTCTTGAGTCCAGGCCGTGGTCCAGAAGTTTTCACCAAAGTTCTTTCAGGTCCAATATTCTTTGCAGCTATTTCCACACATGCAAGGCGATGATGGCTGCACGTCTTTGTTTGAAAGTAACCACTGCAAACCTAAGAACACATTGGTTGGAAGGGAACCTTTAATAGTCTGCTTTGATAATCCAATCAGAATGATAGAGTGATACTTGTTCACGCTTTCCCATATGCTGATGATATGATGTTAGCTGGTTATTTCATGCCAGGGCCAAAACAGGGAAATTTGGGTTTTGAAAAAGGTCATTTTTTTTGCAATTATTTAAAATGCATCTGTTCACAATAAACTTGAAACATTGTGAAGCAGTACCACAACAACTGAAGCTAAACACAAACTTTATGTCACTGCCAACACTGTATTGGCTCTACTCATGTCTGGTCTTGGTGTTGCAGGGGTTCAGCTGAGTTACTGGAGGAGTCCGGGATGCGAGTCTCTCCCTCAGAGTCCATGACCTCCATCCCCACCTGCATGCCCTTCTCCTGGTTTGGAGAGAAGGACAAAGAGCGAGACCGAGAGCCGTCGTCCTCCACCAGCAGTCTCCCGTACACCACTGCAGAAGCCAGCGAACACACACACAACTCCAAGAACAAGGTGAGAACTTCTTCTCTCACGGGGCTACGTTCTGCGCAAGAAACCTGAATTTGATTCGCTTGCACGGATTAAAACTAATTCAGAACGGTTAGAGAACTGTTAGATGACTATTAATTGACTGAGTTTGTATATGGGAATTTGACACCATTTATAAAACAATTATCTTACTATGTGGAATGTGAATTCTGACACCACTATCTGGTATCATGGTACTTACATATCTTGTACTTAATTCATATATTGACCCTTGTAGTTTCAGATCTAAATAATATGAAAATCAAAATGTCTAAATATATCAAATTTAACACATATGTGGCACATTTCACAAATAGAATACAAAAAAGTATTATATGAGCTGTTTTTTGTGTTCATTTCTAGCAATAAACATTAAACAAGCTTAAAAATCAAGCAAAATTGATCAAATTAAGCCTAGTTTTTAAAACTAAATAGTATTCATGCTAAGTGAATCATGTTATAAAATAGTTTATGCTTCTCTTTAATGCTTCTCACAACAGAAACATGAGATCTGTGCATTTAAGGCTTTTTTTTTTAAGTCAAGGGACACCAACGTGTATCATATGATTCATATTCATAAAAAAATGTCCATCATCTACATGCCGTTCACAAGTTTGGGTTTGGTAAGATATTTTCATGTTTTCGAAAGAAGTCTCTTCTGCTCACCAAGGCTGCATTTATTTGAGCAAAAATACAGTAATATTGTGAAATATAATAAGAACTGTTTTCTATTTGAATATATTGTAAAATGTGACCAAAGCTGAATTTTCAGCATCATTACTCCAGTCTTCAGTGTCACATGATCATTCTAAGATGATGATTTGATGCTCAAGAAACATTTATGATTATTATCAATGTTAAAAACAGTTGTGCTGCTTCGTATCTTTATAGAAACTAGGATATATATTTTTTCAGAATTCTTTGATGAATATAATCTGAAATATATAAATATTTTGTAATAATGTAAAAGTATTTACTGTCACATTTGATCAATTTAATGCATTCTTTCCTAAAAACAAAAAAAAACTTGGTGATCCCAAACTTTTGAACAGTAGTGTATGTACTGTTGACACTGTCTAGTTTATATCATCGCTTGTAAAAGTGAGTCATATGGGAGAACTAACCAGCTTTCTAGCAACACACGACTAAAACTAAACAACAAACAACAAATATCTGGCATCCAGCTGGACTTGGTTCAGTTTGTTTTCAATTGTGAGATGCTAAGAGAAGCAGTGTCAAAGTGTCCTGGGATGAAGTCTGCAGGCATGTGGATGTGATCAATAACCGGACGCGTGCGTGTGCTCAGAATATGACTTTGAACCGCATCCGGCTGAAGCGTGTTTGGGACAGTGATGTCATATTATTAACCCCTCTCCCCGAACAGACAAACCTCTCCTGGTCTTCTCTGTTCAGTCGCTCCTTAGATTTGGTACAGTATATTTTCTCTTATAGACGCTCAAATTGAATCTAGCGATGTAGTGAAATTCTAGCTGAATATCAAACCTAGTGTCTAGCATTAATAGTTGTAGAATCACATTAGTGTGTATGTGTTTGTTCTGAATGCAGTGCACTAGATGCATGATGCTGCTTATTATTTAATCAGATTTATTTGTACAATCACTCTTTCTTTTTTTTTCTCAAATGATTATTTTTCCAGCCTCCAAATACAGGCTTCTGTTGTCATTAAAACAACATTGTTGCTTGTAGATGCATTACGCTGCTTGTCTGGTTTAGTATGTGCTGTTATGTTGTAGTTGTAGGTAAGTGGGGATTGACCGATATGAGTTGGGCGATGTAATGCAATATTAATAGGGCTGGGTTGAACATATTGATTACTTTCTTTTTGATGAGCCGATATTGATTCTTAAATCCCAAGAACAATTCTGTTGATGCATGAAAAAAACAACAAATGTGTAGCGCGCTTCCCATCCAGTAATCACAATGAGCTTTAGTTTAGTTACTTTTGATAAGAAACAAAGTCAATTTTATCACGAAATTCAAACATATGTGGTTTTGTCGCTCTTCAAGCAGCACATAAACCGATCATCTTTACTACTAGTTATAGCATGAAATAAACATTAATGAACATCAGAAGGAATGATGAAAGAAACAGTACTTTTACTTTACTGTAACCTACTGAAATGTTATCATGTAATCGCTGTTTCAACCGCAGAAAGACGTCTATAAAACAGCTTGTAAACAATGTTGGGTAATGTTACATTTACCTCAGAAAAGTCATTCAATGACCATATCTCTATAGTTAGCTGTACAAAAATAACTAGAGAGGAGAATTGTAATAAATATATGCAGTATATTGCATATTCATTATATTTTTACTCAAGCTGTTAGTTGTTTACTGATTAATAAATCTTTCAGGAAAACAACCATTGTTTAAATGTTTATATTTGAACAAATGGAGTATAGAAACATACAAATTTTATTAAAAGAAGTTAAGAAGTTAATTTTAAATGTTTGTAGACAACTCAGTTTTTATTTGAGTTTTAATTATATCTAGCAATTGAAGAGTTTGGACTCTTGTAATGTTCTGACGGACTAGTTTACAGCATTAGTGGGTTGATATTTTATATATTATATTATGTACTGTAGCTGATATACAGTATAACCAAATGAATCAATATCAAAACTGAATTTAATCAAAGCTTGTGAATTGGAATCTAATCGATTCAAGAAACCAGTAACAAGTAGAGCTGCACGATTCTGGATAAACTGAGAATTAAAATTAAAATTTGAATTAATTAGTTTTTGGGAAAAAAAAATCAGTTAGAATGAATGATTCAATGATTCACTCATAATGACTCTACTTGTTTCATTGCTGGATGAATCAGCGTTTTTAGATGAATCTCTTGAATGAATGATTCAACGATAAAAACATTTATAAGTCATTTGTCGCCACCTACTGGTGATTTAATTGATACAATAAACTTTTATCCTAGTACTTCTGGGATACAGAAATGATGATACCGTAAATAATGTGCTGTACATACACACACACACACGCAGCATTTTATGTACAATCAGCAGGACTAGAATGTGTTTGTGTTTTAGTCATCTTAATTGATTGAGATGCTCTGCGGCTGTGCATCAGCTCACTCTCTAGGCGTAAAGAGCTGAAAATCCCCCAGTCTTTGTGTTTGGATAACAAATCCTGCTTTCTGTGCCCGTTCCAGAGTTTGTCAGTGCTAGATGATTCGAACCATAGCAGTCCTGCTTCAGATTTTTCTGGGCTGGTGGTGGAGCCCAACCTGTCGGGCCGCTCTCATACACTAACCTTCTCCTCCAGCGAGGTGAGTGCAGATCAGACGTCACGTTCGTTTGCATGGCTTTCCTGTGGCGTGTAAAGGGTCCCCCTGGAAGGTCAAGTATTGTCTCGATCCCCCGCCCCTTCGCTCGCGGAGTTCCTGAGTTTCAGTTATTTTTACTCTGAAGCGCTGCATGCGTGTGCTGATGGCGATCCCCGTTTCATTTCATGTGTCTGTCATCAGTAGTGTTGGTTTTGCATGACGAGAGGATCGGATGCATGTCGCGTGAACACAAGCGGATAGCATTCATTCCATCCAAAACATTATGCATTATGGTATTAGAATTTGGGATGAAAATGTTATTGAAATCTGATGTGTGTGTTAGATGCTGGACGAGGAGCCTTGCTCTGGAGGGAAGGAATATCACTGGCAGACCCGTCCGGTCTCTGATTGGACGTCCCAGCAGGTGTGTCATTGGCTGATGGGTATGAACATGGATCAGTACACACCTGAGTTCAGCACACAGGCCATCGATGGACATCAGCTCCTGAACCTGGACAGTGACAGACTCAAGGTGAGCGGGCGGAGCGCTCAGAGGAGGATATGATGTCAGAGCTGTTTCTAATCTGATCTTAAAGGGATAGTTCACCCAAAAATATAAATTCTGCCATCATTTACTCATCCTCAAGTTGAGTTTCTGTCTTCTGCCGAACACAAAAGAAGATATTTTGAAGAATGTCGGTAACCAAAGAGTTGCTGGTCCCCATTGACTTCCATAGTAGGAAAAATAAAATACTATGGAAGTCAGTGGGGTCCATTAGCTGTTTGTCTACCCATATGCTTTAATAGACTTCCAAAAAAATATACCCATTGACACCCATTATGACGCTTGGAAGAGCCAGGACATTTTTTTATTTAACTCTGATTGTATTTGTCTGAGAGAAGAATGTCATATACACCTATGATGACTTCAGGGTGTCTATTGATATGAAACAAAGTCTCAGATTTCAAATTACGTCCATTTTCTTACGAAATTCAAAAACATACCGTTTTGGCGCTGTGGCGTGAGATCGCTCTGGCGCCGCTCAGCTCTAGAGAGCTCAGCGCACACATGATCTTCTCTTCCGCCTTAAAAATACCAGTTACAGCGCGAAATAAACATGAATGAGCATCTGAAAGTGTGTTAAAAGATAGAGTAGGCTACAACTTATCGAAATCCGTATCATGTGACATGGAATCGCTCAATCAGTGTTTCAACCGTGGAAAGACGTCATTAAAATGTAACGTCACATTTACCTCAGAAAAAACATATCCAGTGACCATAAACTCGTCAGTCAACTAGAAAAATTAACTCTAGAGAGGAGCATTTTGCTAAATATATGCACCATATTACATATTCATTATAATTTTTAATGTTCTTCAATATTTAATGCATGTTTGAATAAATGTAGCAAGTTTTTATGACAGCCACCATATAACTTTATTATTATAAAAATAAATAAGTGTAATTTAATTCAATATTATAGTAGGCTAATGAAGCCTATAGGCTACAACTGACTCCCATAGTTTACAGCATTAGTTAAGAGATTTGAAATTTGCCATGTATTGTACCTGATATCCAAAATAATCAATATTGAATTGAATCGGAATCGAATTGCAAGCTTGTGAATCGAAATCGAATTGTGAAATTTGTGTCAGTACCCAGCCCTAGGTGTAACTTTCTTTTTATTTCAAAGTGCAACTCTCCAGATTAAAAAAATGCATTAATATCACTGCAACAAGACGGTGCTTAATTGTACATCGCCAGCCGTAAATGCCTCAATGCCACGGTCGTCTGCTGATTCGCTTGTGTGTTTTTGAAACGCTCTCCCACAGGCTCTGGGTGTGTCCAGTCAGAACGATCGCGGCATCATCAAGAAGAAGCTGAAGGAGATGAAGAAAGCGCAGGAGAAGATGGAGAAACAGCGGGAAAAGCGCGAGAAAGAGGCCAGACGCAGCGGACGCCTGCCCGCCAGCACTGACTCGCTCTGCTGAAGATGATGTCGATGAGATCTACTTTCCTTCATGTTCGGCACACTCCAGCGGCAGACTGGGACCACTTCCTTCAACACACACACACACACACACACGAGCCGTTCTAAAGGAGTCACTGTCAGTGAATATCCTCACATTCGGAGTACGGTCAGTAATAACCTGTGCGTAAACACTAATGAAGCTGCTTATGAGAACATCTTAACACACAAATATGAGCAGAATATACATGTTCATCTAGAGGTAGTGAATTTAATAAGAAAAGCGTTTACAGACTCTACCCATTTTTGGGCCTGTTGCCTTCACTGTTAAAAAAATATATTTTTTAAACAGTATTTTTGTCTTTTTACCATAAAAAATCTAAACCTCCTAAAGCAAGATAAATGCATAAGAAGCTAAATTTTGTTAATTTGCCAGTGAAGAAAAATACATTTAATTGATATTCTCTGAAAATATTTTTTCTTTCTTTGCAAAGAATATGAAATCAAGACAAAATACTGATTAAGAAAATGATTTTTCTATTAGGCTAGCTTGTGAGAAAATGAATATGGCTGTCCAATGTGTAGCAGACCAAAACTTTTATTAGTTTTAATTGTATTTTATGAAACCACTGTAGGGGCTTTAAAAACACTCACTAAGGGAAATATAAATATATAGATGCCTATTTTCACAACTTCGCCACTAACATTGTGGCACAAATAGTGCTTTTAAAAAGATTTCATGTTGTATTTTTAGTACTTTTTGCTGGAACCTTGTACAGTCGAGTGATATTGAGCACTATATTTTTTACTATAACAAAGGGGAACATGGTTTATAAATGTACAAATGAAATATTTTATACACGACTATTAGCATAGCTTTAAGGAAAAGACATTAACTTTTGTACACATTTTTCTACTAAGTAGAATAGCTTGTTGGTTAAAACCATGTTGCTAATTCTGAAAAGCAGAGAGTGAAACTCAGTGAAAGGTGTTTGTACATCTAATCTTGATAAATACATGCTGTTGGTTGTTTTTATTTGGACGGTTACTGCTTTTTATGTTATGGATATGGTGCAAAAATACTTAATTGTTACAAAATATAGCATCGTTTTGTTAGCTACCATCACCCAGGTTGAATTTCACTAATAACAAAGGATGTAATGAATACTGGATTATCATGATTGTAAGCTTGCCACCTGTGCTCATGTCATCATGATTCTGTGTCCTGTGGTTATATTTTTCTACCTTGTAAAATAGATGATTTTGGACACAAAGACTGTAAGACAAAATCAAGCTTTCTATCTGGTACAAAGCGCATAAACTGCAAAATAAATGCTTTCACCTCTTGTAGAAAAGATTGTGTGTCTTCAATCCAAAATGTGTTTTTTTTTTTACGGTTTAAAAAAATGTTAAGATCGTAAAATTTAGAAAGCCTTTTCAGTCACAGCTCAGTTACCTATTAAAGGTAGGGTAGGCAATTTTCGGAGAGGCTAGCAATTTAGCGAGTTAGCTTTGAAAGCATGAGATCCCACCCTCCCTTCAGAGCGTCTCCAAAGCCACGCCTTTAAAACACATGAACACGTACAGCAGGAGCAAACAAAAGCGTCACGAGAGACGGCGTTAATCTACCTCATGTCTAAAAGCACATACCATTACAATAATAATGAACATAACTTAAAAGTGCATTGTGTGATATTTATTGTGCAATTCGTAACCTCACCACTAGATGCTGCTAAAATCACACACTGCACCTTTAAATAGCTCTTGTACCACCTGACTGCTGTAGATTCATTTCGGTGTTGATAGTGTTGCCATTGAAAAGCATAAATTCTAGTCACGAACCGCTCCGAGTTTAACATCATTGGTTTCCATCTCTTCCAGATTACAGTAGTTATGATGTGAACACAGCATAAGCTGGTTGTTTTGGTTCAGGAGGAACTGTAAAAGACGGCTTTCGTTTGTGGCTCTCGGTGACTGACGTCTGTCTAACTCTGCATAGCATGAGACACTCTGAAGACGTGTGATGTGGAAATTCGGACCCAATGCAATGATTGGACGAACATTTTAGGGTCCTACGCCTTACATAGACGATATATATATATATATATATTTATAAAATACATTTAGTCCACACTACTGCGTTTTCGTTTAGAAACGGAGAATTAAAACGAATACGATCTCCGTCCACACCAGCGTTTTAGCTGCGTATTAGAATTGATCTCCGTCCACATTAAAACGACTGAAAACGCGGATCACGTGACCATTCACCAACACTGGGCATGCGCGAGCCGGTGTAAACACAACTTCATTGATAAAATTATCCCACCATGCGCTGGTTCTTCCCAGGTTAACCCAAAACCGACGCTCCATGTACACGGTCGATACCGGGAATTGTCAAGCGTAAACTATTTTATCGGGAATTGTCAGTTGCACACGGGAATTGTCACATTGTCACTGTTTTACCGGGAATTGTCACAGGTCGCTCGAATAATAGCTTGCCTCCGGCGCATGTAGGCAGTTAGCATTGTAAAATGCAGAATTTACTTGCACAACAGCTGCTAGAAAAGATATAGCCTACGCCATGACTGATGACACCCAATCATAGATCCGAGCGTGAGCCTCTACTACGTCATCGTTTCTAAAGTCCTCCGTTTTGACCCGTCCACACTAAAACGCCCTCCGGAGATTCAAAACGAAAAACGGGTCGGCAGCGTTTCTAAACTTCTCCGTTTTGGGTCTCCGTTTTTGCCGTTTTAGTGTGGACGGGAGGTGCAAACGTAGCAAAAGGTCTCCGTTTTTAAACGAAAACGCAGTAGTGTGGACGGGGCCTTAGACCACTTTACTTTGTGATTGCTATCAGGATAACAAAAAATGTTTCTGGACCAAATCGCCTACCCTGCCTTTAAAGGGATAGTTCACTTAAAAATGAAAATTCTGTCATCATTTACTCACCCTCAAGTTGTTTCAACCCTGTATGAATTTCTTTCTTCTGCTGAAAAAGATATTTTCAAGAATGTCTGTAACCTCACATTTAATGGATCCCACAGACTTCCATAGTAAGAAAAAAAAAAAAAACGTTTTAGGCAAAACCATGATTTTCTCAGCTTTTTGTTCATAATGTTGCTTTTTTATAAAACTTACCCACATTCAAGTGTCGATAAAAGAAAAAGGCTCAGTTCCTTCTTTTGTCATATTGTATGTACCAAAATATTCTGGGGGCCATGAAACTTAAGAAAATTATCAAAAATGCTGGTGCTGACTGGCAACTTTAAAAAGAAAAAAAGATTCAGATGCAGCGGCCCAAAAAAGTGCATGCTAATGCAATGAGCATTATGACGAGTCTCATAAAAACATGTCAAGTAATAATATTAAATAAGAATAAAAACATAACCCTTTAAAATACTGAAAAAAGAAAAATGCATTCTGACACCGTGGTATGTGATTCATTTTTAGTTACTCTGTAAGAAAACCTGAATGAACTGATTTCACAGCCACTAAAAATCCTCAAATCAATCGTTGACTAAGCTCGATATTATGAGAAGAGCATGTGCAGGGAAGCGCAATGACAGACATTTTAAAGCGTCCAATCCATTTGAAACGAGGCTGCAGTTCCAGTCCGTCTCCAGTAGAGGCCACTGGAATTAAACTCAGTCCTTTATTGAACAGAGTGAGTTTCAAACAGCTTAACACTTGTTTAAACCCATCAAGAGAAGCACACAATTCACACAAACATGCGTTTTGTCACTTAAGTGCCTGAATTGTTACTTGGCTGAAGCTGAACATTTTTCTGGTGGTGAGAAGCATTTAACACTTTAAACTATTCACGCTACACTCAGTTTCTTAAAAAAAAGCATCTTTCTTTAGACCTTTCGATCTTTTCATCGTCTCTGAAAGCAACGTAACACGTGGGTCCCATAAGTCCCAGTTATGCTGGTGCCAACATTTTAAATAATGATCAACATTACAGTCCATCTCATGATGTGGGCTAAATAAATACTGACTTACACATTCAAATATAGAAGCAAGAAAACACACACTGGATCTCACTCAAAGGTAATACACACTTCAACATACACCAGAACAGCAACTGCATTATCGTCTATCTGGGATGTGATGGCACTAGCAACACCTGTGCTAACTTCTAACACTGGTATTATTGTGATTCTTCAACACTAGCAGACAGATGAAGGGAAGGTCCGCTGGACGAGTCTAGGCGCTGCGGAAGGTGGTCATGTCTTTGGGTTCTTTGCTGGGAACGCACCAGTCGTCGGCCTCGTGGATGGTTTTGTAATGTTTCCAGGCGGATTTGTTGTAAACGGGAAGCCTCTCGATGGACTCGGTGGACAAAGCCTTCAGGAATCAAAACAACACGTTATTATGAATGGAATTCAATCAGGAGTGAAAAAGAAAATATTCTTATTTCAGAAAAAAAAAGCTGGTCATGTGGGTGAACCTAACAAAAACATGTCCAGTTCTTAAATTGTAATTATTTTAATAATATTATTAATAATACGTATTATTTTTATCATACGTGATCCATTAAAATGTTTGGGGTTGGTTAGAATTAATTTTTTCTAAAAGAAGTCACTTATGTTCACCAAGGCTGCATTTATTTGATCAAACATACAGTAAAACAGCAATATTGTCAAATGTTAATATTTAAAAGAACTATTTCTATTTTGAATTGTTTTTTTTTATTTATATATATAAAATTGCAGTCTTCAGTGTCACATGATTCTTCAGAAATCATTCAGTGTTAAAAAATTGTTGTACTGCTCGATATTTTTTCAGTATTCTTTGATGAACAGAAAATATGTTAGTAAATGTCTTTACTGTCACTTTTGATCAATTTAATGCATCCTTGCTGAATAAAACAATTTCTTATAAAAAAAGGTAAATCTTACCAACCCAAACCTTTTGAATGGTAGTGAATATATATTTTTATAATCTAAATAATAATCATTTTATAATTACTATGTTTTATAATAAATGCAATATTTATTTATATATAAAAAAATATATATATATTTTAGAACCGTTTTAGATTGTGACAATTAAACCAACTGAATATTACATTTTACAATTATTAATATAATTAATTCGTTAAACGATAAGCGCATTAATCGTTAGAGGCTTCCCATTTTTTCAAATTCTCAATGTAATGTGTCAAGATATTTTTCTCATCACATTCTCATTACTGTAATACAATGTTTTTGTTTTTTTTCCCCCATATTACTGTGATGAGAATTTTTTTTGCATTACAGTAAAAATAAGTCATATTTCATAATTAACAAGAAATGCAAAGCATCTGAATGGACTTAAAATATAATAAATTTTCTGTAATAATAATAATAATGAAAATAAGTATATAATTTTGAGTGGATGAAATACAGTTTTTAAAGAGTTACTCACTCGAATGTAAATGACGGCATCTGTGCCGTATCCCTCCATAGAGTAGAGCTTCAGGTCACCCTGGAAATATCTGGCGTAAAGTTTGGAGAGGGGCAGCCCGTAACCAAAGCCAGCCTGAGACCACGACACAACACATGCCATCAACACAGCAAACTTTTACTCTTAATAAACATATAGTGGGTGCTTCAACGTCTCATTTAAGACTGTACAGGAAATATGTCATTCAAAACAATGCATTTGCCATTTTTATTGATCGAAAAGTTGAGACCGGGCAGGAAATAATGAAGGCAAGAGAGGGGGAACGAGATCAAGAAACGCAGGCTCGAACGTCCTACATCCATAACTTTCTAACCATTCAAAATGAACCTGAAAGATTGCGGACTGGGTTATATGTTCATATTTCAGTGGTGTCTCATACTGACCAGAGGAGTGGCTCGAGCCGTGTCCATCTGAGGACGAGGAGCAGTGGAGTAGGTGTATGTGAACAACCTGTCAATCTTCCTCAGTGGAACTCCGCCTCCACGATCACTGACCTATGACAGAGCAAGATGAGAGTCTGTGATCGTGAATCACATTAAACTTAGTTTTCAAGTAAGTGTAGTTTACAAATGTAGTTTCAAATCTGTACGACTGACTTTCTTCTGTGAAACATAAAAGAAGATACAATGGAAGTCAATGGTGACCAAAACTAAAACATCTTTATGTTGATGTTAATATAAATGATGACAGAATTTTGGGTGAACTATCCCTTTAGTAGGTTTTTCTTAATATGGAAATGTGTTTTTTTGTTGTTGTTTTTAATGAAATGAGACTCTAAATAAGAAACTAAAACTGCCAGTAGGTGGCGGTAAATGTCATTCATTCATTCAGCTGATTCATTCATGAAGTAAATGGCTCTTTTGAATGGCCACTGAATCACTTGTTCACACTATTAGTTGAAAA
Organism: Rutilus rutilus; assembly: GCF_951802725.1. Taxonomy (NCBI): domain Eukaryota; kingdom Metazoa; phylum Chordata; class Actinopteri; order Cypriniformes; family Leuciscidae; genus Rutilus; species Rutilus rutilus. Next base: position 33,657,300 of record NC_140215.1, on the reverse strand, counting down.
CATGAATTCATTCAGTGATGAAACACTGCTGTGTGTTGTTTGGAAGACACACCACAGTTCTGGCAAAACTCGTTGGTAAAACTGAGCAAAAACAGACAATATTATGTCTAAAATATAACACAATATTAACTTCTTATTTATTGTACTGTTGTATAATTGATCTGGCGAGTTAAATGCGCTAATCGTTCTAACGAATTAATTATATTAATAATTGTAAAATGTAATATTCAGCATCATTACTCCAGTCTTCAGTGTCACATGATCCTTCAGAAATCATTCTGATATGCCGATTTGCTGCTCAAGAAACACTTCTGATTATTATCAATGTTGAAAATCAATGCCTGCTTTATATTTTTGTGAAAAAAGATATTTTGATGCACAGAAAGTTCAAAAGAACAGCATTTATTTAAAATAAAAATCTATTGTAACATTTTAAAAAGCATTTACTGTCACTTTTGAACAATTTAATGCATACTTGCCAAATTAAATTACAAAAAAAATTACTGACACCAAATTTTGGTAATGTTTGGATGAAATGTGAGGAATCTGGTCATCATTGAAGTGATTGACTCTATTCCTCGGCTGGGATCGTGTAGAGACACTGAAGCTGCACTGAAACTGAGGTGAGGCGTTACCACAGATTTGAGCACAGCCAGTCTGTCCGTACCTTGACGGTCAAGTCTTCGTGTCCGAGGACGATCTGGATGTGCACCGGGGGATATTCCATGGCATCTTCATAAAGCTCCATGGTAGCGCGCATGGCATTCTGCAGGAGTCACACAACATATTTATAGCTCAGCACTGCTGCACATCTAAAGAGCAAAGCCATTCACACCACAGGAAACCAGGCATACGGTAGCGCCGCACAACTCAGAACTACAGGTGATTGAATACATCAACACTTCAGAGGTGTAAAACGATGTACAGCACCTTACAGAGCTCAAACACCATGTGGTACAGATGAGACGGCACATACACCACAACAATGGGTTTATCCGGCCCTTTAACTGCAGAGGAAACACATGAGAAACAGCAGTCACACTTCCGATCATCAGAGCCGAATGCCGAATCATGAATGCAGTCACATGACTTCAAGTGAAGGAATGTGTGTGCGCAGCAGAAAGTTACCATTAAATTCTTCCAGTACAACCTCAGGTGAGCTCATGTAATACCGGTCACACAGGTTTTGGGCATTTTCATACGCATCTAAAAAAAGAACAAAAGAAAAATGTTTGAATGTTGATTAGAAAAGTAGATTTGTACATATATTGAATAAATATGGGTGGTGCTTGTCAGTGCAATCTTTTGGGTTGCAAGACATTTTGATCAAATTTCACCTCAAAATACAAAAAAATTAACTACAGTAGATTTCCTTACTGAAGTCTACTATATATATATATAACATCTATTTAACTGAACAAGTCTAATTTATGACTATTTAGTTTTTTTGCATTGCTATTATTTTCATAACAATTAGGCAAATTTCAATTCTTCTCAGTGATGTTTCTCATGAGATTTTTATTAGTTGCTGTATAAAAATGATATTATCTAAATTGTATTCCTACATTTAAGTATTCATCCATCACAGTAGCATCTGCTGTACTCAATTTAATTCATTACCCCACAGATAAAATATTTGAACTATTGCAAAATGTTTATATGAAAGAAAAATCCCAGTCACCTTTGACCACATCAGTGACGAGACAGTTTGGGTCGATGCTGCCGATCTGTTTGGGATGAGCAGGATTGACACGTACCTTTCCCCCAAACAGAAGAGCTGAAAACACACAGACATCATCATGTTATTGACATATTGACACAAAAGCGTGGCGATCAATGAATGAGATTCAGAAATGTGGGGCACTGATGGCTGTGAAACTCGTAAACACGCCAGTCGCTAATCCAAACTACACTACGAGTGAACATTCCAGGATCCCATTCAACTGACTTTACATTTCTGCTGTCCATAATGGGCCCTATTATAAACCTCAGCACTAGAAGAGTGTGTGTCTCACTGTGCTGGTTCAGGAGCATTCTGATTGAAATCCTGCTCATGTAGAAGCGGTCCAGGAAGTACTGCATGTTCTGGCTGGTGATTGGGTCGGTGCCGTAGGTCTCCTTGTACTCCACCACTCCTTGAGCCATGGTGGGAACTACATCATTGTGGCGGTTTCTGATCTTAATCACAGCATCTGTGAAGCTAAAACAACAGAGGCGTGTGTTTATGTGTGTAAAAGTGTGTGTATTTGGAAGCAGGAAGGTAGAGGTCTTCACGGGTCCACTTGGACCTGACAAACCAAACTTTTGTATAAAAAATTTATTTGAAATAAAGGTATTGTGTGAATTTCCCGCTTTGGGAATAAATAATGTTTATAATCTAATAGAAATGTGCTTTTACTGACAAATTCTTTAAAGTCCCCCTGTAGTCAACCATTTTATCCCTTAAAACTCATCTTTGATCACCAAAATGACATATTTAAGCAATTTCTTCATCGAGTTACATTGCTTGAATGTAACTCGACACCCTTGCCTCATTTAGTACACGCGGTTCTATGAATATGCAAATGAGCCCCACCTCCACTCACTCACAGCAGCTCAGAGATCCACTCGTTTGGTTACAAGGTAGTTTGTGACGTCAGAAACACCAGCGATTTCAAAGCGTGTTTTTGAGACTGTCTTTGGTTCACTGCAGTTTTAAGGAGAAAATACTCAGCAATGGTGTCGACTTATGAATTTACACATGGTTTGTCTTAAAGCATATTAAAAACACCACATAGACACATAAACAACACTAAAAACTTGATTTTCACCACAGGGGGATTTTAAAATATGCCAACCTTTTGTTTTTCATTTTGAGCATTTAGCAATACTTTACTACTTAACACAAATACGCATCAATAATTCCATAACATTATTATTATCCCCACTTCTCTGTAAATTCGTGCTTCTATGTAAATAATCAATCCCTTCTTGACATTGGTGCATGCAGCAGCTCCAACTAAACACTCATTTAACAATGAGTGCTTATTAATATTAACATAAATATAAATTTCCTTGTAAATAAAATTACTGATAAGATTTTGGTCATCTCGCCCACCCCTAACCTACCGTGTGTTTCTAATTGGTCATATCTGAATTTGGTCATACCCGGTTGAAAAAGTCACCACTCATCTTTATTTTTGGAAATATATTTTTGAGCTGGGTGCGGACTGTCATAACTTTTGTCTCGTTTTAAATTCCATTATGCACGTCGGGTTTGGGTGTGAAATGATTGGGGTCAGGTACAGATCTTAGGACCAGAGAAGACCTCTACTGCAGGGTATTTGATGTATCTCTTACTCTTGTGTGACCGTTTGATCATCCATATTCCTGTCCTTGAACTCAAGTATATCCTGGAAACTTTGCATGTACCTGCAGAGATGCAACACAACCAAAATTTTTTTAGCTCAGATATGCAAACATATCCCAATAATAGCATGTATTCCCACTGACCAGCTCTGCACCAGGTGCACTGAAGGAGTTCTCAGTAGGTTATCAGGCAATAAATCGATTTCCTTCAAAATATTTGCCAGCCTGACAGGCAGCTCCTGCCTCAGAAACGTGAATGACGTCTTCTCACACGCGTTCTCTGAACCTGAAGAGAAAAATGTGTACAGAGAAAATTATGAGAACATAATCATCATTTGGTGATTTCACCATTTAATTGATAAAGGTGTGACTGAGTACAGGATTCCCAGAGTTACGGGCGCTTGGGGGTCCAATAAACTGAACAGGGGGCTCAGAAAACCCCTGCCTAATGCAATGTAAACACCATGATATAAAGCTATATAGATATGGAAATCAAACAATACCATAGTATATGTAAAATTACTGTTATTTATATCAAATACCATCATCACATGATACTTTTCCCACCTATCTTTCTATTCTAATCTACTTAAAATGACAAAAATAGAACAGGGATTATAGTTTAAATATTCAAACTTTTGTTTTTGTTGTCTCTCGATTCTACTCCACTTTAGGATTGGATCATGTTAGATACTTCACATATTAAATTGTATCCACTTGATTCAAGACTTACCAAAATCTATGAACTGTTTCATAGAGAGAGGAGAAGGAGAGAATCTGGAGTAAAAGTCGATTTGCTTGGAAATAGAAGCAGCCTTCATCAAGGTCCTGAAGATTCTCATATTGACGTCTTTTGCTGTTTAGTTCTTCAGAAAATCTAGAAAAATGTGTCCTGTTGGTTTTCTGAACTCATATTTTTATGTCCAAAATATAGTCAGCAGAAGACTGTGTACTTGTTTCTCGTGGTGTAAAGTTGAATGTCAGTCATGTTCGCACATGCATCGTCAGTTCACTCATTCAGAACCAGTGATCCGGGTTTGTCCAGGGCTGTCTGGAAAATGCAGTTCCACTCTGTAGAAAATGCAGTCCTGTATTGCCCGGTAATGGCATTGCATTGCACACACACTATGTGATGGCCCTACACATGCAGGTAATCCCGGAGTAATGCTTGACGTGTGTGAAGACAGATAAGCACACCAGCAGCGTGTGTGTGTGTGTGTGAGCTCATCTGATACGCAGTAGCATCAGCGCACACTGGGCCTCTGACCGCAAGACACACGCTAAACAACACCGGCTGAGCTCCGAGGACAACACACCCTGAAAAAAGCCGTAATCTCTGACCTGTTTTACTGATAGTCTATTTGTTTTGCCAGGTTGCTGTAAACACGTTGACTCGCGTTAATGCTGCACTGACATAGATGTTTCATTAACGCATAGAGCGTCCACTCTGTTTACTTCCGCGTTGTGGAAGTCGCTGAATCACGTGACTGTCTGCAGCGTTCCCTGATTAGATAGCACGCGAACGTCTGCAAGATGTCTGTTATAGATCACTTCATTAGGAAAGCAAATGCCGTTTACTAACATCTGATAGACGTCTTTAAGATGTCAGTTTTACATACATTCTAAATCATAAACATCTTAAAGACATTCTAAAAGTTTTGAAGTTTTGACATCTGACAGGAAACGTCCTTTAGACATATTGCAGATGAGCAAACAAACATTTAAAAAAATGTGTCTTCCAAAATATAAACACGCACATCAAATAGACGTCTCCGTGATGTACGTGTATCAGGGACGTAAATGCTGAATAAATGTTTTTAAATAATTACGTGTGTGTGTATTTTGCATTTATACCCAGAAGTAAGTAATATGTTGAAAAAGGTGTCGTGTAAATGCCCCATAAGATGCATTTGTACAGTTCAGTTCAATACAGTATGGAAATAGCTTCTTAATTAGAAGATTTACTTGTAGCCTAAATAAATATTAATGATTTCGCATTGTAATTTTGGCTTCCCCTGAATTATTAATTAATCAGCTAAAGTAAATATGCTAAAACCCCATTCATTCATTCATTCGAGACGTGCATTTGTATGCGATGCGTGGGGCAACATAATGTAGCATAATGATGTCTAAGGGTAAGTTTACACGACAATGATGTACTAAAACGTTTTTTCTTTGCACATTTTTTTGCGTACAGGCTACAAAGTTGTCAAAACGATCCTCGTTCACACGGATCCTTGAAACGTCTGAAAACGCTATAGGTATTCTGCTGTCAGGCCAGTAGTTGGCGATGTCACTTTGTAAAGAAACACTAGCGCCGATAGACTGAACATGTAATGAGTCACTGTTTTTGCGTCACTGTTTTCACAAATTCAAGTTTTTGTCATTTACACATTGATGGTATTTTGAAAACCCGTTTTCAAAAGTTTTTGTTTTCAGGCCCCCAAAACGATGTTGTCGTGTAAATGACCGGCCAAAAGCAATAAAAAGTTTTCAGTTTTTTGATGAAAATGGTGTCGTGTAAACTCTCTCTAAGATGCATGTTCCCAGTTCAGTTGAATGATAACATTTACCATAATGGTGATGAGTGTATGAAGCAAATTGTTTGTTGAAATAACATTAACAACAATCTGTCAATCACAATGTGCGAAAGTTGTGTGTTTTTTTCGCGTATACAAGAATGTATTATTATTATTATTAGGTTTATCAACAAAAGCACAAATGTACAAGTGTCACAGACATTCAGTTGTTTTTGTCTTAGTTTCATTTTCATTAACTTTTAGTTCGTTTTCATTCGTTTCCCGATTTCCTTTGACCAGTTTTCCCGCCACTTATAAGTTGTCATGGAGATTAATTTACTGATCACAGGTGTTTGTCATTATTACCCTCATTTGCCTTTCATTTGCAGTCTTTTCAGTTCTCATTTGTCCGGTCTCGTTTGTGTTAAGGTTGTGTTTACTTTGATTACCTGTTCTTGGATTTGTCTTTGGAATTTATTAAAAACTGTTTGCCTGAATCTTCTTCTTCGTGTGCTTTACCACAACTGTTGCTGACAACAACCATGTAAACAACATTAAAAGTGACAAAAGTAAAATAAACAGACAAACAAAACACACATACTGTAGGGCCAAGGGCAATATAAGTTACTTGATATAAAGGTGCCTCAAAAGGCACTTTTTAACAAGGCAAAAGGTCACAGAGCATACAGTCAACTGTACAGCCTCCCCCTACTGGACGCATCAGGAACATCTACCGGCTCCAGGTGTGCAGCCTCCCCCTACTGGACGCATCAGGAACATCTACCGGCTCCAGGTGTGCAGCTACTGGACGCATCAGGAACAACAGGGCCTGGGCCGTATATATCTACCGGCTCCAGGTCTGCAGCCTCCCCACTCATTGTATGGACAACAAGCTGGTAAAATTTACAACAAAGTCATGGAAGTTTAATGCATATTTTACCAACTGAAAATGTTCCTAAAAGGAGGAACCTTTTTTTTCATACGCCTTTGCAAACATGGTTACTCCCTCACTACACCAAACCACGGTTTTATTACATTGGAAATCTACAAACCCGCCTAAAGCGTCGCATTGGCTTCAGGATTTTATGTTATAGCTACACTTGGAAAAGATTAAATATTCAGTTAGAGTGTCTGGCAACCCTGGTAATTGGATTGACATTGATATTGTAACTTTTTCTTTTTCACACTCAGTGTTATTTGATGCTTAGGTAGCTTTACATATGTCAATATGTAGGGTTTATGTTGTTTACTGTTGTATCATTGTTACACCTTGATTGTGGTCTCCATCCCTTTTTAAATACTGTCATTATTTAACTATTGCATAATTTTTGTATCTTCATTATTACTAATAACTAAATTATTTTCATTTTCATTTTCACCAAACTACAAAAAGTCCCTAATATTCCGTCGCCAAGTAAAGTTCAACAGACACGCAAAGCGAAATATGCATTGAACGGAAAGTATATGCTTGGTTTGGTATCGACCACGTGATATTATGAAAACAATAAGCCTTGATATGAAGCCTCTTTGGAAATTGCCCCGCATAGCCTACTCGGTACACATTGGAGCCTCAGTGTCACATAACATCACTACAACTTACTGAAGAAGAAGAAGAAGAAGAAGAGGGGAGGAGGAGGTAAAACCTGCTGTGGGAAAATTGTTTTTATATTAGACATTAGTTGTTTGAGTTGTTATCTTAATCGGAATGCAGGCGAAATAACTTGTTGGTTAAAACAGTATGTGTTTCCAGATAAATCATTAAACCAATATATATATATAAAAAAGAAAGATTAAAAATACACTCTAGCCTAAATTATATTTATTAAATTCAAGTTGTGTAAGCTCTATGTTAATGCATTGCAGCGATAACAACACGTTTCTTTGAGTTCATAGAAAATGGTTAAAAACAATGTGAAAACAATGTAATAACTACGTTACTGTTTCAAGTGAATAACACATTCAAACCTTTAAATAATTTTTTTCTCTCAACTTTTTTCACTTAATTCACACCATTACATCCAGTTTTTTTTTTTTTTTATGCTACACATATTTTGGAATGAATGATTTTTGTTTATTATTGTTATGCCCTAATATATGAAAGTCCCTCAGTGAACTTGTTTAACGTACATCGTGAGGACCAAATGTCCCCACAAAGTTAGTAAAACCTGAAATGTTTTACATATATGTTTGAGCCTAGCTTATAAATCAGCTTATAAATCATAAATTATGTGTTTTTCTTCCTTTCTTGTAAATGTAAAAATGCAGAATGTTTTCTGTGAGGGTGTTTAAGGGTTAAGATTAGTTTTTGCACACGTTTCTTGAACAGAACCAGGAAACCGTTTCAGCTGTTCAGAGAAAATGAAACTTACTGGGCTGTCATGTCTGTCTTTCACTGTCTGTGTGTAAATACAGTGAAATGGCAGAAGCCAGCTTTTCTCAGGAGCAGTTCAGCTGTCCAGTGTGTCTGGATCTACTGAATGATCCGGTGGCCATTCCCTGTGGACACAGTTACTGTAAGGTCTGCATTACATGCTGCTGGGATCAGGAGGATGAGAAGGGAGTCTACAGCTGTCCTCAGTGCAGACAGACCTTCACTGAAAGACCTGCGCTGAATAAAAACACCATTCTGGCTGAAGTGGTGGAGCAGCTGAAGAAGACGAAACTTCAAGCTGATGTTTCTGCTCGACCGAAAGATGTGGAGTCGGACAGTACTGGAAAAAAGCGCAAGAAAGGAAAGAAAACGCCAGGAAAGAAACATCTGGTGTGCCTTACCTCATACTGTCTTTGTTTCGTGACCGTCTCACACTATATTGGTTGCAAACCCCATTCACATAAAATCAAATGAATATAAGTATCCAATATTGTATGTACTCGTTTATACAATCGTGCACAAAATAGTTTTTTTCCCTCTCTCACATTTACAGTTTTACTTGTTTTTATGTCCAGACGATTGTAAAAGAGCGACAGAGTAAGTTCCAGCAGAGAATCCAGCAGAGAGAGAAGGATCTTGAGGAGTTGAGAGAGGCTGTGGAGTCTCATAAGGTGCGTTTAGAGAACAACAGTAGTTTAGACTCTCTTCCGGTGTCTTTCAGCCCCACTGAAGCCTATCGTGATACACAGGCCATGTCTCCGGGAACAGAAAGAGCTGACTGTGATGTGTGTCGTGTGTCCTATACAGCGCTCTGCAGAGGCAGCGGTGGGGGACAGCGAGAGTATCTTCATCGAGCTGTTCGGCAACATTGAGATGATCTGCTCTAAGGTGGCACAGCGGATCAGAGATCAGGAAAAGGCGGCAGTGAGTCGAGCTGAAGGACTTGTGGAGCAACTGGAGCAGGAGGTTGATGATCTGAGGAGGAGAGATGCTGAGATGGGGCTGCTTTCTCACACACATCGTTTCCGCAAGGTAACAGAGATCTGGAATACAGGACAGTAGAAACACCTTACCGTTAGATACTTTCTTCATTTTAATTTCTATTTTATTGGAGGAATTTGTTATACTCACACAGCTGAAAAACTGTTAACCTAAGTTTTAAACTTTAGTGCTTAAAGGAACACGCTGACTTTTTGGGACTTCAGCTTATTCACCGTATCCCCCAGAGTTAGATAAGTCCATACCCTTCTCATCTCCGTGCGTGCCGTAACTCTGTCTGACGCACCCACCGCTAGCCTAGCTTAGCACAAAGACTGGAGGTAAATGGCTCCAGCTAGCATACGTATACATACTGGGAACTATATTCTCAGAAGGCGAAGCACTGCTACTTGGGCGGAGTGATTTGCTCGCAGCACCTGAGAAGCCCCGTTGTGAGGAGCAGAGAGTTCGCTCAGAGTTGGAGTAAATCACTCCGCCCAAGTAGCAGTGCTTCGCCTTCTGAGAATATAGTTCCCAGTATGTATACAGTTAGAAGATGGCTGTGTCTCATATGACTTTGTTATTTGTACACGCTGTGACTATACAAATCACAACATGTAAATAGGAAAATGTTGGCGTTATTTTGTCACTTATTGGGAGCAGTATGCTAGCTGTAGCCGTTTACCTCCAGTGTTTGTGCTAAGCTAGGCTAGCGGTGGGTGCGTCAGACAGAGTTACGGCACGCACGGAGATGAGAAGGGTATGTATGGACTTATCTAACTCTGGGGGATACGGTGAATATGCTTAAGTCCCAAAAAGTCGGCGTGTTCCTTTAACTAAACATCATGCACCGTTTGTGCTACAGACATATGTGATACATTAAATCATGTGGCTTTTTGAGAAAAGGTGACACTATTACTTTTCTTAACCATTAGGATTTTCACCTGATGGATGATAAAAAGCATAAAAAGTCCCACAGACTTGAAAGAGGGGGTAACATTTACATTGTATTCCATTTAAACTGATTGGATTTCTAAGATCTATGGAAATGACTAGAACAGAAGTGCTAGACTAGACCTGAACAGCCCAGTAGAAGACCATGAAACCGATACAAGACACAACTGTAGCAAATAAAGCATACATAGGCGTCGATTTCGGTGGGGACGATGGGTACGTCCACCGATCACCATTGATCGTTGTTTAGGTACATTAAACCACGTTAAGCTTTTTCCTTACAATAGGCTCTAGTGAAGCAGAAACGCTAAATGTCAGATTACGTCCATAATAATTTGACTTTTGGTTCGATTTTTTTGACCGTTTTCAGTGGTTATGAGGAGCAATATGATAAATTTGGTAATCATTGTTAAGGTACATTAAACCACGTCATGTCATATTGTCAACATGGTACTTATGAAGCAGAATAGTGGGTTATATGGCTAATGCTTTTTGAAAACTTAAGGCTTTCTTCTTCATAAAACGAGCCGGACATCATCACATTTTGATTTTTGTACTGACGCCCATGAATATCAAACTGGTAGTTCAAGTATACACAAGTCACTCAAGATGATTTGAATAAACAAGCAGAGTAAATATCTGTTCGTGAAGGTTTTTGTCTTCCTGTAGAGTTTCCAGTCTCTCTCTGAACCTCCTGAATCTACTGATGTACCCAGCATCACTGTCAGCTCTCTCCTCTCTTTTGATGATGTGGGAAAGTCTGTCTTTCAACTGAAAGAAAAACTGCAGGATTTCTGTAGAGAGGAGGTAGACAAGATATCTGGCAGAGGTAAAGTACTGGACATTTATGAACTCTTAGACTTTTTAATGGGAGCTGTATATTAACTATGTCTGTTTCATTTTTTAGTAACATACATTGAAATCATTCCCACCAATGAACCCAAGATCAGGGAGGAGTTCCTGCAATGTAAGACACAATGAATACATTTACATTTTCATTCAAATATTATTAAGTATGTTACAAAGACAATTGGGATGTCCTCACAATACAGATATTTTTGTGATTTCAAATATTCTGAGGCCATTTTTGATATTTCAGTCCTTTCAGTCCAACAGTAATATGCCTTTTACTGTTCGTTTACTCTCTGCTTGTCTGTGCATTAGCGGTAGGGATTTCTCAGTGACTGTTTCCATCCAAAGTTGTGAATTTAGCTTATGCACAAAATTGGAATATCGTATAAAACAATTGCGCAATCTCCATCCAGCAAGTCGAAAGGAACAAAATTGTCACTTCCTGATAAACCTGTGAAAAAAGTTCCCTTTCAATCAGTCAGGTTCAACATCACGTTGATTGACTGATGCATTGGGGTCTCACTTGGGAGCCCAATCACCTTCGATGGTAACAAAATGGGCCAATGGACATTGATGAGTGAGATTTGCATGACAAGCCACTCCCCCAGACATACAGGTATATACGCTTGCCTGCAACTCAATCATTCAGGTTTTTGCTTCGGAGCTGAGCGGATTTGTTACAGCGATCTGCCATTCGCCTTTGCATTGAGAAGGAGAAGCTTCTTCAGTTTGAGAAAGGGCACATTTAGCTGTGTTTTCGCCTAAAAAGAGCAAACTTGCACAGATAAGTGCGGTGATTTCATCCCTGGGCGCTTCAACAATAAAAACAGCAGTTTCCCAAATGAGCAAGCACAGGTAACGTCCAACAAACAGCAGCTATCGACCTTCCCCTTAGAAAGGTCTGTCCTTCCATCCCACGAAGTACGGAGGTCTTACAAGGGGCACTGGGAAGGGTCAGCGGTTGTGGTGCTTTCCATAGTGACCTCAATGCGTAACATCGAACATGACGTCGTAACCCTCATTCACTGAAGAAGGGAACGGGGACGTTATGTCCCACCTGCCACAACCCTGTATCCCCGAATGCCTGTACCCCTCTCAGCGCCTCAGCACAAGCCTGAATGAGTGAGTTGCCAGCAAGCTTATATACCCATATGTTCGGGGTAGTGGCTTGCCATGCAAATCTAATTCGCCAATGTCCATTGGCCCGTTTTGTTGCTGGGCTCCCAAGTGAGACCTCAGTGCATCAGTCATTCGACGTAACGTCTCCGTTCCCTCATTCAGGGAGTAAGCGAGACATTGCTGCAGTAGAATTCACTGTGGGGTTTTATAAATGACTTGCGCCTCAGAGCGCACAGACGAAACGCACTATAATCAGTCATGTTATCTTGCTTTCGGAGGAGAATGCCTGCTGTTTTCAAACGTAGTTGTGTGAGACAGTTCTGGGAGGTCCTTATACCGAACCACTTTGACGACAGACTTTGGCTCAGGCATTTCAGAATGACCAAAACAACATTTCAGATGCTGTGCAACGAGATAGGTCCGCTGGTTAGTCCAGTTATGCCGTCCCATTCCGCAAAGGAATTTTATTCAGTAAATGTGTTTCCATTGTAGTTTATTATGCGCATGTTTTCTTATCGGATAAAAAAATGATCAGCCTCAATTGAGTGCCTTTTTAGAATTTATGCGCATCTTGGCGTTTGCATCCAGGGTTTTTTATGTCATATTACAAAATGTGCATAAAAATAAGACATAGCTATTGACTCACCAAAATGGAGGATGAATAAATGATTTTGTGTTTTATCTCCATCAGATTCCAGCCAGTTCACTCTAGATCCAAACACAGCGAATAAACACCTCCATCTGTCTGAGGGGAACAGAGTGGCGACTTTCACTGCCGGCGTCCAGCAGTATCCTGATCATCCAGACAGATTTCATTATTATCCTCAGGTGTTGTGCAGAGAGAGTGTGTGTGGACGCTGTTACTGGGAGCTTGAGTGGAGTGGGAGTGGATTTGTGGGTATATCAGTGTCTTATATGTACATCAAGAGGAAGGGACAGAGTGATGAGTGTGTGTTCGGATATAATGATCAGTCCTGGAGTTTGATCCGCTCTTCCTCCAGATGCTCATTCATTCACAATGACAGTCATACTGAACTCCTTGTGCCCTTCATCAGCAGTAGGATAGGAGTGTATGTGGATCACAGTGCAGGAACTCTGTCCTTCTACAGCGTCTCCGACACAATGACCCTCGTCCACAGAGTCCAGGCCACATTCACTCAGCCGCTCTATCCTGGGTTTGGGGTTATAAATGGGACAGCAGTAAAACTGTGCGATCTAACACTGTAGATTACAGAGAGCTGACTGCAAATATTACGGCAATGTGGCTTTGAGTTGCATGATAAATCGGGAACAGTGAGATATTATTATGGTGTTTAGTAAATTATCATGTCAAGTATTTCAACAAGTAAAATGTTCTCATTAGAATAAAGTTCTGAGAGCGGGTGATGAATAAATATGGACAAAATACTAGCAGAAACAAACGAATATCAGAGTGATCAATATTAATGTAATGCAATTTTTTTTTTGCCTTACTGCGACATCCCCAAACTCATTTGGTCATTAGTCCTAAATAGTAGGGGTGAGCAGGGCACAACCTAAAGCGGGGCTACATGCGGTTTAAACGCTTCCACATATAGCGTGACGAAACTTAGTGTATTTACTAGTTGTCATATCAACACCAAAGAAAAAAAATCTTCAGAAATCTTCAGCAATTTCTTTACTATAGCCAACTTACTGAAGTTAAGTGTTTAAGTTAAGTTAATTTAAGTGTTACTCAGTTGTACTGAAGGGGGTGGATTGGAATCCACTGCTGCTTCAATGTATATGTAATGAGTGATTATAATCAAGGTATTAATCAATATTTTTCCTTCTAAATATCAAATGAGTTGAATGACTTCTCTGGAGATTTTACTTTGTTATAGAAGTTCCCAGTGTGATTACTGAAATGTTCTTTTCATGTATTCTTTAATGTCAGTATTTGATATCTGAATGCAGTAACAGTGCTTTCTCATTTAACCCGGCTTCCAGAAATTAAATAGGGACATGTTTTGTGTTTGAGAAAGGTCTTCAATGTGTTAAAACACATAGGGGTCGTTGAAGCCAATAGTTTAAGGGACCATTTCTCAGTTAAAGCCTTACTTTCCAGTTAGACTTAAGTGTAGCTCTCCTTAAGAGAAAACGCATTACCTTGATGTTTTGAGAGGACTCTCCTGTTTATAGTTAGAGCCTGGCCAAATCCAACCTTGGAAAAGCTGTGTATCGGTGTGTGTGTTAGTCTTCTTGCTTACAGGTTAAGCAACCACTGGCATTATTGGAGATTGACTGAGTTGTTGTTCGGGACATGTTGGCGTTCAGCAACCCAAATCCCCGACCTGGAAGGTCACGACGTGCCTGACTTCAGGGTCAGAGTGTCAGCCGCATAATCGATGGAGATATGCTTCTGTCTATCTGTATATGTGTGGAAAATTACTATGTCTATCTGTTTCTTAGCCAATGAGAATCATTCAACCTGTAAGCAATGACGTAGCTTAGACCTTGGAAATGGTATAACTGCTGTGATCTTTGTAACTGTAAGGGGGGCGGCCTATACAAACTCCTGGGTGAGTCTTGAAGCTGACTTCTGCTGATGAAACTGCAAACTATCTTCAGTAAAACTTTTCAATTTTTTTTTATAATTCTGACTCCGGGTCTTCTTTCAAACATCTGGTCCTTGGGTCCTAAACTGTTAAACCCTAACAGTGTTTATTTAAAACAAGACAAATCTGCTATTTTAATCTCTGATCTGTTATTTAAAAGTTTAGATACTTCTTTAATGCTTAGCTAACTTAGCAGAAGACACTAGCCAGGTTAAAATCCCTGTTGCGCAGATGGAGCATGTTGTTACAATGTGACCCGCTATTAGAACTAGCGGTTATGACATTAGAGATATAATTCACATTAATTGCTTTAATGAATTCTATTGAGAAACCATGAGAAACAGGTGAACAAATACTGAGAGTTCAATGTAAAGCAAAGATATGTAAAGCATTCTGGTTCGTCTGTTTGTGTCCTGTTCAGTGAGAGCTGTGTGTGGAGGGAGGGAGGAGTGTGTTTTGTTCAGCTCTGTGTTTTTCTGAATGTGTTTCTTCATCTATTTGCCCACATTTTTATTTTGAACTATGCTGTACAGATGTGTTATGCAGTGTTCATTGTCAAACGCCAAAATTAGTTTATTTTTATTTATTTTAAAAGCCATTATTTTATATGAAAAGGTTAATAATGTTACTTTATTGAGAAAATATTTCGCTCATAAAGCTGACATTTTCATATGATCATGTTTGTGCCTCACCTATGGTGTGTTTGTCACATTTCATTTCTTTTGGGGTAAATAAAGACTAAATACACTCACCTAAAGGATTATTAGGAACACCTGTTCAATTTCTCATTAATGCAATTATCTAATCAACCAATCACATGGCAGTTGCTTCAATGCATTTAGGGGTGTGGTCCTGGTCAAGACAATCTACTGAACTCCAAACTGAATGTCAGAATGGGAAAGAAAGGTGATTTAAGCAATTTTGAGCGTGGCATGGTTGTTGGTGCCAGACGGGCCGGTCTGAGTATTTCACAATCTGCTCAGTTACTGGGATTTTCACGCACAACCATTTCTAGGGTTTACAAAGAATGGTGTGAAAAGGGAAAAACATCCAGTATGCGGCAGTCCTGTGGGCGAAAATGCCTTGTTGATGCTAGAGGTCAGAGGAGAATGGGCCGACTGATTCAAGCTGATAGAAGAGCAACTTTGACTGAAATAACCACTCGTTACAACCGAGGTATGCAGCAAAGCATTTGTGAAGCCACAACACGCACAACCTTGAAGCGGATGGGCTACAACAGCAGAAGACCCCACCGGGTACCACTCATCTCCACTACAAATAGGAAAAAGAGGCTACAATTTGCACGAGCTCACCAAAATTGGACAGTTGAAGACTGGAAAAATGTTGCCTGGTCTGATGAGTCTCGATTTCTGTTGAGACATTCAGATGGTAGAGTCAGAATTTGGCGTAAACAGAATGAGAACATGGATCCATCATGCCTTGTTACCACTGTGCAGGCTGGTGGTGGTGGTGTAATGGTGTGGGGGATGTTTTCTTGGCACACTTTAGGCCCCTTAGTGCCAATTGGGCATCGTTTAAATGCCACGGCCTACCTGAGCATTGTTTCTGACCATGTCCCTTTATGACCACCATGTACCCATCCTCTGATGGCTACTTCCAGCAGGATAATGCATCATGCCACAAAGCTCGAATCATTTTTGAAATTGGTTTCTTGAACATGACAATGAGTTCACTGTACTAAAATGGCCCCCACAGTCACCAGATCTCAACCCAATAGAGCATCTTTGGGATGTGGTGGAACGGGAGCTTCGTGCCCTGGATGTGCATCCCACAAATCTCCATCAAGTGCAAGATGCTATCCTATCAATATGGGCCAACATTTCTAAAGAATGCTTTCAGCACCTTGTTGAATCAATGCCACGTAGAATTAAGGCAGTTCTGAAGGCGAAAGGGGGTCAAACACAGTATTAGTATGGTGTTCCTAATAATCCTTTAGGTGAGTGTAGATACACTGTAATAATGAAACAAAACCACATGTAGCACGTGTGGAATTAATGTGGAAAAAAATACTCTGAACCCCAAGTGGATTTACACAAACTGAGAAAGTCAAAAAAGTAGGTTGTGCACATTGGTTTGTGCACACCTCTGTACATCTACCAATCACTACAGCATTCTGTTAGATTTATAAACACTTACATTGGTATAGATCAGGGATAGGAATGATACTGGATACTAGTCCAACCCTAATCAAACACACACCTGCCTGTCATTTTTAAGCAATCCTGAAGACATAGGTTAGATTTTTCAGGTGTAATCTTTTCTAATCATGTACATACACACCTTTGTGTACTTTCTTGTTCTTTAAAAAAAAAAAAAAAAAAAAAAAGGAAACCACACATTATCTTCTGCATCTCTATCTTCTGTTTCTTGCTGCAATGCCAGAATAAAATGGTCAGGTGGAATGTGCAGTACTAGACACTGTGTTCTTCCCTTCTGGACTCAAGCCAGACATTTCAAGCACTAACCCAATGGTCTCCAGTCCAGGGACCAGAGGCCGGATGTATAAACGTTGCAATGGCGCAATTTTCCTCACACATATCGGGATTTCTAAAAAAAGAAATTGAAATATAAAATTAAACAAAAGCATACATATATTCACATAATATATATAGGCCTACCAATATAACCTATGGTATATGCCCCCAGAGGGTAATAACTGTAAAATATAGCAATTACTGTGTCATGTTTGCTGTTTTCTTTTAATGGAGATTTTTAGCATTGCTCTTTCCCTTTTTTTTTAACATCTTTGAGAAAACAATCGCGTTTTTGACATTCAGTTATATTGATCCTCCCCGGCACCCGTCAGTCGCGTCTCCTCCGCATCCGCGCACCCGGAAACTGATCAGTGCAACAAAAGCATCGCTTTCTGCAGGCAATAAACACCACCAGGTCTGTTCACAACATGCTTTCAGATAGGAGAAAACATTTTAGCAGAATGTTTATAATACAAATCAACTGTTTATCCTTCAGTATGTCACTTTTAATGTGTTGGGTGTAGTCCAGCGGTAGGGTTTTACTGGGGCTGCTACTACTGTGAATCAGATGGCAGTAACACACATTAAAGTCCTCTGTTATATATATATATATATATATATATATATATATAACATGCATGCTGTAAGACTGTGTGGTTGTTGTTTTGTTGTTTCTGCTGTGAGAAGGCAGAAGTTAATCTCATTCAGATTAATCCGCTTTAAAATGGATTACAGTAAATGTTTATGTGCTCTCAGAATCAGAGAAGTGTACACAGACTTGAAATAGATTATTGGACTTTCAGTTTTGTAGTGCCTAAACAAACAATGATATTATTATCATCATTATTAATGCATATTATGATCCCATGAGTTGCTGAAAGATCGATCTGTGTCTCTGCTCTCTTTGCTATACTCTGATAATGCTGATAATGCTAGACTTGGACAGTTAATTTAAGCCTAAATTGCATAAATGCCATTGTATTGTATAAACACATTCACATGCATTGTCATTCAAAACATTAGATGTAGTGTTGTGAGATCTTGTCAGATGTAAGTGGAAAGAGGTTCACAGTTAATGTGATGAACTGACTAAATATATTCACTTAAATTCACAAAAACATCTGTTAAAGTCATTGCACAAGAATGAAATAAAGAACAATATAATTCTGCGAAAAGATCAGTATGTTTTGCCACTTTAGATCATACAGGAAGTTGGTTGAAAGAAGTGCTTCTGTTATGCTGAAATGACTAAAATGATCTTGTGTGACTCTGTTTTTAAAGTGTTGAGTTTAACAGTGGTTATATTGTGCTGTGAACTCCTCCTAAGATCACGAGTTGTGGCGTGATGTTTCTGTATCAGGACTCAGACATTGCTGGAGTCTCCAGTGGAAACTGGCCTGGTTACTGGACTAAACTAGTCCGTTTTAATGTGGTCATTTAGAGTGGTCTTTGAGATACACAGACACGACTCCTGAACTGATCCTGTACATCTGTGTGAAGAGCCTGAGACGAGACTGGGTGAAGGAAGGGTGTCTTCTTTCTTTCCCTCAGCGCCTTACGCTTTTCTCTTACTGTTTGCTGAGGATGTAAATAGAAATAAGTCACAGTGTAACAGTAATTCAGCAGGCAATTTTTTAAAGCCTACTATATCATATTTGATACACAATTCTAAAGCCTCTACATTAACATATATATAGGCTAGTTGATAATTCATACTTTTTATCAAGTATAACCGCCTCAGGTTGTTGTACGCTTGTCTTTTTGCCGTGAAATCTTATGACGTAGACAAAAGAATAACATTTATGTTGTTAGTAATATTGAAGATGAACATATATGATACCTCAGGCTTTTGAGGATTTATTTGTTCATCTCTCAGTCATCATTGTATTATATGTTTTGCCCCCACAATAAAAACTACAGAGCTTTGGTCATAAATCTAAGCACTTAAATATCATCTTACTAAGACATTATTTTAATAGCAGATATAGAGTGACGACTTGTATTTATATGCATTTTATGTAAGTAGCCTGCTTATGAAGATCTCATTGATTTACATTACAATCAGAATTTTACTTTTTGGCCATATAAATATCAGTAACAGCATAAAATTTCAATTTTGTGCCTCTGAATAAAATGTAGGCTAAGTGTTTTTTCCTCCTCGAGAATGAGCTTCATATTCTCACTGTATCAAACTATATTAGCCAAAAAAACCTTATGTGATCAAATATGATACTCAACAAAAACAGATATGCAAACTTTTTTTTTTTTATCTAAAGGTTAAATATAATTAAAAAATTAATAAAAAAAAGCTGAAACTGGCTATCTTTCCTTATCTTTTTGACATTGTCTCTCTAAATAATTTTTGATGTAATCATTTTGAATGCACATTATACAGAAAAACCTTGTATAACACATATATTCTGGCTTCCTGACATTAACTTTTCTTTGTGTGTGTGTGTTTTGTGAAGCATCATGTCGGATAAAAGTGAGTTGAAGGCTGAGCTTGAGCGAAAGAAACAGCGCTTGGCTCAGATAAGAGAGGAGAAGAAGAGAAAGGAGGAGGAACGCAAGAAAAAAGAGGTACGGACGTTTTACTTGCATTAAAGTGATAGTTCACCCAAAAATGAAAATTCTGTCATCATTTGCTCTCCCTCAAGTTGTTCCAAACCTGTATACATTTCTCTCGTCTCTTGAACACAAAAGAAGACATTTTGAAGAATGTCAGTAACCAGACAGTTGTTGGACCCCATTGACTTCTATAGTATGGAGAAAAAAACACCATGGAAGTCAATGGGGTACAACAACCGTTTGGTTACCCATATTCTTCAAAATATCTTCTTTTGTGTTCAGCATAAGATATAAATGTATACAGGTTCGAAACAACTTGAGGGAGAGTAAATGATGACAGAATTTTCATTTTTGGGTGAACTATCCCTTTAATACACCAGAATAAGTTCCACTTTATGTGCATTCATTCACACATGCCAGAGGTCCGTTGCTCTGAGATGTGTCTGTAAAACAGCTTGTCTTTAGTGTGCATGGTATGCTTTTATACTATACTGTGCACAACTGCGATAGAAACAATACTTGACATTTACACTGGTTAACATACGTCATGGTAATATGAAGCGATGAATCCACCAGGATCTTCAGCACTATCTGCATATTTTCAGGCACATTACACGAGTAAAAAAAGTTTTGATGGTGTTAGTTTGCAGTTATTGATGAACTTAAATTTCCCATAAAAGAAAGAGAAATGTTAGTTTGATTGTTTATCTTACTATAACTTTAACAGGGTTGAGCTTGATGAATGCCATCAACACTACAATTTGTGTCGAAATTGAGTAAATGCTGTAGGAGGGTTCCTGGCGGAAGTAAACCGGGTCAGATTGCTGGTTTTTGTTCTTTGGGAACAATAGAAAGTAAATTTTTTTGAATGAAGTGTTTGATCGAGTGTGTTTGTGTCAGGCTGAGCTGAAGAAGGAGGCCGTCCCGCAGCAGGATGATTCAGACCTGGAGAAGAAGCGCAGAGAGGCTGATGCTCTTCTGCAGAGTATGGGCATCACGTCAGACACACCTGCGGGTAGGACCGTTTCACATTTACCTGTCCTAAGATATCAAACTCTGAACGGTGAGACGACCCCTCCTGCAATGTTCAATAATAATAACATATGTTTGGTATATTATTAGGCCACAATTGATCCTACAAGTGCAGTCACATTATCGGAAATTTGGCAGAATTTTACGGGCAAAGCAAATCCATTGTCCATTATCAGTGGTTTAACAATGCATGAAGCACCACTTACTCATAGCTGACTTCTAAAGTCGGCAGCTTTATATTGTTCAGCGCAGCAAATTTAACAAACTTAAATCCAATGCGAAATCCATGTGTTTCGTCTTATGCATCCATCACGTGAACTTCCATATTACCTACATTTTTTTTTTCAAATATGAAGTTTTCACAGTGACGTTTTATTTTTTTACCCCTTACCCCAGTTTAACACCATAAAACTTAATAAATAAGTTGCGCAATATAAACTAATATTTCTAAAAATAAATATAAATAACACATGCACAGATCAATAAAGGGTTGGGTCAAAGAAATATATTGTTTAGACTTTGTAGAAATAGTAGGTAGCAGCACAGAGATATAGGACATATTTGGAAGTGTTCTTTCTCTTTTTGTTATACATTCTGAGTCAGAGAGATATAGGGACCCCAATTTTGTCACACATATTCCTATGAAGATGACTTCATTTCGGCCCCGGAATTATGCTGTGCATATTTAAATATTCAAAATCTGTCTCCGCAAGACTATGTGCACTTCATACAAATGAAGAAACCCAGTGTAGTGTGCTTCATTGATTGAACACAAGGGGGCAGAAGTGCACCGCAGTAGTTCTGATGGTGTCTCTCTGCAATTTCATCAAGCACTTACATTTTCTATATCTGAACTGTGTCATTTTTTAATTAAGAACATTGTTCAAGTGGAATAGAAACGTTGACAATCTTGGTCAAATGTTTGATGCTCTGGCTAATAATCATTTAACAGATATCTATATCCATTTTAAAATAATTCTGTTTGTAATTAGTTGATATTAATCCTTTTTTTGTGTGTGTAGTACTACATACATCCTCTAAAAATGGCCAAAACACCAGTTCATTAAAAGACATTGAGCAAAAATGTATTTTAATGAACTGAATCTGCAAAAATGCAGATGAAAGTATGTTTATCTCTTTTTCTCTTTCTTTAGTTCCTGCACCCGTGTCTCCCACGGCCAAATCTGTGGGAAGTCCAAGCGAGGCAGGGAGCCAAGACTCAGGAGAAGGAGCCACCGGACCAAGGTATTATCTCTCGCTCTCTCTCTGTATGTATATATATATATATCATACATGTGTCAGCGGAGAGGTGTGTGGCTTTAACATTGCATGAAGGACAAACCGTCAGGGAAAGGGTTGTTGTATTGTCATGTCTGTGCTGTGCAGGCCTGAGCCGGTTGGGAAAGGTCCTGCTGAATACATCTCTGTCATTAGCTGTTTTCATCTGTAACTTAAAAGAGATTTTACTGCTGGAAAACCCCTGAGAAGAGAGGAGGAAAACATGTTCTCCAACACCTAGTGCGCTGCCCATCTAGTCTGCGTTCGAGAGCACCACGGATGTGCTCTTAATGTAAAAGCTGTTCCAAAATGATGATGATGATGCGGCCTTCTAAGCCATATTCTAAAGGAGAATCGTATCTACAAAGAAGACTATCCCAGAATGCACTGCAAAAAGCTCCAATCAATGATAATTGTATGGAGGGCTGCACTGACGATGTGTTTTTGTAGGCCAATTTGAAAGTTTGCGAAAACAATTTTTTTGACAAACCAACAAAAGCTTATGATTTTTACATGTTTTGTTCATCACGATAATCTTCACAATTTACTTTTGTGAATTTTGAAACCTAAAAACAAACAGCAGAAGTAAAAAGCTAAATGTACGCTATAAACGAACTACACTGCGGTCACATCACATGACTTCAATGCCTCTGACATTAAGCTTAATAACTCTTTCAGTCTTTATTCTAAAAAACATTTTCCCTGAAAGTTTGAGTTATAATAGTTTGCAAGACCTCAATTATAAACAAACTGTGGTAAAGCTGTGAAAGCGACTAGTTAGTAGATGAGTTTATCTGTTCGGCTGATGACGTTTAATATCCCCGACAAGCTCGATAGTCCCTTTTAGACAGTTTTTAAGAATCACTTATTACTGATGCATTTTATGTCGTAGAATAAAACATGAAAATATCCTGAGCTTGTGGAAACCAAAGACCTTGTTTAACCAAAAACCTGTTAAAAAAAGTACAAATAATACATCATTCCTACATTACTTCAACAGAATAGTAAAAGCAGTTCAGTCTTATAATTTTTTTTTAACCCTTTGCCTATAGTGTTGCTCAGCCTTACATTATATCCGTTAGGAGACAGCTGTGAATTATCAGTACCAGATTCTAGTTTAGGGTTAAAAAAAATCTGGTTGTAAAACAATATTGCCATTTTATTATTGATAGTCAAAATAGAGGGGAAACTGGAACATATTCTGGAGTGTTAAAATGCGATCTCTATTCCCTGACGACACAGGCTAGAACCGAACACGCATTTCCCACAATGCTTTTCTGAGGCACATGAGCTAAGCACTACTAGGCCATGGCTCCAGCTAGTAAAACAATATGAATATATAAATGTTATAGATTTTTATGCTGGAATAAGACCTGTGGGAGCAGTGAAGAGCTGCCGTGGAGAGTGTTTAACCCCTGATTACAGCAGAAGCTCTCTCACACACACACACACACACACACACACACACACAGAGATGCCCCCGGGGCTCCGTGTCCACTCATATCCCGCACCACTTCACCACTTCCTACACACATGCAGGTCATGTTACCGACTGCACACACACATTCTCCCTCATCACAGTCACACTCCGTCTGATGCACTCATGACCACACACAGCCTCGGGTTGTGCTTCCGCTGATGTGGGTCGGTTTAGTGTCAGGATCTGTTAGGATTTCATTGCCCTTTTAAAGTCAGAATGAAATAAAAATGAACCCTATTTATTTTCTAAATGCATATTATAGATATGCATTTATTGTGAACCAGTCATTGATACCTGTTTTTTTTTTTTTTTTACATTTACTTACTGACCTCATAATGTTTCATCAAAATGCCATGACCGGACCTTCCAGTAAAAACAACTGACTTCTCTCTGGTGATGAATGCAGGATTTCTCCAATCATTAAGGCCCTGTTTACAGCTGCTATTAAGATGTGTTTTGGTCAATCGGATCACAAGTGGACGACGCTAAATACAGGAGTAAACGGGGACTAAAACATTTTAAGCTTGTCCACCGAAAACACATTTGACCGGATTGCTTTCGTAGTGTAAACACTCATGTGGTTGACATTATGGGAAGAGCTCTAGACAGACAGGATTTAAACTTTGTCGGCTGAAGACCCGAGTTTGGTTTGAAGATGAAAAACGTAGCAAGCACAATGTTCTCTCACCATTCCTGATTTCTAACACACACTCACAGCGTTCGGCTGGTCTTGAGCAGAAACTAAAGCTGATGCTCTCCGTGTGTTTTTCCATCGTCTCTGGTTGTGTTCATATGTAAATTACGTGAGCTTATTTCATCATATATAAATATGTGCTGTGTTCTTTGTTCTCAATAACAAAATAAACACACAACAAAATTACAGCGGTGAGAAAACAGCAGTTAAAGTCTTTTTTTGGCTTTTAGTATGAATATGTGGTTAGCCTACTGTTATCTATAAGCTAGTGTGCTCCAAAACAATGACAACATTTACATTTAGAAGATATAAGCGTTCAAAACGTACAGTCTCTCACTTTCGCCCCTATGCATCAAAGATTTTGATGACATCACTCTGCACTTCAGCTTCTCATCAGATTTTCTGTCCAATCAAATGCTCTCTAGAATCTGAAGCCCCGCCCCCTACATTATAAATAGATGCTGCAGCTAAAATCGGTCACTTGTTCACACATTTACTATTTTCTACATGGTGAATGGCACATAGTTCACTATATTGGGGATAGGGAATGATTCAGACAGTGCAAATATGCTTTCCATTGGGGCGAATGAAGTCTGGTTTCACGTTAGTGTCACTTGAACACAGTCCAGAGACACGACAGCACAGAGCGGATCATATGAGCGAGTCCCGCGGACCAGAAAACGTATCGGACCCATTTGAATTCTGCACTGAATGCTGTATTTTAAAGCGATGGAGGAGATTAGGAGGAGAAACGGTTCGAGATTAGGAGGAAACTGCGGGTTTACCGAGCTCAACGGCTCCGGCCGAGATGTGATATAAACTAAACGCTATTGGCTATTTAAAAAAGGGGAGGAGCTGTTGGATATGTCCCGCCCTGTCTTCCTGTTACAGTGGAAATTACGTCACCACATTGAATAATGCTGCGTGTTTCAAGGCACTTAAGTGGGCCTTTAACCCTCTGGGGACCAAGCTGTTTTGGGGGTCCTTGAGATGTTCTGACATGCCTTGACATTTGTGCTTTTTTCAGTTATTTATGAACATGTTAATGGAAAAGGTGTAAATTCACTCTATATAGCACAAACAGGGCTACCATAATATGCGAGCAACGTGTATGTAGATGTTTGTATTTTTAAGAGAATAATGTTTATGCGTGGTTATTGGAAAAAATTAAAATGAAAGTTGCTGAATTAAGACCACAAAACACATATTAAATATGTGTCCACAAGACTTTTGACTAATGGATGTTGTCCCTTTGAGTTCTAGCTTCAAAATTATGTGAAAATAGTCTTGCTTTATCGTTCACAAAAAAAAAATACATTGATTTAAATGGTGTAAAACAGGTTTTGCTTGGAAAGCCAATATGCGAGGGGGAGGAGTAGTTTGCACCTTAGATTACAATGTCCCACCCACTCTGCATAATGACTCTGCATAATTAGCCATTCATTCAGGTGTGACACTGACTGAGCCACAATGCAAGGACAAAAGATGTATTTAGAAGAAGACTTATATTGACCATTTAAGATTTCGCTTACATCTCTCTTGTAAATATGTTTTGTTATTTTATAAAAAATGTTAATTTAACAATAATAACAATTATTACAATTTCAACTATATTTCAAGTGTACTCTTTCTTTGTAAAAAAGAAAAAGAAAAAAGATTATAGGCCTACATTTTATCATATGTATTCATTAGTTTGAATATAGCCAACATTGGAACATCTAACATCTTAGTCTATGACTTTATTTTTGACAAAAATAATATATATATATATATATATATATATATATATATATATATAACGTTAGATATGAGCAGAAATTGCTAAACAAAAGCTTATTTGATGTGGCAGTATATTCTACAGTAGCCTAAAAACTGTACCCAAATCTAGTCAACAAGTGAGTGACTGTAACGTTGTTTTTATGATATATTAGGGCATATAAATGCTAATTTGCAGTTTAATACGTTGCTTATACAAATACATTTTATTTCAACATATTCCAGTCGATTTTTACTCATCTCAGTAGGCTATAGCAAAGCAGTTTATTTTCACGCACAGACGCGCGATTCATATTTAGGCTAAACAGTCTTTACAAATATGTACCCTTCATTCAGCTCACAGAAACGCAAGTCATATTATAGAAATGCAATTCATCTTTTTGCGGTTTGCATAAGCCTACACTAACGTTATTCCATAACGTTATTCCACACTTGAGAAAAGAAAACAGCCTACCTCACTCCTCAGCGGGATCTGCTCCTCATATCAGGAGATATTGCTCCTCATATCAGCACTGTTCTGAGGAAACTTTTCTCCATAAGGTAGGCTATATTATGCCTCACTCGCGGCGCTTTGTTTACAGCTGATGTGGGGGCGTTTCACAGACTGAAATGGTTCTCAGAATTTGCATTTGAATAGCGCGCGCTCTCCGGGGAGTGGTCGAATTACTTTTGAATGGCTCGTAATGAGCTCGACTGGAGTCGCTCTCTTTTTATACAGATTACAGAAGCTAAGAATATTTGTTTTTTATATAAATTACTTCATTTAAAAGATGCGATCTCAAGCTTTATGCCCGTGGGTCTGTTTGCCTGTTTGACTGAATTTTCGCGGAGTTATAGATCATTTTCGAACGCGTTTCAAATGGGAGTTTACTGACAGAGAGAAGGCATAAATCGCATCGTGTTAATTTTTCTTTATTTGTCAAAAAGCAAAACACTTTATTTTTATTGTGAGTATACAGAAAAAAAATAGAAACTGAACAGGATCGATTGATGTATTACACGAAAATGAAAGATCAAAATTAACAGAGCATTTAGTGTTTATTTTCATTGCTAAAAAAAAAAACCGAGCAAAACGCGCGGGCGCGTTTTTGGTCCCCAGAGGGTTAATAAAGCATCTCAACATAGCGATGTGGAAATGTTTGCACCAGCTCTACAATTCAGCACTCCAGTCACGTCACGATTATTTAAACAATAGATTTCTTGGTAGCACTTTATTTTACAGTTCTGTTCCCCATGTACAAACTATGTACATCTTATAGTAATTGCAATAACTGGGTAATAAGTAGGTACTAACCCTGAACCTACCACTAAACCTAACCTTAACCCATGTATTTACCATATATTACCCAGTACTTTCTTAGGGAAGTACATGTAAGTGCACGTACTAAAAAATAAAGTGCAACTGATTGCTTTAAAGGTATAGCGGAGGATTTTCCCGAATTTTAGAAAAGAACCGCCCTCTCCACTTTTTGAAAAAATGCACATGCGCAACCCTCTACCTGCTCCCGAGAGGGAACGCCTATTAAACGTGTGCACGAGAGAGCATGCACGAGCCTAGTGCGTGACTTGTGCCAGGGCTAGCATCGCTAATCAAAGCTTACATTAACTTTTACTAGCAGTGATTTTAAACGGATTTCTCCAAATAGCATGCCAAACTTTACCTGTCGAGTAGAAACTTCGCGACTGAGGCGTCAGTGGGAAGCCCAACCTGTGCTTTTAGCGCACGCCAGCGTGTGAAATATTCTCCCAAAAACACTCTGGTCTTGTTTCTTTCTTCAGAGGCCTTTCTCTTCTTGTCATACAATTCGTAGACACTTTTTCTCTTGCGACCCTCAGACATTTTGAAAAAAACCCGGTGAGAACGGCGAGCTTCAATGAATGGCTGAAACCGTAGCTCACCACACATATACACCTGAAAGTGCGCATGTGCAGAAAGCGAAAACTACCTAGGGACGAGCACGTACGACGGCCTTACGTAAACATATCACCAGAATGATTGACAACTAGGAGGACCAATAGTCTTGATGATCCACCCGGAAAAAGAAAATCCTCCACTATACCTTTAAAGTGTCTCTTTCAATTAGAATAACAACTTCAATTCCTGCTATAAAGCACCTCTCCAGTGCCGTTCACGTTTTTACTCACGTTTGACCTCGGCGGACTGAACAGAAGAAGTTAACCAGAGAAGATTTACACGTCAAAGAAGGCGGAGCCTCAGAGCCACGCTACCTGTCACATCATCGCCACGGACTAACGGTGTTTATCAGCTGGAGCAAACTTTTCTGTAAAGTTCACTTTGGCTGTTTCAAACTCCAGAAGCGAACGCCGAAGAAAGTTAGTTCTGGCCTGATTTTGTCCGAAATGACGTCACGCCAGTTCGGTTTCCAATTTCACTTGAAGATTATCGGGGCCTTAAAGGAGTGGAGAAATCACAATACAATGTCTTTTTCTATCAAAAATGGCCTAAAATAATCTGTAGATTTGCATCAGTCTGTTGTTTTGAGAGATGAAGGCTATTTCATGCCCCACTGTCTTAATAGAAGACTTCAGTTTCAGACCCTGCGCTGGTGCTCAGCAAGAAGCTTCATCGAACACCACACATTATACACCAGCTGCATTCACAGTCAAGAGAATGTTCATCAATAGCTATAGAATAGTTTTATAAAACAATTTTTGTATCTTTCATCATAATGTAAACACCTCTTGTGCTACTTTCCTTTTTGACTTATTTTTAACTCAGAGGGAAAAAGGTGGCAGATTTCATTTCACGTTGACTTTAAAATGACCCATACTTAGAAGTTAGAGGTCTCAGACCCCTACAAATAACCAATTGTGACAACCCCAAATCTGCACTCGCATTTTTCACCTCCTGTGTAGACCTTACCTAAGACAATTATTCAGGTGACAGACAGCTTTTTGGCCGAACATTGCACCAATTTAGTGTCCAAATAATATGCACTGTATCTGGTCACATAAAAAAACATGATTTTGATGGCATTTCTAGTATTTACTTAAAATTCTCGTATTTATGGTACATCTATGATGGTGTCATTTAATGTATATGGGATTTTATTATGTACTGGAGGAGTCTGGTTTGTCTCCTGGACATCAGAACAGATGATTCCCTTTAGAAACATAGCACTACATGGACATCTGGTTCTGTTTCTATGTTTGTGGTGTGTGTGTGTGTGTGTGTAAGCTTTTCTGCTTGTCTCTTAACTGCTCTGAAGTGTCGTAACATTGTGTTTTTAGCCAACTTTCATATAACAACCTCTCTCTGTCTGTGTCTGTGTCTGTAACCCTGTCCCGTGGCTCTGACACTAACAGGACTCTGCACTGGGACTGTGACCCCTCTACTCTTCTGCTTCACTCTGAGCTGGGGTACTGCACACTTTCTGCTCTTTCTCCTTCACTCTTTCAGACCTGTAGAGGAGTCATGAGTGGCATATGATCGAGAGCGAGATGTTTTAAATGCCACACAGATGTGGATGTAAATGTAACCAGACTTATAAAGCGAGCACGGTGATGTCCAGAGGACATGTAGGGACTGTTTACACCTGTATGAACATCTGGGAGTGATTCTGGGAGTTTGGTGCATGTTGACTCTACATGTCAATAGTTTGGACACACTTATTTAGTATTTATTCATTAATGTTAATATTTTTACCCCCGGTTTCACAGACATGGGTTAAGCCTAGTCCCAGACTAAAATGTATGTTTGAGCTGTTAATTTATGTATTTAAAGCAAGCTTTTCCAACAGTATTGAAGGAGTTCCCAAGTGCACTGTTGGCAACTTTTCCTTCACAACCCGGTCTAACTTTTCCATTAAAATTAATTAATTAATTAAAAATGTAATATGGTTTTTGCTTTTGTATGAAATTCATTTATAGGCTGGTTATATTTATGTACAAAGGTAATTTTTAGGCATTTAACTATAAGCCTTTTAAGATCATGAGTAACAAATTTAAGTCAAGTGTGTCCAAATTTTTCATATTTCTTTCATGTCAGAATGTTACATGGATTTCTAGTCCCCTATAAATGTGTGTAGGGGTGATTGGATCACAATGCTTTTCTTAGGCCCTGTTTACACCTGTTATAGTCGATCACAAGTAGACGAGGGAGACACATTCCCGTTCACACCTGGTGTTTTAATACGTCTCTTTTGTCCACTTTCAACCACTTCTGTCCTGATTTCTTCGAGGGGAGGGTCTATGTCTATGGGGGGGGTAAATGTAATTTTTTTTTTTTTACTTTTGATCTATTGGACAAAATAAGCTTGTGTAATTTACATATGAATGCACACGGAGACGATGGAAAAACATATGTAGAGCATCAGCTTCAGTTTCTGCTCAGTCACAAGACCAGCCGAACGCTGTGAGTGTGTGTTAGAAATCAGGAATGGTGAGAGAACATTGTGCTTGGTATGTTTTTCATCTTCAAACCAAACTCGGGTCTTCAGCCGACAAAGTTTAAATCCCGTCTGGCTAGAGCTCTTCCCATAATGTTACTCATTAGATCAGTAGACGGTGTTTTGTGGCTGTTTGAACACATTCACTACATGAGTGTTTACACTACGAAAGCAATCCGGTCAAATGTGTTTTCAACAACCTCTGGAAGTGGTCAAAAGTGGACAATCACACCCTGTTTACTCCTGTATTTAGCGTCGTCCACTCGTGATCCGATCGACCAAAACGCATCATAATACCAGGTGTAAACAGGGCTGTGATTAGTGCTATTCACTTATGATCAGATCAGCTGAGAGGGCTGTAACTAGGTGTAAATGAGGCTTTAAAGGATGAATTAGCTGAATTTTAACAATATTTTGTATTGTTACAATGTCGGTAGTTGTAAAAATACACCCGAAATTGGACTTTTATTAAAACTACTGATTGAACTTCTGCAATTTTGTATTCCTCCCTACGGACAATCGGATCAACAGAAGGGTGGCGCCAAAATCAAAAGTGCATTATGAGTGTTTTTGGCAAAAGGGAACAGGCCTTTTTATCTGTTTTCTCTAGCAATGTAGCATCAAGTAAAAAAAAAAAAAGCCTTTCTACTACATAGACAGCAGCATTTTATTAAAAGGCTGTGTGAATTTGTATATGTTTGAGCAGTGTGTGCACAGTTCCTCTGTATGATTTGTGTGTTTGTGCGCTCTCCCAGACGTGGTCCTCTGAAGTTGGCGATGGTGAAGACGACCCACGTGGATTTCCCGCCTAAAGAGGTGGTGTCCTACACCAAGGAGACGCAGACGCCCACCACCACACAGCAGAAAGAGGGTAAGCTGTGATCATGCAGGAATTAAGACTAATACCATTCAAAACATTTTTTTTTTTTATGTTATATGCCAGTAAACAAAGCAATTTCTGATATTGTTATATATTTAGTGTCCTTGTTGCATGTTACATGTACTTACCATAGTAATAACAGTAAATTATGCATAATTACATAATGCAACTAATCCTAAACCAAACCCTAACCCTATAGTAAGTACATGTAGTTAATTATTATTACTCAGTACTTAAATATATAATTACACTGTAACAATGATGAGTAATTTAATAATCATTCTAATTCTGTGTGAATAGTGAAGTGTAAACTACAACTATAGCGATAACGACACAGAGGAACAATATCGTTGGAATCACTTTCAAAATGATATTTTCCAGCTGATAAAAATATTGACAGCCAATCTGAATCCACCCAACTTTAAAGAGCTTGTGCATTTGAAATGGCAGACAACAAAACTACTCTGCTCTGCTCTGATTGGTCAGATGACCCAGTCAGTTGTGATTGGTCAACTCCGCTCTGATTGGTCAGATGACCCAGTCTGTTGTGATTGCTCTGCTCTGCTCTGATTGGTCAGATAACCCAGTCTGTTGTGATTGGTCTACTCTGCTCTGATTGGTCAGATGACCCAGTATGTTGTGATTGGTCAACTCCGCTCTGATTGGTCAGATGACCCAGTCTGTTGTGATTGCTCTGCTCTGCTCTGATTGGTCAGATAACCCAGTCTGTTGTGATTGGTCTACTCTGCTCTGATTGGTCAGATGACCCAGTCAGTTGTGATTGGTCAACTCCGCTCTGATTGGTCAGATGACCCAGTCTGTTGTGATTGCTCTGCTCTGCTCTGATTGGTCAGATAACCCAGTCTGTTGTGATTGGTCTACTCTGCTCTGATTGGTCAGATGACCCAGTATGTTGTGATTGGTCTGCTCTGCTCTGATTGGTCAGATAACCCAGTCTGTTGTGATTGGTCTACTCTGCTCTGATTGGTCAGATGACCCAGTATGTTGTGATTGGTCTGCTCTGCTCTGATTGGTCAGATAACCCAGTCTGTTGTGATTGGTCTACTCCGCCCTGATTGGTCAACCACTTACAGTGTGTCGGAAACGAAATGTCCATTATCTGAATTTCAGCTCCGGATCTTCCTCAGCACTTGATACATAGTGATGCAAACAGTAATGATGGCATTGGTTTTTCCGGGTTTTTTTTCTCTCGCAAGTCCTCATCCTTTTGAAAGTGCATCAAAGTGCACAGCTGCTTCCACAGCGCAGAAAACAGCGTCTTCTCGACATGATCAACACGAATCAAACTCTTCCAGTCTCAGCTACAACTACAGTGTTTGAGGCTCAAAGTAAATGTTGTTCCTGGGCATCCAATGAAGATCTTATGCAAATGTGTTACAAACCTACGTAAGAAGTAAGGCCGGAATCACTGACGACTCGTTTCAGGCAGTTCAGAATGTTTTCTTCTTCTTTTGGGAGTCAGTTACTCCATTTATCTGTACTTTGATCTTGGCAGACCTTTTACATTCACAAACAGCTATAGTACACGCTATATGAAAGGTAAAATGTGAAAGAGCATAATGGGGCACTTTAATGCTCCAAGTGAACATAGTAATTGGCCAACGCTGATAATCTCAAAACGGCATTAGTCTATCACTAATGTAGAGTATAGATCACAAACAGTATAGTATATTTCCTTTAAAATCTGTTATAGAAATCAACAAATAAACTAATGCCAATAATCAAAATCCAGTAGTTAATAAAGAATAAAGCAGTATTGGTTTTAGTTATAGTTTATGATTGTGGACTAGTATATTGTGCATCTCTATTTTGGATCTTCTCTTTTACCCAGAATTCTTTTTGGTTACTAATGAAACATGTCCTAGAAACAAGTAGAACCTGATTATATAATGCTGAGGATGCAGATCATGGTCAACCCCAAACATCACACAGCGTGATTGACACATGTCAGTCATAGGAGGAGGCTGCTGAGTGGCACTGCATTTGCACCCAGAGTTAGAGCGCAAGCCTCTGATCTGAGAGCTATTCAGATGTGTGTGTGTGAGAGAGAGAGAGACATCAGAAGTGTGTGACCCTTTTTGGAAATGATCTGACCATAGTGAACATGGAGATGAAAGCTGAGGGAAAATTGCAGAGACTCGAGAAACATAAGACGTCAAGGCAAGATTAAACACACACACACACACACACACACACACACACACACACACACACACACACACACACACACACACACACACACACACACATCCGTTTACAGAGACAGCGAGAGGGGGCACAGGAAATGAGCTGTAGGTTAGTGGAGATATTGGAGTGTGTGTGTGTGTGTGTCCAAAGGCAGGTCAGGATTTGTGTAATTGCAGTTGTGCCCTTTCATGTGGCCGTTCCTGCATGTGTGTGACCGACCCACTCATGACAAATACAAAAGATCACTGCTTTGCCGTGTGTGTGTGTGTGTGTGTGTGTCTTTGAGATGTTTATTCTGTTGATGTTTTTTCAGGAGATAATGAAAGAACATTTTAATGAAAGCCGTTTAAGGGATCTATTTTTAGGGATATCATGACTATATAATTATTGGACAATTATATTGCCATTTGTCTGATTAGGCTGATAATTGTTGCAGATATTATCAGGGATAATTTTAGATTTTTTACTATTCTTACAGTAAACTTTATATTACAGAATACTTTAGAAGTTTAATCTTTTTAATTGGAAGCACTTATTACATTTTTTTTAACTAAAACAAAATAAAAATAAATAATTGAATAAATTAACCCTAAATAGCAATATATAAAAAAAAAACTAACAAAATAACAAGATACATAAAACAATTCTAAAAATTAAACAAAAAATATAAAAATCAAAGGTAAAACTGAAATAACACTTTGTATAACAGCTTTGAGACAGATAATGTAATATATGTGAGAAATGTCAAAAGTGAGAGTAAAGACAGCACAATTGTTTTCTACATTGATAATAATAAGAAATTAAGGATCATGTGACACTTAAGACTGGAGGAATTATGCTTTGAAAATTCAGCTTTGATCACAGGAATTACATTTTAAAATACATTCAAATAGAAAACAGTTATTTTGAATTGTAACATATTTCGTACTGTTTTTTACTGTGCATTTATTTGTTCATAACATTGAACAAATGAGTTGCTCATTAACATTTAAAGAGACATGCACCGAAACGGGTCTGTTTTTTTCAGCTGTTTTTGAGGAGGTAAAAAGGGTGTTGTTTTACACAACCATTGAGGAATTGTAACCAAATTATGTTACAAACTTATGGAAAATGGGCATCCGAAGACCCCTTTAAAAAAATAAAAAAAATAAATCAACCCTAAACTTTTGAACAGTAGCGTATGTATGTAGATAAATATTGCTGTTTATTACTTGTTAATGTTATGTATCAGTACAATTAAATATTCCTAATGTCCCTTTAGTGAGAAATGAATATATATATATATATATTAGCTTTTTACTGTATTTTACTACTTGCAATAATTTTTAATTGTACTTGAGTATATTTGGCTACAATGTCTGTTTGGATGATAGGATGCTTCCTCGAATTGGGGAAAAAATCATATATATTTTTAAGCTATTTCAGAGCAATTACATAAAGATCATATCACGATACATGTCAAATATCGTAAAAAGTCTGAAAAGATATCGAGCTATACATTTTTTTTCCTCCTGTATCACTGAGCCTCATCCCACTGCGTATTGAAAGTGTTAAATAAGACTTATCTGCAGACTGTCCAAAAGCTCTCCTCTCAACACACACACACACACACCATCTCTCCTTCCATTCCTGCCACTGTATAATCATTTCATCAACTCTCACGCACTCTTCTGTCTCTCCTCCAGCACATAACAAATGTTCAGTCTTTTTCTTCATGTTCAGTCTGACCTGATATGACCAATACCTGAAGGTTTTAGATCGAGATTCTGTTTTCCAGTGGCGCTTCAATCCGTCCGTTTTATGGTCTTGGTGTGCATTAAAAAAAGCTGCAGATGTGTGTACGGAAATCACGTTCATTACTGCCCGATCCACGGCTCTGCTTGCTGCAGCACCAGGGGTTGTGAGAGTATGAAATTGAATTAAATATGATTGTTTTAATTGCCCGTGTGCTCACGGGAGGGTTAATATCCCGTGCTAATCACAAGGATCCTCTCATATGGAGAGCATCTCTCTTAAAGTGAGGAACCCTCAGCCTAGCTCTTCACTGATCCCAGCATCTCTAAATGAATACTATTGTCCATCATCTCCTAAATACACTTTAGTTCATCATTTATCAGCTATCAGTCAATGACACAGGAATTGCGACATTGATCATAGGGATAATAAAGCCCCCGCTTTGCTCTTGCACAAACTTTTTGAGACAGAACTAATTTGGTAAAGAGCTTTCTGTTGGTCGACGCGAAAAATCTGCATGACCAACTTTAACCCGTTGGGAAATCTGCATTGGGAAATCTTTCGCCCATTGGCGAAAATTCCCGATCTCATGAAATAACTGGTTTTTGCCAGCAAACGTTCACTGAACAATGTTAAATGTGACCGCACCGTAAGATTTTAAAACATTGTGGCATTAGAGGTGTATATTTTTTTTTATAATGTCTTTACAACAAAATGAAATAAATACAAGTTGACCAAAAATGGATGCACCTCTTGATGGGAATAACATCACAACATTTATTTCCATCAAGAGGTGCATCAGTTTTTGGTCAAGATCTTGTATTGACAATGCAAGAGTCCAGCACTCTGTAAAGTCTCCTCCAGCACAACCCAAAGACTTACAATGAATTTAAGGTCTGGACTCAGAGGAGACGATTCATGTGTGAAAATGATTCTTCATGCTCCTCACTACCATTCTTTCACACTTCATCGATCCTGACATGGTCATCCTGGAATATGGCCATGATGTGTCTTCCTACATGATTGTTTAAGAAATGAAAAGCTATACACTCCATCAATTAGGGCTAGAAGAACTGTTGCCAAACATATAACATGCTAGAAACACAATAATCAATGCAATAATGATCCAATCATAGACTCTTACGCATTTGCCTATTTAAATCCAAACAGCAACTTGTTGCCGTTTCAGCCATAAGTGAAATTCCAAATCCTGTTGATTCCTATTGAAATAACTGGATTTCGCCCACAAAAATATGCTGAACCAGGGTAAATGTGACATTAAATGTGACCTTAAGACCAAAAGTGACATTGACCATTGATCTTTGTTGATCTTCCTGTGTGAGCTCTAAGCGCACATCTTTCTTTTGCTTTTTCCAAGGAGTAAAGCCAATCACAAACAACCCGTTCATTGAGTTGCAGAAGTCCCGTAGTCTTATTCACAGAGCTACGGTTTGCTCTGTCTTCTTTCACAAGCACAAACAAGGAAGTCAGCGTTCGGAGGGTCTCTCCGTGTCCTCTTTTCTGCGGGCGTGCGACGGAGTCTGTGCACCTGCAGAGGACATCAAAGAGCATTAGTCTTGTTCTCGAACAACCTCTGACCCCATGGGGCGCTTGCATTAATACATTGTCCTTTGACAAAGCCTGCCGATTACCGGCCGCTCTCTTTCTCGCTCTGCTTACGCCCTCCCCCCCTGCAAAAAAAGCTTTTATTTCTTGAGGGATACAAAAGCTATAATTGCTGCAGCTTTGAGATGAGGTGTCGATGGGAAGGGGATCTGCCATCAGGGTGAATTCTGTTAAATGTTTCTCTCTCTCTCTCTCTCTCTCTCCTCCTCTCTGTGGGGTCACCAGGATCACTTGCTTTTCTCCAAATGGGCATTTTTGCTGGCAGGTGCATTACACCCCTTATTTTCAGATTGTCTTTCCGCTGCTAATGCCTGGCAGGTTGATTGCTCGGGTCTGGCTGGCAGAGAAAGGGCCGCGCTGCGTTCGGGCCCCGGACTGAAAGACACTGATTACTGTTTTCCTCCCAGCCTGATTGAGGCCCTTGAAAGGAAAGATTTTAACCTTCTCTCCTCTCTCGTTCCTGAGTACGGGCCCGGCACGGCGAGATGGCCCGTGTCATCAGAACGACTCCATAAACTCATCAGAGCGAACCCCCCCGCCTCCCCACCTCTCTCTCTTCAAACCCGGCCTTTCCAGAGAGAGCCGTGGACACGTTTCCGATGTAAAAGCTGACAGATGACATTATCATTTTGATTATTGCAGGAAAGGGCGATTTCGCTCTCTATTGAAACAAGTTTTTCTGGTCATGCAAAACAGCATGCCATTAACATGGGTGTAACACAAAGCCATCATTTTGATTATCGAATATGACTGTCGAGAAATTAAAGGAAATTCATTATTTTGGCTTTGTGTCATTAGGTGAGAATCTTTGAAGAAGGGCCTAGACACTTTTATTTCCTATAAAATGGAAACCAAAAGCAGTCCATTAGACTAATGTACAAAGTCTTTAGTTGTAGCGCTGTGTTCATAGTGTTCTGAGGTCAGAGCTTTGTGTGAGGGAAAACATTGAAAGTCATTATTAACTGATAATATTCCCATTTAAAGTGACTTTTTGACTAGAAAAATGGTTCCAGTGGTTCTCACGTGTCGTGGCTAAATGGCATTTGCTGCCTTATTTCATTTGAGAGCCGTGGCGGAGGGGGGTATTTTCAGTGAATAATGACTTATATTTCATTCTGGTTTACTATAGACTAGGGCTACACGATTAATATAAGTAAAACTGTTTACATGTGAGGAACTCATGAGCTATTGTAGTCAGTGGCTATGTTTCCGTCCTATTTTTATGCGTATTTTGGGACATCGCATGAAAAAAACCTGAATGGAAACTCAAAATTCAAAAAACGTGCATAAAAAAACGTATACGCTCAATTGCAAAAAAACATGCGCTCAAACTACAATGGAAACACATAGATTATTGATGTGCGTTAAAAAAAGCTGTGACTACGATGGGACTAACCGGCGGCATCTGAAATGTTGTTTTGGTCATTCTGAAATGCCTGAGTTTATGCCGGTATAATACCTCACAGAGCTGTCTTGGGGCTGTTTACATGACACTGTTTTCAACTAAAATGCGTTTTAGCCGTTCATTTACACCGCAATGGCGTTTTGGGGACCTGAAAACGCAAGTTTTTAAAAACAGGCTTCAAAGTGCGATAGTGTTATCGTCACATGTAAACACACAGGTGTCATGCAGTAGGTGGCGGTATGTAAAGCATATTTAATGCACACTTTTGTAACAAATTACTCGAAAGTCATTTATTTACAGTTTGTTTTATCCGCCCATCACGTCATTGCCATATGGGTTGTGTCTTGCTTCGGATATTCTGCCATTCTGACACCGTGAGATTCATGCTTTATTTCCACTATTTTCATTCTGCTGCAATAATTCTACTCATTGTACATATACCATGCAAGACGTTTATATATTCATAATTGTGACCACACTGTTTACATCTACCAGTGTCTTGACTCGATATAATTACTAAGAAACTCTCTGCACCATCCCTGTGTGCATTGGAGGGATTTTAATAACTTTAATGTACTTGAAGTCTGCAACAAACACTAGGAAAATACAAGTATCGGATAGGGACTCAATATTCAATTACTCGGATGGGGGGCACAAAAAACTTGATCGGGACATCCCTAGTAATATTTTTTTATTATGTGTACATTTACATTTATGCATTTGGCAGATGCTTTTATCCAAAGCGACTTGCATTGCATTTCAAGGTACACATTTTTACATTCTTATCAGTTCTTGCTTTTCCTGGGAATCGAACCCAAGACCTTGGTGTTGCAAGCGTCAACAGTCTACTGTTTGAGCTACAGGAAAGCTTCGAAGATTTTTATTTTGTAATAACAGCAATATTATTATTTAATTATTTAAAAAAATCTTCAAATATGGGGTTTGAATCACAGTTACAACATTTATCAGAAAAATGGCAATTCATTTTTAATATATATATATATATCCCAAAGTCATGCAGCCTTAAATGGACTACTTCTAATGGTATTTTTATGGTGGTTATATTTTTTTCCATTTCAGAGCTTGACAGACCTTCCTTTTTTATTTTACTGAAAATGTAATGGGGCTATAATATTCTTCAGATATTCTCCTCCTCTGTTCCACGGAGGAAAGAAAGTCATACGAGTTTGGAATGGCATGAAGGCAAAGAAATGAAGACATTTCATTTTGGGAGCTATTCCTTTGAGGTCTTTTTAACATGTTTTTTTCCCCCTGAGCTTTTACATTTGTTCAGGCTTCAGTGGTGAGTATTGTCGGAGATGAGCTGTGTGTGTGGCTTACAGCTGGTCAGGGCAGCAGCTTCATTTAGCTGCTCGTGTTTAGGGGTGAATAGCGGCCCGTGGACCCCCTGCCGACTCTCTAATTGCATGAACTTGTGTATCCGGAGAGAGTCTTGACTAAAAGCAGTCAGGCAGAAACCCCTGTGCCATCCCCGTGCCACCACACACACACACACAATTGCAGAAGAACCATCTGCCTAATACACACAGCCAGCCGTCAGCTGTCTCCGCCACTGGCACCTGCTGCCCTGCGTGTGTCTATGGGATGCGCTGCTGAATAGTCCCTGTCTCAGTTACACCGGGAGTCTGTTGGACGGGCTGTAGGTTAAGACCTCTGTGATGGCGAAGACCCCTGTAGATTACAGAGAAGACAAACTCGATACAGTGTTCACACACACACACACACACACACACACACTCTCTCTCCAGGTTGTTCTTGAGCAAACAATCAGACAAACTGTCTGTCAGCAGTCTTGGACTTGGAATTCGGTGGCTGATTCACTTTGGTTTTTCCACTTATTTAATTGATATTAATCAGAACCAGTGAAATGAAGAAAATCCTTCCACAGTCCTGGTTATTTTCTGTTACGGGCATTCGGGGTGAAATTAACATCTATCACCTGCTAGTTCTTTTACCAACATCACTTTTAGCAGTGATGGGTAATTTTATCTTATCTTAAATACTTTTATTGTATTTGTTTCTTTCTCAAGTACCAGTTACACATACATTTCCCACTCTGAATGCTCGAAAAAACAGTGGTTTAATCTGTGTCCTGTTTTTACAGGTCTGCTTTTTTTAAAGGTATCTTGGACCAAAAATTTTTATTTTAGATTTTAATAACATTTATCGGTAGCGCTTTACAGTAGTCTCATTTATATAAACATTAATATGTTAACTAACATTAGCAAACAATGAGCAATACATTTTGACAGCATTTATTATCCTTTGTTAATAAAAAATGTCATGTTCATTCATAGTGCATTAACATACAACTTTTGATATTTGTTGAATTGTGTTAGTACATTTAGAAATTAATATTGACTAAAATTAATAAATGATGTAGAAGTATTGTGCATTGCTAGTTCATGTTAACGAAAGTAGTTAACTAATGTTAACAAATGAAACCCTATTGGAAAGTGTTATCCATTTATCACACTCTCTGATCCATACATTTAAAAAGGCTACTGTTCCTTTAAGAGGTCGTTTACATATGTTAATGACCTCTGATATGATTGGCTGACTTCATGCAACAGTTCATATTGTCTTTAGGCCAAGTTGAATGCAGTGCTACATTAAGTTGTTTAACACCAATCAGAAACTTTCTCACTTCTAACCTCATTGAATATATATAACCGGTAACACTTTAGTTTAGGGTCCAATTCTCACTATTAACTTGTTGCTTATTAGCGTGCATATTACTGATATTGGCTGCTTATTAGTACTTATAATGCACATATTAATGTCTTATTCTGCATGACCATATTCTACATCCCGTAATCCTGGCCAATACCTAAACTTAACAACTACCTTACTAACTATTAATAAGCAGTAATTAGGAGTTTGAGGCAAAGGTCGTAGTTAATAGTGAGAATTGGACCCTAATCTAAAGTGTGACCATGTAACCTCATAAATATCCACATAAGAACTTTAACCAATGGTTTACAAATGCAATGTACTTAAAGGGATAGTTCACCCAAAAATGAAAATTCTGTCATC
This sequence comes from Rutilus rutilus, assembly GCF_951802725.1. Taxonomy (NCBI): domain Eukaryota; kingdom Metazoa; phylum Chordata; class Actinopteri; order Cypriniformes; family Leuciscidae; genus Rutilus; species Rutilus rutilus. The sequence continues at coordinate 33,615,941 of NC_140215.1, read as the reverse complement.
ATTTACTCACCTTCAAGTTGTTCCAAACCTGTATGAGTTTCTTTCTTCAGTCGAACACAAAAGAAGATATTTTAAAGAATGTCGGTAACCAGACAGTTGGACCCCATTGACTTCCATTGTATTTTCTTCCTACTGGATGTCAATAGGGACCAACATCTCTTTGGTTCACAGCATTCTTCTTTTGTGTTCAACACAACATAGAAACTCATATACATTTAGAACAACATGAGGGCGAGTAAACGATGACAGAATTTTCATTTTTGGGTGAACTATCCCTTTAACCCGGGGTAAAGTATTAACAGTTTAAAGCATGGCTCCTTTAATAACACCGTACTGCAGCTCTGGTGTAAATGATGTTTGTGATGTGACTATTGCAGAGGAAGATGAGGAGGAAGAGGCACCTGCACCACAGCCAGAGGTCGAGGCAGAGAAAGAGAAACCAGTGGAGAAACAAGAAGAGGAAGGTAAAGTATTTAACGCATCTCATGTTCACAGTCCTACCAACTCCACCTTAAATTTTCAATAGTTCAGTGGTTCGAAATCAATTTTTCCACTTATGTGCAGTTACCCTGTGCGATATATGCTTGTGCTCAGACATTTAGACAACAATTAAGCATCTTGTTTTTCTCAAAACTGGAATAACAAGAACGAACCTGGAACATTTGTTAAAGGGATAGTTCACCCAAAAATGAAAATTGCCCCATGATTTACTCACCCTCAAGTCATCCTAGATGTATATGACATTCTTCTTTCAGTCGAAGACAGAGTTATATAAAAAAATGTCCTGGCTCTTCCAAGCTTTATAATGGCAGTGAATTGCTTGTTCTGTTCGGAAGCTAGTTATTTTACTTTATAAAGTTTTAAATATGAATATTTTTCTTACACGAACGCATCGCTTTGCTTCAGAAGGCCTTTATTAAACCACCAGAACTGTGTGGAGCTTTTATGATGGATAGATGCACTTTTATGATGGAGAGATGCACTTTTATGGACTTCAAAACAGAAACAGCCATTCACTCCCATTATAAAGCTTGGAAGAGCCAGGACATTTTTTAATATAACTCAGATTGTATTCGTCTGAGAGAAGAAAGTCATATACACTTAGGATGACTTGAGGGTGAGTAAATCATGGGCTAATGTTCATTTTTTGGGTGAACTATCCCTTTAACCATTAGAATCAAGAATTCAACTATTCTGATTTATAAATGGAATTAATTTCATCCGATTGCACACCTGTCACTTGTTCCCTTGTCTGTCGGATGAGTGCAGCGGCCCCTCATGAGCTAACAGAGGAGGAGAAGTTGCAGATTCTGCACTCGGAGGAGTTCATGGAGTTTTTCGACCACAGCACACGCATCGTGGAGCGCGCTCTGTCCGAACACGTGGATGTTTTCTTCGACTACAGCGGCCGTGACATGGAGGAGAAGGAGGGGTAACCATCAGCCCTAAAATAATAATAATCACAGAGCAGCTCATATGCACTGTTTAATGTGAGATGTGTGTGTGTGTGTATCTAGTGAGATGCAGGCTGGGGCGAAACTGTCTCTGAACAGGAAGTTTGTCGATGACCGCTGGTCCAAACAGCGAGTGGTAACCTGTCTGGATTGGTCCCCACAGGTACGGGACCTCAAAACTTGACTTTATAAATCAAGCATGCATGCATACAGTACATACAATGATAAATGAAATGAAACATGAAATTAGGTGTTGATCAAGTTTTAATAATTTATACTTCTTATAAGTGATATAATATGGATGTAATATGTATTATAAGTCATTTACTGTAATCATGAATGGTTATTTATTATAATCTAGTACCATTTAAAAGTTTTGACATGCTTGACTGATCTTCAAAACCATTTAATCTGCAGATGTACAGGTCATTTTGATTTTACAGGTCAATTTGACCCTGTTTGGATGAAGTTTAGGATCTGTAAAATCACAGAAAACTTCAGTTTTATAGAGCCGCACACATTTATTGATTATTTATTCTTCATGGATTTTCTCTGAATTATCTTCACTACATTTCAAAATGAACCATTATGTTTTAAAATCTGCTTGTATTTCTGATGATGGTAGTAATAGTGAATGTGAAATAAAAGAGGAATTTGTCTGAAACCGTCAGAAATGTTGAAAATATTAGTAATATTGTTACTTATCTCTTTCATATTAGTAATATTAGTAATATCTCTTTCAGACAAATTCCTCTTTTATAATACTGTATAATATTATATTACTGATCCTCTTAAAATAAGCAAAAGCTCTAGCTCATCTGATAAACATAAGAAAATAACAATTTTGGACTCAGTTGGCAGTATTATTTGTCCCTGACTCGTGGAAAAAAGGTGACAGCATCAAACCCCAATTGATAAATTTACAAGTTAATAAAACAAATGAAACAAAAAATATCTTAACTTGTAAGATTTAGTTAAAATACTTGCACAGCTGCACTGAAGTGTCGTTATGCCTATTTTTTTTAAGCATGAAATTTCAGTCATTTACTCAACTACGTGTTATTCCAAATATGTATGACTTTCTTTATCACTGAATAACAGCTTAAATTTCAGTCTGAATATAGCATGTAATTGAAGAACTGCAACATCGACACTGTTATTGAACTGAATTGAATCAACATTGATTGACTTGAAGAATGATAGCATTGCCTTCTGTAGAGCTGCTTTACAGCTTTAATTAAGATCATTTCATAATTGATGAATTTTGCAACAATAGTTTTTTTTTTCTGTTTATTTCTATGAATCTGCTTTGAAACAAACAAGGCGCTATACAAATAAATGTGACTTGATATGAGTTGTCTACTACTTTTATAAGTTATACATGGTTTAGAATGCGGTGAGGTGAATAACTAGTTTGGTAGCATTTATTTTGCATTTTAAATTATTATTATTATTATTAAAAAGTATATTTTGTCCCTATGAAAATTATTTAGGGTTTTTTTTTGTGTGCATATTTTTAACAGTCAGCATAAAAAAATATTAAATGTGTGTAAGTGGGCGGTTCTTTGCCAGAATGAGCTGTAATGTGGACCAGACTTAATGCCTGCAGTCAAAAGTTGTTCTTAAATAGACAAAAGTTTTGTTTTCCTGACCTGTACACACGTGTTCACAGTATCCAGAGTTGCTGGTCGCCTCTTACAACAACAATGAGGAAGCCCCACATGAGCCCGATGGAGTGGCTTTGGTCTGGAACATGAAATACAAGAAGGCCACACCGGAGTATGTCTTCCACTGTCAGGTACGCGCGCACACACACACACACACACACACACACACACACACACACACACACACACACACACACACACACACACACACACACCTCCTGAAAACTCGATTTGGTACTCTTGCATTGTCTGATCGACACTTTTCTGTTCTATGACGTTAATGTTAATCAAAAGAAAAAGAGAAAATCTGCCACTGCACTTGACTGAAAAACTTTTGTAGCCTTAATAAGGATTAATCTATATTTATATTTTTACATAGTATATACATTTGATAACATTTAATTTCTGAAGTATTTTTGTATCTGATAGACCTGAAAAACTTAAAGCACTGTTTATTTCATTCGTATCTTTGTTCTGTTATTTTTGTGTGTGTGCTTCTGCTTGTAATTTGTATTTTTACAATTGTGAAATTTCACAAAATCGTTGTGAAAAATGCAAAAATTCAAATAAAACTTAATTACTAGAGAGAGAGAGAGAGAGAGAGAGAGAGAGAGAGAGAGAGAGAGACCACCTATTCAATCCACGTCCAGCCAAAAAAAGCCCAGAGAGAGGGCGAACACCTTCCTTTATCCTGTTTGACCAGGTGACATGGGGTATGGGGGAGACCACCCTCAAATGGCTTCTATCCAATGAAAGGGGGGTTGCCTTATCTGGCCTTATCTCTGAAACAGTTTTCTCTAAACTTCTATAAACCTTATTTCCTTTTATCTATCTGGATATGAGATATCTGTACCACTCACTTTGAGACATTTCAAATGACACCAAAAAACATAACAGTCAATGATAAACATTCACATTCAACCATGTTCTTGTGTGAGTTCTTAGTTGTTTCTGAGAGGAAGTGAGGTTGTATGGGGAGGTCGAATGTTAATTAGCCAGCAGGGCCCTTTTGTCTCAGACCAGGCCTCAACCAGTATTTTCAGTCTTACAGTTACGTGGATCAAAAGTAGGGCTGCACGATTAATCGCAATTAACATGAAATCGCGTTTAACCCTCTGGGGTCTGAGGTGTTTTCTGGGCCCTGGAGGTGTTCTGACATGCTCTGACATTTGTTCTTATTTCTGTTACTTGTGACATTTTCATGGCTAAAGTCTGATTACACTGTATTCAGCACAAACTCTGCTACAATAATATATCAACAGCATGTGTGTAAAAGTTTGTAGTTTTGAGATAATGACATTTATGCGTGGTTTGTGAAAATACAAAAAAAAATTCTCACTGAAATAAGGTCATGAAACCCATACTGATTATTTCTTCACAAGACTTTTGAAAATTGTATGACGTAGCCTAGAATATTTGTTCCAAAACTATGTGAAAATCACGCTGACTGCTCATTCAGAGAAGACAATATATTGATTTAAAAATTTTACGACGTGTTTTGTGTGAAAAAGCAATATGCGAAGGGGCGGATCATCTCATTAATATGTAAGGCTTTTTACACCTGAGAAAGACAAAGACACTCCCTAATGGCCCTATTAGGAGCTTATCAGGGCCCATCATTCTGACCAACCTTGCACAAAGAATGAGGAGATTAAAAAAAGAATGGCTTTTAAAATTGTTTGGATTTATTTACAACATAATCCAAAGATACACAACAACAACAAAAAAAACACTTATTGATAACAATGATCCAAAGAAAGAGACCTTTGTGCCATTCCTAAAAACATTGTACATACCTTTCATTTCCAAGGTGTTTGATTTTCACTTTACCATGTTCATGTACAGAGACATGTACTGTGAATGTTGAAGTCAGCAGGACTCAGTGGCATCTGGGCCCTGAAAAAAAAAATAATAAAAAAAATTTGAACATACTGATATCAAGAGAAAGGCCTGCACGATTTTGGGAATACATTTGAGATTTTTCTGGTTAAAATTGCTTTTTAAAATTCACAGAATACACACACACACTCACACAAATGTTTCCAACAATATATTATATAATGAACACAGGTTTGTTGTGCCTTGTAGGTATAGGCTATGCGCAGTGCTGCATAAAATAATAACAATATAGCAGCCTATATACATTTTCAAAAAGATTTCAGTAACAACTAAGCTAGAGAAAAATATATTGATTATCATGTTACTTCAAATGTTTCCATTCGTTATGATGATATGAAATCAATGAGATAATAGTAAAAACATGAAGCCGTTTGGAGCGTTTTGCTTTTCCAAAATATGATGCATTCAAACACGATCGCGATCAAAAATTATACATTCAAACGCGATCGCGATCAAAAATATGATACATTCAAACGTGATCGCGCTCAAATATAAAACATTATGGTTAGGCCTACCACATATCTACGTTTGAGCAGATATCCACAAACACAGTAACAGTAAACACGGGTCTAAATATTATAATATTCACCATATATCTAGCAACAGTTCAACTGCAATGTGAAATTTATGCAACAATAAGAAACTAATATGTAAGAATTTCTTACCTTATCTTTCTTGTCTTGAAATCGCGTTCTTCTTCTGGGGTAAAGCCAATGTAAACTCACGTCTTTCAAACTTGACGAAAAGCAGAGACTGATGAAGTGTTTTGTTTTTGAGGTAATGAGCGCGTTCGCGTTCCATGTGGAGATTTGCATGTGAATATCTTTTGCGCGAGTAGGCGTGGCCAAATTAACTGTAATGAGCAAGCGTTTGAGAAGCTGGACATCTTGTTGGTTTTATACAAATTACTTAAACAGAAAATATTTGTTTTCAGTTTGAATCCGATCATTTAAAAGTACACACTTAAATGTTTATAAAGGTATATGGCTCATAAATGTGTGACAAGTATTCGCTGAGTTTTGTTTCAGTTTATAGACGTGCTCAAGAAAAAAAAGTTCACCGCGACGGAGAGGCAGAACGCACACCCTGTTTATTTTCTTTATTTTTCAAAAGCACAATGTTTTGATTTGATTGTAAGTGGACACATACAAAAGTAGAAATATCACAGATTCTTTTATTTATTTATTTTTTCTGTATGACCATAAATGACGGAGTAATTTAATTTTAAAGTGCAATGTAAAAAAAGTCCAGCAAAACGCGGGGGCGCGTTTACCGACCTCAGAGGGTTAAACTGATTTGGCTTTTTGCAATGTTGAAATCGCAAAGGCTACGATTATTTTATTTTTTAATGTGCAGCTTGTCAGTGATGCACAGCTCTGTGATCCGTAGTAAACGCTGCTCCATATGAAAGCACTGCGAGTTTGAGTCGCTTATAACGTGCATTTGAAAAAACAACACACGCCAAACATGAGAAGCATTTATGAACCTCTTATCCAACAAAAGGCAACATTTAATAACATGATTTTTACTCCGAACTCACTTCATAACAACAGTTGAGCATCATTCTGTGATATGACGTGGCTTCTTACACAGAATAAGGCACACAACGTAATATTTCATAGTATTCTATACAGTGATAAAGGCTATGTCTATTAGCTCTGAAGTATAAATATACTTTATTATCATGAAAATACTCGAGAAGACTTGAAGAACTCAGATAAACCATATATTGTCGTAGTCGTGTCGTGTTTATTAGTCATGTTTAATCAATCAAAGCGTTTCAATCTTCTGTTTATTCAGCTACAGATAGTATGATGCCCATTGGGATTTCCTGGAATGACCTGTTATCTACTTCTGCGGGGCATACTTGGCGTGTCTGTGCGAGAGCGCCCTCTATCTTTCAGATGAAGCAGCATTTACTGCTGATCACAGAGCCGTGCTTCACAGAGAAGCTGCGCATAAAATAATCGCAGCCTTATCCAAGTCGCGTGCGGTTTAATTTAGATTAATTTTAATTTTGCAGTCCTCATCACAAGCAACAAAAACAATATATTTAGAAAATTTTGGCAGGCTATATTTTTACTCTTTTACAGTGATCTCATAGACTTGTGTGACGTACAGACCCAAATTTAAACTGTTGTTCATTGACAAACTTGCCCTCTGCTGTAGACATTTAATTTAAATTCCACGTAATAAAAGTTCCCTGTTCGGTTTTTCATGCACACAAGTGTTTGGCATCAACCTAGTGCAACATCTCAAGTCATGCTTAAATTGAACACAAGTGAGGCTCAGATTTGAGAACTGCAGTGAAGGGGAAGACTTTCAGTGAATATTGAGTTAATTTGAGTTAAGTCTTCAGAAGACTTGAAATATTGTCTTATGGATTACTTTTATGTCTTTTTTGGAGCTTGACAGTTTTAGACACTGACTCATTGTATGGAAAAAAGCAGCACGTTAACATTCTGCGTAATGTCTCCTTTTGTGTTCCATGAAAGAAAGAAAGTCATACAGGCTTAGAGCGACATGGGTGAGGGGGAATTTTCATTTATGATTGAACTATTATTTTAAACTCTCTGCACGCACATGCGCATTCATGCACATACTCAGGTTCGTGGTGTTAGCCGAGGTTTATAAGCATAGACTCAGTGACACTTCTTATATTCAGTATTCTGCTTCCTGAATAGTACTTATCCCTTTAAATACATTCAAAATCTGCATACGTCTTTTGCACTCCTCAGTTCTGACTTGGTAGATCTTAAGCTTATGAAACATTTATAACTTAAAGTCCCCCTGTAGTCAATCATTTTATCTCTTAAAAAACTCATCTTTGATCACCAAAATTACATATTTAAATGTTATTTTCTTCATGCCTTGAAATGGCTTGAATGTAACTCGACACCCTTGCCTCATTTAGTATACGCTGTTCTATGATTATGCAAATGAGCCCCGCCTCCACTCACTCACTCAGCTCAGAGATCCACTGGTTGACGATCACACGTTGATCTGATTGGTTACAAGGTAGTTTGTGACGTCAGAAACACCAGCGATTTCAAAGCGTGTTTTTGAGACTGTCTTTGGTTCACTGCAGTTTTAAGGAGAAAATACTCAGCAATGGTGTCGACTTATGAATTTACACATGGTTTGTCTTAAAGCATATTAAAAACACCACATAGACACATAAACAACATTAAAAGCTGGATTTTCACCACAGGGGGACTTTAGGATTACAAAACATTTATAATTTAACAATTTTCAACTAAAACCATAATGCATCTAATTAATAACTTCTTAGCAACATGTGAATGTGTAAAGATTTAAACATTTTTAAAGTTGCTGTGTTAATAACCATGTTAGTACTACATTAAACGCCGTTGACCACCATTAAAAAATTTAGAAATTCTTTGAAATTTCTAATTATACATGAACTACAGCAAAACTAGTGTAATGCACGAAAAAACAAACATTTTTACCAATATTTTATTTGAAAATATCATTATATGAAATTTGTAAGAATTACAAGCGAGTATGGGAATGACCAGTGTGAACTCTATTGACTTCAGTTGATTTAAACACTCAGTAAAGTCATGAGACTCAAAGATTTTAATTATACTAGCCATTATGCTGCATTACAAGCAATACAGAAGCAGATTGTGGCATTTCTTGGAAGGTTTTATCTCTCCGGATGTATATTTGTTGAGTGTTACTGTATGTTCAGTGTGTGTTTGGCCTGAGGTGATCCGTTGTGGATAGCCTGAGTAGAACCACATGTGCTGCCCTCAGGAACGGATACACAGCTCTCTCTCTCTCTCTCTCTCTCTCTCACTCACTCTCACACACACACACACACACACACACACACACACACACACACACACACACACACACACACACAGAGATGCAAAAACACTCCACTAGTATTCACAAACACTCACAGAAGTTTGGACTTGTTACTTTTTCCATCTTCTTAGCTGAGTATGTTGGGGCTGGTAAACTGGAGAGTGTGATGAACATTGATCAACACATACATGAAGCATATCAAATATGGTAAAAGAAGGCTCAAATCTGCTTGCTTGATGCCTGAGAACCAATGAGTTTTGTTTTCACGTCACTCCAGTAAGTTTGAGCTTCCCAATAAGGTTTAATCTCACGTGGCAAACAAGCACATATATTTGACCTTTGACTATATTTGATCAATGTTTATATGATTTAAAGCCTAAATTAAATCTGTTCATCATATAAAGCCATAGCGTCTCTACAGAAGACCTGAATTAAACTGCTTGATTCATATGGATTACTTTTATGTCTATGACCTTTTTAAAAGTTTGTATCTCTCTCTCTCTCTCTCTCTCTCTCTCTCGCTGTCTCTCTCTCCCCTGTAGTCTGCGGTCATGTCTGCAGCGTTTGCAAAGTTTCATCCTAACCTGGTTGTCGGTGGCACTTACTCAGGACAGATCGTCCTGTGGGACAACAGAAGTAACAGGCGCACCCCTGTCCAGAGGACCCCTCTCTCTGCCGCGGCCCACACGGTACATGGCATCACACACACACCACGCAGAAAAGGAGGCGAAGCCGTAGCTGCAGTCCAAGAATCTTGAGATATTAATACTGTGATGTCCTAAATCAAAATACTGCTTATTTTTCCACATTTGTTTTAATATTTTTGACACCCTAACCCAGAGATCCAAAATAACTGTTTTTAGCCAGTGAACACTGAGTTTAATTTGAGGTGTAGATAAAATTAACTTTAATTATTATCATTCATAATGTCTTAATATTAATTCATAAGAAAAAGAGTGTACAAAATAGATATTAGGGAGTGAAAATAGCCAATTAGCGTCCTCTGCAGCCACCTACTGGTTACAACGATAATTTAAGCTTTTTTTTTTTTTTTTTTAAGTAAGTGTGAGTTTTCCTACATCTTGAAACTTTTAGTTTTATAAATGGGGACAATCTTTGAAGGATGAACAAAAAATTTTTTGGTCATCACATTAAAAATAACATTTAAATTTGATATTATAGTTTTGAAGTGCTGGAAAAAGATGTGTAGTACTCATAAGCGTTTGACTATTTCTGTCACAATACAATTTGTTACGGTTAGTGTTACTACATTAAATCCATGGTGAATGTTGCTGATTTGTGGACTTAAAGCCTTCTATAACTTGTTCATTTTTGGCACAATGTTTCTCCTGGTTTTCACGTCAGCGGTGTTTGATCTGATATCTATGGTTTAGCACAAGTGAAGCACAAATGAGTAGCGCAGTTTCGTTCCGCTTGCATTTTGTTTGCCGTTTGATGCTGGGCAACGTTGTGGTTGCTGACCTATATCAAATTTTGGTCGCACCGACAGGAAAAATGGTCACAAAATGCAACCATTTGGTCGCAGTCTGGAGCCCTGCCCTAACCTTACTTTTCTGTTTGTCTTCCAGCACCCAGTGTACTGTGTTAATGTGGTTGGCACACAGAACGCTCATAACCTCATTAGCATCTCTACTGATGGAAAGATGTGCTCCTGGAGTCTGGACATGCTGTCTCAGCCGCAGGTACCCACAATTCTCTCCGCTCTCTTCATGTTTTCAGAGTTTGAATATCATACTCAAAGAAAGCAACTTGCTTACTCAACCAGTAAAAATAGTGAATGCTGTGTACAAATCTTACCGACAAATGCCAAGGGAAGTGATTTGTTGGCTTCAGAAGCACTGACTCACTGAGAGCCACAACCTCTTCCCTGCTGCTTTACACACACACACACACACACACACACACACACACACACACACAGAGAGAGCTGCGTTTGGAGTTAGTATACCATTAACTCATCCTTGAGTTTCCAAAAACATTTGCCAAACCACAGTGTCAGATGTTAATGATTGGTAAAACGCCGGCTGAATTTAAATTGCGCATTTCTAATCTGTGAGAGAGGCTGTGGTGTTATTGATGTGTGTGTGTGTGTCAACAGGACAGTATGGAGCTGGTGTTTAAGCAGTCTAAATCCGTTGCGGTCACCTCCATGTCCTTCCCTCTGGGTGACGTTAATAACTTTGTGGTGGGGAGTGAGGATGGATCAGTGTACACAGCCTGTCGCCATGGCAGGTAATACACACACTTACACACACTGTTCACTGCAGGAGATCTCTGGATCTGTGCATGTAATCTGATTACGCAAACAAACATTTTCTCTCTCACAAAATTAGTGGTCGACTGATAGATCGGCCAATATTTTGCATTTTTTAAATATTGGCATTGGCCGATAAGTTTTTCTGTGTGGCCGATATATTGGACGCGGAACTTTTATTTTGACTGTGCTGTGATACTGCAGCGTCTGAGCACACGGCTCTCCTGTTCTTCTCTATTCTACCATCCGTCTTCAGTCCGTGCGAATTGAATTTAGTAATGGGAAGTTCGGATCATTTTACTGATCTTTGAATCTTGTTCATCAAAATGAAATGATCTTTTTTCCAAGTCATTTAGTTCATTTCAGCAGAATATAATTTAAATTTTACATGTTAATAGCCAAATTCCCCAACACATCAACTTACTATGTGTTGATCACATTTAGAGTAAGAAAAAAATTGCAATGCACGGACCAGGCCAAAATTATGAGAAACAGAGACGATTAATTTGTTGCTTAACTGGGTCTTCAGGCTATGCAGTCTGTTAGTTTACCTCACCTCCCGATCTGAGTCGTTCCATCATCCCGTGACATCCTCATAAACTGAGCTGCGCTGTCAGTACTGTAGTACCCGATACAGAAATGATTAGTTCACCTCTCGAGTCTTCGGGTTCGAGTCGTTCGTTCTTTTGTCACATAACTGTATGTCGGTATTATATGTAGGTATATTTTCTTTATCAAAGTGATTTTTTTGCCATCATACGGATAAAGTTGAAAGCATTAGCAATTCTTTACCACATGCAATGTTATGGAAAATAACCATTATGACAAATTAAAAGAAATATATAAATTGTAAGAAATAAAAAAGGTACAATTTGAGACCAGAAACACGCCATGTAACTGTAAGATATATGTATATGTATATATATATATATATATATATAATTTTTTTTCATTAATTTTTTTTCATTAATTTAATTTATATTAACATTATTTGTGTAAATGTGGATTAGACATAGTTCAATATGATTATATGAACATATTTTTTGAAAGTGCAAATTTATGGAAAGGCATGTTTTAATGTTTCTTTAGTGGGCTGATCACCACGCTTGTTAAATTTAACAAATTTGTTGTAATTACTATATAGTAATTAATAAAATAATATAAATAGTAATAATGACTTATTGAATAAGAATTGAATGATAAATAGTGTGTGTGTGTGTGTGTGTGTGTATATATATATATATAATTAATTGTAAGTAAATGAATGTGTATAAGTAATTCATATTAATTTCTATTAATAATACATTTATACTGTAGACTGTAGAGCTTTACTGAAGCAGAAATCATGTTATGATCATTATCTGTTATCTCCCAAAACTTTATTGCTCTGAATGGAAGTTCCTGCACAAATTAAAAAAAAATGTGAAATATGAAAATCAAATGTATATGAATGGGATATAGTAGATGTGTTTGTGTGTGCTGTACTGAGCTGAGAGAGCGAATGTTTCCTCTTCATTTGTGATGCTGTGATTATCTCATCCTCTACACACACTCTCAGCATCTCACTCGGCTGTTTACCTCTCACAGTAATGAGCTCACACACAGCACGCACACTCAGCGGTGTGTGTGTGTGTGTGTGTGTTAGTAATGTGAAGTGTTACCTGACTGATGGAAACATGCTGAGATCATTAACCCTCTGTCATTCTGTGTGTGTGTGAGCAGTCGGGCAGGTATCAGTGAGATGTTTGAGGGACATCATGGTCCAATCACAGGCATTCACTGTCACACAGCGACTGGGCTGGTGGATTTCTCCCATCTCTTCCTGACCGCCTCTTTTGATTGGACCGTTAAACTCTGGAGCAGCAAGGTAACGGATCATTCATACACACTCATTACATTACACTGTCATTCATGAATCTCTCAGCTGACTGTGTGTTTCTCTCTCTGCTGTAGAATAACAAGCCGCTGTACTCGTTTGAGGATAACTCTGATTATGTTTATGATGTGATGTGGTCTCCGGTACACCCCGCCCTGTTCGCGTGTGTTGACGGACTCGGACGCATCGACCTGTGGAACCTCAACAACGACACAGAGGTTACAACAGCATCCATGCCATGAAACATCACTGATACACACACTAGCATATGCAGAATTAACTTTAGTTATTTTCACCACAGGCTTCTACACTGAGAGACAAAATCTGATTTCTTTTAGTAGTGCTGGGAAATATAAACAATTATATCCAATATATTTTCAGTTTCAATTTTTGTAAAGTCCCCCTGTAGTCAATCATTTTATCCCTTAAATCTCATCTTTGATCACCAAAATGACACATATAAGGTTTTTTCCTTGGAAAAAAGTTCTTCACGCCTTAAAATAGCTTGAATGTAACTCTACACCCTTGCCTCATTTAGTATACGCGGTTCAATGAATATGCAAATGAGCCCCGCCTCAACTCACTCGCAGCAGCTCAGAGATCCACTCGTTGACGATCACACGTTGATCTGATTGGTTACAAGGTAGTTTGTGACGTCAGAAACACCAGCGATTTCAAAGCGTGTTTTTGAGACTGTCTTTGGTTCACTGCAGTTTTAAGGAGAAAATACTCAGCAATGGTGTCGACTTATCAATTTACACATGGTTTGTCTTAAAGCATATTAACACCACATAGACACATAAACAACATTAAAAGCTGGATATTCACCACAGGGGGACTTTAAGTACTGTGGCTGCGGGTTTACCAAGCAAGACTCTGAACAAGTATATGAACATTGTACAGTTTGTTGTGATCAGCCTTGTCCTGTTTGTAGTTCAACATGCGTTTGACAGCAAGTTATTTTTCAAATATCAGCATGAAGTCCTTCTGTTACATGACCTCTTTGATTAATAATGTGGATGGATCAGATACTGACTGAACAAATGGTATTATTGGTATTATTAGTCAAGCTCAATGTGTGTGTCCTTGTGTGTGTGTGTGTGTGTGTGTGTGTGTGCAGGTGCCCTCTGTCAGTGTGGCTGTGGAAGGGAGTCCTGCTCTGAACAGACTGCGCTGGTCTCAGTCGGGCAGAGAGATCGCCGTCGGGGACTCAGAGGGACAGATACACATCTACGACATCGGCGAGGTGAGAGAGTAGAGTTTACTGAACACACATCACAGACTGACTTCACATCAACACCTTCAGCTCCGGGGCGGCTTTCTCACTCTCGCTCTGTCACGAGACAGTCGTGTAAAAAGCCCATGCGGAGCCTCTAAAGATGACACACACCACAATTACACGTCTGTCAGAGAGGGGCCCTTCAGGGGCCACAGAGGGCCTCTGTCACTCACGAGAGGGGATGAAAGCAGATAGAGTAGAAGAATGAGATGGGGGATTGTTAGCCAGGGGTCAGTTCATTCTCAGAATAGCCTGATCGTCCACACTCACATATTACACACTGTTTACACCTCTTTACAAAACACTCACATATTACACACTGTTTACACCTCTTTACAAAACACTCACGGTATTACACACAGTTTACGCCTCTTTACAAAACGCTTGCATATTACACACTGTTTACACCTCTTTGCAAAACAATCGCATATTACACACTGTTTACATCCCCTTACAAAACGCTCACATATTACACACTGTTTACACCTTTACTAAACGCTTGCATATTACACACTGTTTACACCTCTTTACAAAACACTCGCATATTACACACTGTTTACACCTCTTTACAAAACACTCACATATTACACACTGTTTACACCTCTTTACAAAACACTCACATATTACACACTGTTTACAACCCTTTTCAAAACGCTTGCATATTACACACTGTTTACACCTCTTTACAAAACGCTTGCATATTACACACTGTTTACACCCCTTTACAAAACACTCACATATTACACACTGTTTACACCCCTTTACAAAACACTCACATATTGCACAGTTTATGCCTCTTTACAAAACGCTCACATATTACACACTGTTTATGCCTCTTTACAAAACGCTTGCATATTACACACTGTTTACACCCCTTTACAAAACACTCACATATTACACACTGTTTACACCTCTTTACAAAACGCTTGCATATTACACACTGTTTACACCCCTTTACAAAACACTCACATATTACACACTGTTTACACCCCTTTACAAAACACTCACATATTACACAGTTTATGCCTCTTTACAAAACGCTCACATATTACACACTGTTTATGCCTCTTTACAAAACGCTTGCATATTACACACTGTTTACACCTCTTTACAAAATGCTTGCATATTACACACTGTTTATGCCTCTTTACAAAACACTCACATATTACACTGTTTACACCTCACATATTACACACTGTTTACGCCTCTTTACAAAACGCTCACATATTACACACTGTTTACGCCTCTTTACAAAACGCTTGCATATTACACACTGTTTATGCCACTATACAAAACGCTTGCATATTACTGTTTACACCTCTATACAAAACGCTTGCATATTACACACTGTTTACACCTCTTTAAAAAACACTTGCATATTACACACTGTTTACACCTCTTTACAAAACACTTGCATATTACACACTGTTTACACCTCTTTACAAAACACTCACATATTACACACTGTTTACACCCCTTTACAAAACACTCACATATTACACAGTTTATGCCTCTTTACAAAACGCTCACATATTACACACTGTTTATGCCTCTTTACAAAACGCTTGCATATTACACACTGTTTACACCTCTTTACAAAATGCTTGCATATTACACACTGTTTATGCCTCTTTACAAAACACTCACATATTACACTGTTTACACCTCACATATTACACACTGTTTACGCCTCTTTACAAAACGCTCACATATTACACACTGTTTACGCCTCTTTACAAAACGCTTGCATATTACACACTGTTTATGCCACTATACAAAACGCTTGCATATTACTGTTTACACCTCTATACAAAACGCTTGCATATTACACACTGTTTACACCTCTTTAAAAAACACTTGCATATTACACACTGTTTACACCTCTTTACAAAACACTTGCATATTACACACTGTTTACACCTCTTTACAAAACACTCACATATTACACACTGTTTACACCTCTTTACAAAACACTCACATATTACACACTGTTTACACCTCTTTACAAAACACTTGCATATTACACACTGTTTACACCTCTTTACAAAACACTCGCATATTACACACTGTTTACACCTCTTTACAAAACACTTGCATATTACACACTGTTTACACCTCTTTACAAAACACTCACATATTACACACTGTTTACACCTCTTTACAAAACACTCGCATATTACACACTGTTTACACCTCTTTACAAAACACTTGCATATTACACAATATTACACACTGTTTACACCCCTTTACAAAACGCTTGCATATTACACACTGTTTACGCCTCTTTACAAAACGCTCACATATTACACACTGTTTACGCCTCTTTACAAAACGCTCACATATTACACACTGTTTACGCCTCTTTACAAAACGCTCACATATTACACACTGTTTACACCTCTATACAAAACGCTTGCATATTACACACTGTTTACACCTCTTTACTAAACGCTTGCATATTACACACTGTTTACACCTCTTTACTAAACGCTTGCATATTACACACTATTTACACCTCTTTACAAAACACTCACATATTACACACTATTTACGCCTCTTTACAAAACACTCGCATATTACACACTGTTTACACCTCTTTACAAAACACTAAAATATTACACTGTTTACACCTCACATATTACACACTGTTTACACCTCACATATTACACACTGTTTACATCCCTTTACAAAACGCTCACATATAACACACTCTGTTTTTCCTCTTGTCTCCATAGCAAATTGCAGTCCCGCGGAGCGACGAATGGACACGGTTTGTGCGAACGCTGGCGGAGATCAACGAGAACCGCGACGATGCGGAGGAGCTGGCCGCCCAACGCCTTTCCGCTTGATCGTCATGGAAACCAGCAAAGCTGTAATCATCTCTCTCTTTGGAAATGAAATGATTTCTGTCTGCAAACCTTTGATTCTGCCTTTTGTTTGGAATGAAAATAAGTAACGTTGACCGTAGGTGCGATTCATAGTGCGAGAGCAGAAGGTCTCCCTGTCGCCCCACAACCAGAAGCCTTAACATTTGCATGCAAAAACAAAAACCATAATGAATGTTTCTGTTTTTCTATCCAGGTATCTCTGAGCGTGCTAAACTCTCAGCTCATTATGCACAGCCAAATATAAACCATTTACACAGATGAATCTCATTAAACCGGTGTCTGACTCATAGTTCATCCCCAAAATTAAAAAATTAAAAATGAAAGAAAATACTTTTTTTTTTTCATGATAGTTAAACACATTTTCCCCTCCCAAGTTTCAGTTTAAGGCAAAGCAAAAATCTTTAATTGTTAGATTTACTGCCTTAAATGTACACAGATTTGAGCAAAACTAATTTTGTATTTCAGGTTTTTTTAAATTGTAATACAGTAAGAATGGTTAATTGGCATTAAGTATAAAATGTCCTAAAAATATCCTTCGTTCCCTTTAAAATGTGGTTGTTTTCTTTTGATTTTGGGGTTGAAATATGGTAAATGAAATATCTTTGAGAGGTTTTGTAAGATTCACCCTAACATCAAACTGTTGTCGATACCAGTAAATCGTTGTATTCTATCAAACTCGATCACAGACCTAGAGAAATCTCGAGATCTACCTCTTGTAGATGGTTTCAGTGGGACACATTCAGCATCACGAGTGGAGATTTCTGCTGTCTAGCTCTGGACCAAATGCTGGAGTAATTTGTGACTTTCAACTCTTTGCTCTTTTTTTGTTTTGTTTCTTGTTTCTTTTTATTTTCTCTCCTGTTAATGGTTGATCTTGTTCCTCTCCACCTTAGCAGAGGCACAATCACGTATTTATTATACATATCAATATACTGGGTTGATTTTCAGACCGTCTGAATTGCTCTTTTCGAGATCAAGGTCTTCCTTTTCCAGTGTCCCTCTCCTGTTTGAAACGCTAACATTATCTTTTGCAGAACCTCTTTGAATGTCTTTGTATATCTCAATACTTTTTCTAAACCAAAACTTTGGTAAATGTCTTCTGATTTACCTCAATCAGTTTGAAGTCATCAGTCTTTCCTGTAGTATTCATGAGCAGAAAGTAGGTTTATGAGGATTTCAAAACCTTGTTTCCAACAGTGTTCCTCATGTTTAAATGAATGTCCAATCATTTCTGCATTTGAAAATAACTATTGTGATTTATTTCAATAAATGACAATACATTAATAAAATGCATTTAAACAAATACATTAAGTCTGTCTTTTTTTTTTTTTTTTTTTACATTTTTATTCCCTGTTAGATCCCATAACAGTATATACATACCATGATTCCACAGTCAGGCATAATTGTACTTTGGTCATTATTTAAAGGGGTCATATAATGCCATTTTTGTACAAGCTAATATGATTCTTTAGGGTCTAAATTAAAAGTTTGTAATATACTTTAAATAAAAATTCTCATTAGTATTGTAAGAAAACACTAATTTTACCTGGTCAAAAACAGCTCTGTTTTCAGCACGCGTTTCAGTGCATGTGTCTTTAAATGATAATGAGCTTTGCTCACCCCGCCCCTCTGTTCTGTGGGTACACCGTATTAGACATTCTCTGACCGTATCTAACACAATAACCACGTGTTATTCGTTATAAACGTGGGATTATGAATTATATTGAGAACGTCGTACATAGAAAACATGCCGTAATGTACCCTGAGTGTAAACCTTAGACGCATTCATCATGAAGCCTGCAGCAAGGTTGGCAAATTTCGCAAAGATTAATATAAATACTAATATAAAGGTTAATAAAACATTACACTCACATCTTCTGGAGGTTCAGCAGGAACACGTTGGTACCGATCCGTTTTTTCTCGTTTGTGAAGCTGTCTGGTGTGTGAAGCTGTCTTTTTGGTGTGAAATGATTCGTGCAAACATGAAAGCACAGACGATCGTGGGGAATCCCCGTGAGGGAATCCCCGCGTCAATCCTTTGGGCATATTGCTTCAAAAACAAAACTCAGCCACTGCTTCTTCAACGGCTCGGATTTAGGAACATCCAAATGACTGCTGTGTTCCTTATTACATCTAAGAACAGAACACCACAATCGCTTAGACGCCATTCTACTCCAGCATATCAACAATGGCGGACTACTATGACGACGGCTGTCACAGCTTGCTCAGGGCAGGTCTTGTGTTGAAACACGGCTGTCAATCACAATAGCGGGAGGGGCGTACGATCTTATGACGTCACAATATCGAACGGCTTGATTTCAGAGATGGTCAAACATATAAGGAGATTAAAACAAAACCACTGGATGGATTTTTATCATGATAGGACAACCCGTTCTCATTCCCGGGGCGTAATATACTTACGCTTTTGACACGTCCGTCAGCGTACAATTTCAACGCACATGGCACCCATGAGCGTCAAAAGAGACGCACAGAGCTTTCCACTAACTCCAATGTAAACCCATCCGCGGTACTATTGAACGCCCAGGGCACGGCGAACTGAGTGTTGATATAACATCCCGGAAGTGTCCTCACTGTCAATTCAAATGTTTTTTATTTTATTTTAATATATACATATATTCATTGTTTTGACAATTTCACCATTAATAATCAATTAATCTCGATAAAATATTTGGCAGAGAGAATACCCATAATCCATTGTCATGGAGACACTGACGGAGTCAGTGGATTCACCCAATCAATTCAAATGTTTATATATATATATATATATATATATATATATATATATATATATATATATATATATATATATATATATATATGCTTATATACACATATAATTTTATTTTGATATATTTAAACACAAAAATGTGATTGATAATTCTACAATATGAAAATGTTATGGTCATTATTATTATTTTACTTTACAACTGTGTCATGAATATTGATTGGTTTAAAGATTAATTTATTATTAATATTTATATTCAACCTACTATTAGCCTCAAACCTTACCATTTCACCATTAATTATCAATTAATCTCGATAAAATATTTGTCAGAAGAGAACTACCCATAATCCGTTTCCATGGAGACACTGACGGGGTCGGAGTTTGATGGGAGTTTTTTCTAGTTCGTGAGCATTTTGTGACGCAGGTAAGTCAAACTTTGGCTATTATTTAAGTTCTGAAGGTGATATTATACAGCTGTTTTAGAAAGACAACGTGTCTGGTTTGATTTGCTAAAATCTCGCAAACCTTTTTCAAATAGTAAAAAAAAATACTTTGACTCGTTTTCAAAGTAGTTTAAGCCAATTTAAACTATAGCTAACTATTTTCAAAAGATCATGTTCCCTTAAAGGTATATTAAGATTTACACTAAATACATAACTTTCAAAAGCCAGGACTAATTGAATGTAATAGAGGATACCAGGGCTAATATTTCATGTAGGGTACATTTACACCTTGCATTGATGGCATAGCTGCTAACTTACATGCCTGTTAGCCTGTTGGTTATTTACTTTCTCCTGTCCCACTATCATGTGGTGCTATACCTTAATTTTCTACAGTGAATTGAATTTGATATTAGCCTCTGAAGATGTCCTTCTGCCTTTGTCTATTGCAGTCCATTCCAGCACTGTGATGTGTAATTAGCATTAAAAGTAGATTTCCTAATATGTTGAGATTTTAGCAATTGGTTAACGTTAAGTGCTGGAAGAGCAAGAGAGTAAATGGTTTACTGACAAAAAAGTGGGAGGTGTTTGATATTTGTTGCACTAAGTAGAAAATTTCAAAATATTGCATGAGTGTAATAACACAAATGCGGTTGTTAAAAGACTTAACATTAGCTCAGATACTATATTTTCTCTAGGGAGCAGGGTGGCTTAAGTATGATATTTCCAATTCCTGCCACAGATGAATTACAAATGAATGATGATCAGGCTTCTCAGTCTATTTAAACGTGTTTATATAAGGTTATTATTGACTGTTCAAACTTTATCTTCTTTGCATTTAAGTCTACTCTTACTGACAAACATCAGCTGCAGATGCAGATGCAGTCACTTAGTGTTGCTTGCTTGCTGTAGTTAACAAGTAATGCATCATTTTAATATGATATTGATAATCCTGACATGATTAATTTTCATTTGCAGAAATGACAAATCCCAAAAAAAAACCATGCCCTTCATGCCAGACTCTTAACAGGCTTAACAGAAAGACCTGCGTTGCCTGCCTGTGCTGTCTCCAAATCAATCTGAGAAAAAAACAAGAAAAGGTCAAGAACAGCAACTGGGCTGCTTCAGTCAAAA
>NC_140215.1:32248176-32293176 GCF_951802725.1 Rutilus rutilus | reverse complement strand
TGAATTTTTAGCCACTCCTCTTAAACTATTTATTTTATTCGTACCAAAGTTTTTCAACATGATGAAACTACATTAAATATGCTAAATTGTGAATGGATAATAAATATCTCAAACGGTTTTGCTATGGCGAGGGATTAAAGTAAAAATCTTCTAAAAATGTAATTATATACCATTTATTTCTATATAAAAGTATACAAATATCACAACTAAACCCATTTTATTCTGTTTTTGCAATTCAAGAAGAATGAAAAAGTTAAAAACAGGCTATTTAGTGCTATTTGGTTCAACAAAAAAGCAAACATAGGGCTATACTGCCCTCTTGTGTCCAAAATGACATCAAAATAGTATATAAAACTTTTTACCAGGTAGGCCAATATTGTATTTAAATATACATTTATTAGGTATGTGTCTGAGGATATTTTCCCACCGGTTAATCGACGTGAGACACGAGTGGGTGCTTTTAAATCGCTAATATAATAGTGAAAGAAAAATAATGATAATGTTGCACACACAAATCACACACATGTGGGAAAGAATGATGCTTTTAAACAACACTAAACCGCCATTAGGTGTCGCCAGGCATCCATCTTAATAAGCGAGTCATTGATTCATTCGTTCAAACGATTCGTTCGAATGAGTCGATCATGATTAAGACAGATGTTTATGGATTGATCATTCAATCTTTGAGTCAACCGATTCGTTAAAAATGCTGAATCGTTCAGTTATGAGAAAACATGTGATGCGTGATGGCTCCGCCGTGATCTTTGTTTAACTATTTTCGCTGCTGAAACAGAACAAAAACAGTCAACATTGCATCTAAAATGTAAGTGACTTAATTGTAACTGTTTATTAACCTGTTGTATGAAATCTAGGGGTGGGAGAAAAAATTGATTCTTAGATGCATCGCGATGCGGACGTGGACGATTCTGAATCGATTCACAAATGTCAAAAAATCGATTCTCTAAAAAAATATTTTTCTAATAACGTAATATTGACGGAAGGCAAAAGGCGGAACTCTAAGCGGACGTGCGTGCAGTCTGTGGCGCGCACATAACAGAGAAGTTTCTTCTGCTCACCAAGGCTGCATTTATTTGATTAAAAATACAAACAAAAACCGTAATATTGTAAAATAGTATTCCAATTTAAAACAGCTGCTTTCTATTTTAATATATTTTAAACTGTTATTTATTCCTGTGATCAAAGCTGAGTTTTCAGCATCATTACTCCAGTCGTCACTGTCACATGATCCTTTAGAAATTATTCTAATATGATGATTGATACTCAAGAAACATTCATTATTATTTTAAATGTCGAAAACAGTTGTGTACAGTCTTTGATGAATAGAAAGTTCAAAAGAACAGCATTTATCTGAAAACTAAAGCTTTTGTAACGTTAAACACTACCGCTCAAAAGTTTGTGGTTAGTAATAATTAAAATTTTATTTTTGGGGGAAAGAAATAAAATAAATCAGTACTTTTATTTATGAAGGATGAGTTAAACTGATCAACAGTTACAGTAAAGACATTTATAATGTTAAAAATATATATATTTGAAATATATGCTGTTCTGTTGAACTTTACATTCATCAAAGCATTTTGAAAAAAAAAAAATCTGTACACAACTGTTTTCAACATTGAAAATAATAATGAATATTTATTGAGCATCAATCATCATATTAGTATGATTTCTGAAGGATCATGTGACACTGAAGACTGGAGTAATGATGCTGAAAACTCAACTTTGATCACAGAAATGAATTACTGTGTAAAATATTTTAAAATTGAAAACAGCTGTTTTAAATTGGAATAATATTTCACAATATTACTGTTTTTGTTTGTATCTTTAATCAATAAATGCAGCCTTGGTGAGCAGAAGAGACTTCTCCTAAAAACATTAAAAATCTTACTGACCCCAAACTTTTGAACAATAATATATATATATATATATATATATATACACATATATATGTATGTGTGTGTATGTATGTATGTATGTATATGTATATATATATATATATATATATATATATAAATATAGCTGCGAGCAGCGATGGAGGGCCAAAGCCGGCGGTACCGCCACCCCGGTGCCTTTAGGTAACTAAAGGCACCGGGGTTGCGGTGCCACCGGCTTGGGCCCGTAATCGCTGCTCGCAGCTATATTTTATTATTATTATTATTATTATTATTATTATTTTGTCAACCTTTCAGGCACTTTTGGGGCTCTTAACATGCTCGAAAACTCTTGAAATTTTGCACACACGTCAGAACCCGCGGCCATCAGGTCCGGACTGAAGCTGGTACCCGGGCGTGGCAGGGGGGCTCGACAGCGCCCCCTGGAACGGGATCCGAACACGTGTCCATAAATCAAACACGCTTGCATGTAATAATATGAAACTCGGTACACATATAGATCTCATCGGGCCGAACAACTTTCGTGCTCTAAGTTTTACGCCAGCCAAACAGGAAGTTGGCTATTTAGCGTTGTTTGGAAACGCATGCTGTGGAATTTAATGTACTCCTCCTAGGGAATTCATCGATTCACCTCCAAACCCGGTGTGCATGAAGTCAAGACATTGAGGATGCTAAATTGCGGACGGATTTTTGATATCTCGAACGGTTTGGCCGTGGCGAGGAAACAAATTTATGGCGAAAAAATGAAACAGGAAGTGTGTTATAACTTCTGCATACATTAACTGATCTTGATGAAACTTCAGCAGTGTGTTCGTTGTAAGAGGCCGATCACATGGATGTGACTATTGTGAGTCAAAGTTATAGCGCCACCAACAGGCAGCAGGAAGTACATCACTTTCAAAATGCTTTGAAATCAGTGTCTTATTTTTACCCGATTTGCTTCAAACTTTATGTGTACAATGTAGACACACGGCAGATGTAAACCTGTGAAAGGATTATTGATATCTTAGATACTGTTACCGTGGCAATGCATCAAACTTTAATATTCTTTTTTGATGCTTTTGAGACTCTTAACATACTTGAAATTGCATGAAACTCAACAGACACATCACATTTATTAGCCAGTAGACATGTGCAAAGTTTCAGAAACGGGCATGGTGGAATGGCTCAGTAGCGCCACCTTTAGTCAAAAATGGGGGCTTAGTTTTTCCTAGAATCACAAAACTTGGTATGTGTATTGTTCTCATCAAGACGGACAACTTTCTAATTTACATGAACCATCTCCGACCAACAGGAAGAGAGATATTTTGGTTTGAATGTGGATTTTCTGAAGAATTTTCTCTCCCTCTCTCTGTGTCTGTGTGTGTGTGAGGGGAGGGGGGGATTTGACTCTTGCTTTTATATTGTTAATCAACGTTTCAGGGGCTTTTGGGGTCCTTAACGTGCTCAAAAACTCTTGAAACTTTGCACACAGGTCAAAACCCACGGCCATCAGGGCCGGGCTGAAGCTGGTACCCGGGCGTGGCAGGGGGGCTCAACAGCGCCCCCTTGAACGGGGTTCTAAAACTTGATCCATATATCAAACACGCTCGCATGAATTAATATGAAACTCGGTACACATATAGATCTCATCGGGCCGAACAACTTTACCCCGGTCAAGTTTTACGCCAGCCCAACAGGAAGTCGGCTATTATGGGTTGTTTGGAAAACGCTTGCTGTGGAATGTGAAATACTCCTCCTAGAAAATTCACCGTGTCCCCTTCAAACTCGGTGTGCATGTAGTCAAGACTTTGAGGATGCTAAATTGCGGACGGATTTTTGATATCTCGAACGGTTTGGCTGTGGCGAGGAATCGAATTTATGGCGAGAAAAGAGAAACACGGAAGTGGAATAACTGCTGCATACATTAACTGATCTTGATGAAACTTCAGCAGTGTGTTCGTGGTAAGAGGCCGATCAGATGGATGTAGCTATTGTGAGTCAAAGTTATAGCGCCACCAACTGGCAGCAGGAAGTGTGTCACTTTCAACATGCTTTAGACAAAAGTGGGGGGGTTAGTTTTAACTACAGTAAAGAAAAAATAGTTTTTATATTGTTCTCATCAAGCCGGACAACTTTCTAATTTACATTCAATAGCTCTGGCCATCAGGAAGTCAGATATTTGGGTCTGAATGTGATTTTTTTTGCAAAATCAGCCTCTGAATTTTTAGCCACTCCTCTTAAACTATTTATTTTATTCGTACCAAACTTTTTCAACATGATGAAACTACATTAAATATGCTAAGTTGTGAATGGATAATAAATATCTCAAACGGTTTTGCTACGGCGAGGGATTAATGTCCAAAAAGGAAACACTAAAAATCTTCTAAAAATGTAATTATATACCATTTATTTCTATATAAAAGTATACAAATATCACAACTAAACCCATTTTATTCTGTTTTTGCAATTCAAGAAGAATGAAAAAGTTAAAAACAGGCTATTTAGTGCTATTTGGTTCAACAAAAAAGCAAACATAGGGCTATACTGCCCTCTTGTGTCCAAAAGGACATCAAAATAGTATATGGGTGATTCTTTAATTGGAGATACATTTGAAGTCCGAAGCCATTTATTTTTAACAGCTTTACCAAAATTTTACTCCAAAAACACATTTTATTTTATTTTTATTCTTTTTAAGAGTCACAAAATGTTAGAGTGTAAAACTAGAAAATATTTTATTTTAAAAGCTATTTCATGATGCTGAAAGTCATGATATCACACTGTCCTAAGTGGGTGGTACTTTTTTCAAACAAGGGTAAAATATGCATTAAACATGTTTTAAATTACAAATTTCAAGTTGGGGTTTTAATTATTTTGTTTATAAATTATTATTGGTGACAGTTTCCAAATTATGCTAAATTAATTTGTTTAAAAGTAACTTTTATTGTTGAAAAATACCAATCCATAAATTCTGTGTCAATTCTGTTACTACATGTTATTGTCTCTTTAAATTATGCTTATTTGTCGCATCAGTATCCTAAGCAACGCAAGATGATGTCACTTCCCTTTTGGTATTAAACTCTGAAGAACTAGGAGGTATGTGTTTTGTTCTCTCTGAAGACATGTAATCTTACAGGCACTTGCACCAAGAGTTCTTATATAACATGTCAAAACTGTTTCAACAATCTCATAGGGAAAGCAAAGTTCAAAGATATTAACAAAAGGAGGTATTAAAAGTTTTTAAAATCATCTTTAGTATAAGGCCATGTGCTCTTAGCCTTTATGCTAGCATGTGGTGTTATTAGTAAAAAATGCTAAAAATGTCAACTCTGTTACTGTCAATTCTGTTACCAAGGTACGGTAACAGAATTGACCAATGTCCATGCCTTGGTTTTCACCCTGCCTTGGTTACAGTCACACAATGATGCAAACACACACAAAAATGCATAATGTGTGTTTATAGCCACACACACACACACACACACACACACACACACACACACACACACACACACACACACACACACACACACACACACACACAGAGAGACACACTGATCAATTGGGTTATTCTACCATGATCAGAGGATTTCAACACACACACAGACACACACATGCACGATCCACCCAAGCATGTGTGGTTATTTGTCATGCTATCGTACAATAATATGATAATAATAATGTAATACAATGTAATATAATGTAAAAATGTGTGCCTCAGACATGCCACTCTCTGCTGCGGAGAAACAGAGTAGATATCGAGCGAGACGTGATGCTACCCAAGAGAGAAGAGAGGAGAACTTAAAAAAGGATAGGGAAAGATGGAGGCAAAAGAAAGAAATGGGAAGAGTCAGATTGGTTGCAGACTTAACACCAAGAGAGAGGAGGAGACAGCAGAAATACTGGAGGAATGCCCAGGCTGCCAGTCGAGCCAGGCGAGAGCAGTGTAGAGACCTTACCACTTCAGAGAATTCTGATCAGTCACAGTCATCCCAGGGTCCACATCAGAAAAATAAATGGAGGTTGGTGGTTGATGTGCAATGAAAGTTGATGGAGTATGTTTTGTATTTGGAATGCACAGAGGTTATTATATTGGAGAATTTAAATTTACTTTTGATCAGAGAACATTATTCTTATGTAATTTGCTGATACACAATCAACTATTTGAGAAATTATTTTAATAAGGCTTTTCATATAATTTCAGGCAGAGGTCAGGACAAAGGAGAGCAAAGCGCAGGACCTCAAAAGTGTACAGAGAGATAAAGAAGTTACAACAGGCACTGACAACACAGAAGAGGAAGACTGACATGTACCGCAAACGTTGTGAGAGACTGAAAGTAGATAGGCATTCTCCTAAAAGTATAACCAAGAAGTTAGTTGGTAGACGCCATGTGTCAGAGAATGTCAGAAAAACCCTTACCTACCACCATGCTCTTGTGCGTACAATTAAAGAAAATTATCATGGATCCACATCAGAGAAAAGCAGGCAAATAATTTCACAAATTGTGTCTGGCAGAATTATCAGAAAATACAGATTCCAGGCCAAGGTTCAGGAAACACTAGGATTGTCAAGAAAGAGGTTCAACCAAAGCAAGACTAACAATGACAAACTGGCTTTCCAACGAAAAAAATATGCATCTAAGAGGATTAGGTTGCAATAGAGTATGTGCGTTCTACAACAGGGATGATGTCAGTCGCTTGACAGCTGGAAAAAGTCAGACAGTTACTAAAATGAAAGAAAAAAAGCAAAAGCGCTTCCTATGTGATAATGTAAGAAATTTACACAAGCGTTTCTTAATCGAAAATCCTGCAACAGAAATATCCTACTCCCTGTTTTGCCGCATGAAGCCATTCTCGGTGGTAACTCCTACCAACACAGACAGGGAGACATGCTTATGCAAAGTTCATGAGAACATAAAATTCCTTGTTGAAAAGTTGCGTCATCATAAAGTGATTGACAGCACCAACTTGGAATCAATTGTGGAGGCAACCTGCTGTAGCATTGAGAAAAAAGAATGCATGTATGGAGATTGTGATGCCTGTAAAAATAAGGAGGTCCAAGCAATGGCTGATTATGACCCTGAGGCTTTGGTGTCATACCCACAGTGGACAACTGAAATGGTAGAAAGGAGAAGGAAATCAAAAGATCAAATGCCAGAAAAACTGCCTGTTAGGGTCACTATAAAAAAGGTGTGTGAAACTACATTGGAAGGGTTGCTTGACTTGTTTGCTAACCAGCTCACATTCTTTAAAAAGCACCTTTTTACAATGAGGAGTCAGTCCCGGCACTATAATGAGCTAAGGCAAGGGATGAAGTCACACGAGTGCCTAATTCATGTAGATTTCTCCGAGAATTACGCCTGCAAATATGCAGCTGAGATCCAATCAGTGCATTTTGCTTCCTCCCAGGTGCAGGCAACACTCCACACGGGAGTGCTTTACTTTGGAGGGGTTGAAGACCATATGTGCTTCTGCACCATTTCACCCTCAAAGGAGAAGGGTCCCGCTGCTATATGGGCCCACCTCTCTCCCATCTTAGATCACCTGAAGCAACACCATCCCACAGTGTCGGTGCTCCATTTTTTCAGTGATGGGCCTTGCACCCAGTACCGCCAAAAGGGTAATTTCTTTCTTTTGAGCCAAAAAATTTACCAACTTGGTTTCATAGCTGGAACATGGAGTTTTTTTGAGGCCAGTCATGGCAAGGGGGCACCAGATGGAGTTGGAGGAGCACTGAAACGCAGAGCGGACGCATTAGCTAACAGTGGGAAAGATGTGCCAAATGCACAAAAACTTTTTCAAGCATTGGTGGATGCACCATCATCAGTGAAGCTGTTCTACATTGAAGAACATGCCATTAACATCGCAATGGAGGTGATGCCAAAGTCACTTCCTGTCGTACCCTTCACCATGAAAATCCACCAAGTGGTCACGGTCTTCCCATATCAGCTAATTTACCGGGATGTGAGTTGCTCCTGTTCCACTCAGCAAAAGTTGGTGTGCCAGTGCCACCAAACAAAGACATTCAAGTTCCCTGCTGATCCTCTCACATTAAATGGAAAGCAGAGAGTTGGACAAGAGAGAGCTGTTGGAGAAGAGAGAACCGTTGGAGAAGAGAGAGCCGTTGGAGAAGAGAGAACCGTTGGAGAAGAGAGAGCTGTTGGAGAAGAGAGAGCCGAGAGAGCCGTTGGAGAAGAGAGAGCTGTTGGAGAAGAGAGAGCCGAGAGAGCCGTTGGAGAAGAGAGAGCTGTTGGAGAAGAGAGAACCGTTGGAGAAGAGAGAGCCGTTGGAGAAGAGAGAGCCGTTGGTGAAGAGAGAGCCGTTGGAGAAGAGAGAACCGTTGGAGAAGAGAGAGCCGTTGAAGAGAGAGATGAAGACCAACAGACAGACATACACTGGGAGAGCCAGGATGTGGTTGGACAATGGTGTGTCCTCACATATGACCATGATATCTATCCTGGTACCATCCTGGAGGTCAATGAGACTCATGTGAGGGTCAAGTGCATGCACCAAATAGGAAAAAATAGATTCTTTTGGCCTGGTCGTGAAGATGTTCATTGGTACCCACATGAGGACATCCTCAGATTAATTCCACCCCCGACCAAGGTTGCAACACGGCATGTAGAGATCCAGAGGGATATCTGGTCGAGTATTTTTCAATAACTCAGCAGTTATTTTCTTGTTATAGGCATGTTCTGGTTGGTTTGGGTCAATTCTGTTACCCCCGTCAATTCTGTTGCCAGATGTGTCAATTCTGTTTTTAGTCTTTCAGCTTGAATATTAATGAGATAATACATTGAAATATCAAACTACTTAATATTGTTATTTTTATATTGTGCAAGAGTAAGATATATGTTATAGTTTTATCTCTACCCTGTAATGTTCAAGTAATTTGATAAAAAAACAAGTGCACCCTTTGGATAATCCACTATCGCCTGGGGGTGAATCTAATTTTGAAGTTGTATAAATATAACATTTAATATCTGTTTTAAAGGCCTGAATAAAAGGACTACATGACAAATGAAACTAAAAAGATTTATCATTTTTTGATGTACTGTTACTTCTATATATTTGGTTGTTCGTCCGTAACAGAATTGACGAGAAAAACTATGAACAGGTGATATTTTGATAAAATAGAGAAAATAATAAACTCTCTGTATTTGTATAGCACTGAATATATCAACTTTAAAGTGTTTTCAAGGTAATTCTTAAACAATGGTTCTGTATGACAACCTTTTTTTTTTTTTTTTTTGAAATGCAAAATGTATCTCCAATTATAGAATCACCCATATAACACTTTTTACCAGGTAGGCCAATATTGTATTTAAATATACATTTATTAGGTATGTGTCTGAGGATATTTTCCCACCGGTTAATCGACGTGTGACACAAGTGGGTGCTTTTAAATCGCTAATATAAAAGTGAAAGTAAAAAAACGGACGTCCGCACGGACATTGATAATGGTGCACGTTGGAAAGAATGATACTTTTAAACATAACACTAAACCGCCATTAGGTGTCGCCAGGCGACCATCTTAATGAGCGAGTCATTGATTCATTCGTTCAAATGATTCGTTCCAATGACTGAGTCATTCATGATTGAGACAGATGTTTATGGATTGACCATTGAATCTTTGAGTCAAGCGATTCGTTTCAAAATGCTGAATCATTCAGTAATGAGAAAACAAGTTGCTGTGATCTTTGTTTAACTATTTTTGCTGCTGAAACAGAACAAAAACAGTCAATATTGCATCTAAAATGTAAGTGACTTAATTGTAACTGTTTATTAACCTGTTGTATGAAATCAATGTCACAGTTTCAATCGTGATTGTATTCAGGAAATAGTTGCCTACTCGTCAAGTGAGGTTGCTTAACTCTATCATATGTTATAAAAAATATAAAAACTCCATATTTGTAATTTTTATAGTCAGTATGTTGTTAACTGGGTTGCTTTTTTGTGTGCTGCGCTCATTTGTTTACAATTCTCCTGGAGAAGCAGCATGAGCCTCAGCAGTGCAACCCCATTGATCAGTAATACATTTATTATTAACTGATGATTGCAACTTAAAATGAATGTAATGAAATTAGAATAATCTCTCGTTTTAGTGATTCCCAAGTTATTTTTTTGTTATTGACGTTCTAATCAGGCTATACTCTGGTCGGGCAAGTAAAATTCTCTTTCAGGTAGGCCTATTGTATTTATATATAAATATATTAGGGATGTGACTGTGATAACATTTTCCCACCGGTTAATCGACGTGTGACACCACTGAGCGCTTTTAAATCGCTAACTATAGTATACTATATACTAGTAAAATACAGACGTCCGCACAGACATTGATAATGGTGCGGAGTAGAGCGAGCATTTTCAATTTATTCCTATGGATGTAGGAATTAACTAAAACATTTTATTTATGTTTTTGTGTCCACTGTTCAACCGCAACCGCGTCACACACACACACACACACACATTCCAGAATTGCAATCTTGACATCGCAGCCTGTTCATTATAGCCCTAATACAATATAATAATAAAAATAGTCAACCTAACATAAACGAATTACACTGCTCTGTTTAAATAGTCAGTAGTACAATCTGTACCATTCACAGTAAGCAGAGCTCCACTGTGATGTTTCCAAGAACATTTTTGCGCGTGTGAAGAGGATGATTTTTTCCATCGATATTGGAACACGAGTGAAGTACAAAGCCTATAATAAAGAATAGTTTAGCATCCAAATACATCGCAAATATTGAAACATTTTGATTCTAATGAGAGGGTTACGTGAGACCAACACTGCTTACTTTCGTTTTTATTTTTACATTAAATTTAAAGGATTTGTTGTGGAATATTTTGGGTGTATCATAAAATCAGAATAAGGTAAGACAAGTAAAATTTTCTGTCTTATATTTATATATATATATATATATACGTATATATATATATATATATATATATATATATGTGTGTGTGTGTGTGTGTGTATATATATAGATATTTATATACATATATATATATGTATATATATAGATATTTATATATATATATATATATATATATATATATATATATATATATATATATAAATATAGCAGCGATGGAGGGCCAAAGCCGGTGGCACCGCCATCCCCGGTGCCTTTAGGTAACTAAAGGCACCGGGGTGGCGGTGCCACCGGCTTGGGCCCGCAATCGCTGCTCGCAGCTATATTTATTTATTATTTTTCTGTCAACCTTTCGGGCACTTTTGGGGCTCTTATCATGCTCGAAAACTCTTGAAACTTTGCACACAGGTCAGAACCTGCGGCCATCAGGGCCGGGCTGAAGCTGGTACCCGGGCGTGGCAGGGGGGCTCAACAGCGCCCCCTTGAACAGGGTCCGAAAACTTGGTCCATAAATCAAACACGCTTGCATGTAATAATATGAAACTCGGTACACATATAGATCTCATCGGGCCGAACAACTTTCGTACTCTTACTTTTTACGCCAGCCCAACAGGAAGTTGGCTATTTAGCGTTGTTTGGAAATGCATGCTGTGGAATTTAATGTACTCCTCCTAGGGAATTCATCGATTCGCCTCCAAACTCGGTGTGCATGAAGTCAAGACATTGAGGATGCTAAATTGCGGACGGATTTTTGATATCTCGAACGGTTTGGCCGTGGCGATGAAACGAATTTATGGCGAAAAAATGAAACAGGAAGTGTGTTATAACTTCTGCATACATTAACTGATCTTGATGAAACTTCAGCTGTGTGTTCGTTGTAAGAGGCCGATCGCACAGATGTGACTATTGTGAGTCAAAGTTATAGCGCCACCAACAGGCAGCAGGAAGTACATCACTTTCAAAATGCTTTGAAATCAGTGTCTTATTTTTACCCGATTTGCTTCAAACTTTATGTGTATAATGTAGACACACGGCAGATGTAAACCTGTGAAAGGATTATTGATATCTTAGATACTGTTGCCGTGGCAACGCATCAAACTTTAATATTCTTTTTTGATGCTTTTGAGACTCTTAACATACTTGAAATTGCATGAAACTCGACAGACACATCACATTTATTAGCCAGTAGACATGTGCAAAGTTTCAGAAACGGGCGTGCTGGAATGGCTCAGTAGCGCCACCTTTAGTCATAAATGGGGCGGTTAGTTTTATCAACAGCAACAAAACTTGGTATGTGTATTGTTCTCATCAAGACGGACAACTTTCTAATTGACATTAACCATCTCCGACCAACAGGAAGAGAGATATTTTGGTTTGAATGTGGATTTTCTGAAGAATTTTCTCTCCCTCTCTCTGTGTCTGTGTGTGTGTGAGGGGAGGGGGGGATTTGACTATTGCTTTTATATTGTTAATCAAGGTTTCAGGGGCTTTTGGGGTCCTTAACGTGCTCAAAAACTCTTGAAACTTTGCACACAGGTCAGAACCCACGGCCATCAGGGCCGGGCTGAAGCTGGTACCCGGGCGTGGCTGGGGGGCTCAACAGCGCCCCCTTGAACGGGGTTCTAAAACTTGATCCATATTTCAAACACGCTCGCATGAATTAATATGAAACTCGGTACACATATAGATCTCATCGGGCCGAACAACTTTACCCCGGTCAAGTTTTACGCCAGCCCAACAGGAAGTCGGCTATTATGGGTTGTTTGGAAAACGCTTGCTGTGGAATGTGAAATACTCCTCCTAGAAAATTCACCGTGTCCCCTTCAAACTCGGTGTGCATGTAGTTAAGACTTTGAGGATGCTAAATTGCGGACGGATTTTTGATATCTCGAACGGTTTGGCTGTGGCGAGGAATCGAATTTATGGCGAGAAAAGAGAAACACGGAAGTGGAATAACTTCTGCATACATTAACTGATCTTGATGAAACTTCAGCAGTGTGTTCGTGGTAAGAGGCCGATCAGATGGATGTAGCTATTGTGAGTCAAAGTTATAGCGCCATCAACTGGCAGCAGGAAGTGTGTCACTTTCAACATGCTTTTGACAAAAGTGGGGGGGTTACTTTTAACTACAGTTAAAAACAAAATAGTTTGAATATTGTTCTCATCAAGCCGGACAACTTTCTAATTTACATTCAATAGCTCTGGCCATTAGGAAGTCAGATATTTTGGTCTGAATGTGAATTTTTTTGCAAAATCAGCCTCTGAATTTTTAGCCACTCCTCTTAAACTATTTATTTTATTCGTACCAAACTTTTTCAACATGATGAAACTACATTAAATATGCTAAATTGTGAATGGATAATAAATATCTCAAACGGTTTTGCTATGGCGAGGGATTAAAGTAATTTCCAAAAAGGAAACACTAAAAATCTTCTAAAAATGTAATTATATACCATTTATTTCTATATAAAAGTATACAAATATCACAACTAAACCCATTTTATTCTGTTTTTGCAATTCAAGAAGAATGAAAAAGTTAAAAACAGGCTATTTAGTGCTATTTGGTTAAAAAAAAAAGCAAACATAGGGCTATACTGCCCTCTTGTGTCCAAAAGGACATCAAAATAGTATATAAAACTTTTTACCAGGTAGGCCAATATTGTATTTAAATATACATTTATTAGGTATGTGTCTGGGGATATTTTCCCACCGGTTAATCGACGTGTGACACGAGTGGGTGCTTTTAAATCGCTAATATAATAGTGAAAGAAAAATAATGATAATGTTGCACACACAAATCACACACATGTGGAAAAGAATGATGCTTTTAAACAACACTAAACCGCCATTAGGTGTCGCCAGGCATCCATCTTAATAAGCGAGTCATTGATTCATTCGTTCACACGATTCGTTCGAATGAGTCGATCATGATTAAGACAGATGTTTATGGATTGATCATTCAATCTTTGAGTCAACCGATTCGTTAAAAATGCTGAATCGTTCTGTTATGAGAAAACACGTGATGCGTGATGGTTCTGCCGTGATCTTTGTTTAACTATTTTCGCTGCTGAAACAGAACAAAAACAGTCAACATTGCATCTAAAATGTAAGTGACTTAATTGTAACTGTTTATTAACCTGTTGTATGAAATCTAGGGGTGGGAGAAAAAATTGATTCCTAGATGCATCGCGATGCGGACGTGGACGATTCTGAATCGATTCACAAATGTCAAAAAATCGATTCTCTAAAAAAATATTTTTCTAATAACGTAATATTGACGGAAGGCAAAAGGCGGAACTCTAAGCGGACGTGCGTGCAGTCTGTGGCGCGCACATAACAGAGAAGTTTCTTCTGCTCACCAAGGCTGCATTTATTTGATTAAAAATACAAACAAAAACAGTAATATTGTAAAATAGTATTCCAATTTAAAACAGCTGCTTTCTATTTTAATATATTTTAAACTGTTATTTATTCCTGTGATCAAAGCTGAGTTTTCAGCATCATTACTCCAGTCGTCACTGTCACATGATCCTTCAGAAATTATTCTAATATGATGATTGATACTCAAGAAACATTCATTATTATTTTAAATGTCGAAAACAGTTGTGTACAGTCTTTGATGGATAGAAAGTTCAAAAGAACAGCATTTATCTGAAATCTAAAGCTTTTGTAACGTTAAACACTACCGCTCAAAAGTTTTGGGTTAGTAATAATTACAATTTTATTTTTGGGGGAAAGAAATAAAATAAATCAGTACTTTTATTTATGAAGGATGAGTTAAACTGATCATCAGTTACAGTAAAGACATTTATAATGTTAAAAAAATATATATTTGAAATATATGCTGTTCTTTTGAACTTTACATTCATCAAAGCATTTTGAAAAAAAAAAAAAATCTGTACACAACTGTTTTCAACATTGAAAATAATAATGAATATTTATTGAGCATCAATCATCATATTAGTATGATTTCTGAAGGATCATGTGACACTGAAGACTGGAGTAATGATGCTGAAAACTCAACTTTGATCACAGAAATGAATTACTATGTAAAATATTTTAAAATTGAAAACAGCTGTTTTAAATTGGAATAATATTTCACAATATTACTGTTTTTGTTTGTATTTTTAATCAATAAATGCAGCCTTGGTGAGCAGAAGAGACTTCTCCTAAAAACATTAAAAATCTTACTGACCCCAAACTTTTGAACAATAATATATATATATATATATATATATATATATATATATATATATATATATATAAATATAGCTGCGAGCAGCGATGGAGGGCCAAAGCCGGCGGTACCGCCACCCCGGTGCCTTTAGGTAACTAAAGGCACCGGGG
Organism: Rutilus rutilus; assembly: GCF_951802725.1. Taxonomy (NCBI): domain Eukaryota; kingdom Metazoa; phylum Chordata; class Actinopteri; order Cypriniformes; family Leuciscidae; genus Rutilus; species Rutilus rutilus. The sequence goes on along the minus strand of NC_140215.1, from coordinate 32,278,061 downwards.
TTGCGGTGCCACCGGCTTGGGCCCGTAATCGCTGCTCGCAGCTATATTTATTATTTTTTTTTCAACCTTTCGGGCACTTTTGGGGCCCTTAACGTGCTCGAAAACTCTTGAAACTTTGCACACAGGTCAGAACCCGCGGCCATTAGGGCCGGGCTGAAGCTGGGACACTGGCGTGGCAGGGAGGCTCGACAGCGCCCCCTGGAACGGGGTCCGAAAACTTGGTCCATAAATCAAACACGCTTGCATGTAATAATATGAAACTTGGTACACATATAGATCTCATCGGGCCAAACAACTTTCGTACTTTTACTTTTTACGCCAGCCCAACAGGAAGTCGGCTATTATGGGTTGTTTGGAAACGCATGCTGTGGAATTTAATGTACTCCTCCTAGGGAATTCATCCATTCGCCTCCAAACTCAGTCAGCATGAAGTCAAGACATTGAGGATGCTAAATTGCGGACGGATTTTTGATATCTCGAACGGTTTGGCTGTGGCGAGGACACGAATTTATGGCGAATAATGGAAACAGGAAGTGTGTTATAACTTCTGCATACATTAACTGATCTTGATTAAACTTCAGCAGTGTGTTCGTTGTAAGAGGTCGATCACATGGATGTGACTATTGTGAGTCAAAGTTATAGCGCCACCAACTGGCAACAGGAAGTGTGTCCCTTTCAAAATGCTTTGAAATCACCCTCTTATTTTTACCCGATTTGCTTCAAACTTTATGTGTATAATGTAAACACACGGCAGATGTAGACCTGTGAAAGGATTTTTGATATCTTTAATACTGTTGCCATGGCAACGCTTCAAACTTTAATATTCTTTTTTGATGCTTTTGAGACTCTTAACATACTTGAAATTGGATGAAACTCGACAGACACATCACATTTATTAGCCAGTAGACATGTGCAAAGTTTCAGAAACGGGCGTGGTGAGGGGCTCAGTAGCGCCACCTTTAGTCATAAGTGGGGGGGTTAGTTTTATCAACAGCAACAAAACTTGGTATGTGTATTGTTCTCATCAAGACGGACAACTTTCTAATTTACATGAACTATCTCTGACGAACAGGAAGAGAGATATTTTGGTTTGAATGTGGATATTCTGAAGAATTTTCTCTCCCTCTCTCTGTGTCTCTGTGTGTGTGAGGGGAGGGGGGGATTTGACTATTGCTTTTACATTGTTAATCAAGGTTTCAGGGGCTTTTGGGGTCCTTAACGTGCTCAAAAACTCTTGTAACTTTGCACACAAGTCAGAACCCCCTGCCATCAGGGACGGGCTGAAGCTGGTACCCGGGCGTGGCAGGGGGGCTCAACAGCGCCCCCTTGAACGGGGGTCCCAAAACTTGGTCCATAGATCAAACACGCTTGCATTAATTAATATGAAACTCGGTACACATATAGATCTCATCGGGCCGAACAACTTTCCCCTGGTCAAGTTTTACGCCAGCCCAACAGGAAGTCGGCTATTATGGGTTGTTTGGAAAACGCTTGCTGTGGAATGCGAAGTACTCCTCCTAGAGAATTCATCCAATCCCCACCAAACTCGGTGTGCATGAAGTCAAGACATTGAGGATTCTAAATTGCAGACGGATTTTTGATATCTCGAACGGTTTGGCCGTGGCGAGGAAACGAATTTATGGCGAGAAAAGAGAAACACGAAGTGGTATAACTTCTGCATACATTAACTGATCTTGATGAAACTTCACCAGTGTGTTCGTGGTAAGAGGCCGATCAGATGGATGTAACTATTGTGAGTCAAAGTTATAGCGCCACCAACTGGCAGCAGGAAGTGTGTCACTTTCAAAATGCTTTTGACAAAAGTGGGGGGGTTAGTTTTACCCACAGTTTTAAAAATCAGTACGTACATTGGTCTCATCGAGCCGGACAACTTTCTAATATACAGTTATTAGCTTCGACCAATAGGAAGTCAGATATTTTGGTTTGAATGTGAATTTATTTGCAAATTCAGCCTCTGCTTTTTACCCACTCCTGCTAAGTGTTTTTTTTTTTATTCACACCAAACTTTTTTAACACGATGAAAATACATTAAAGATGCTAAATTGTGAACGGATATTAAATATTTCAAACGGTTTTGACATGGCGAGGGATTAAAATAATGTCAAAAAAGGATTCAGAAAACATCTCATATCTTCTTAAAATTTAATTATACACCATTTATTTTTATATAAAATTATACAAATATCAGAACTAAACCGAAACAGAACTAGTTTTGGGTTTATTCAGTTTTTTTCAATTCAAGAATTATGTACAAGTTTAAAATCAGCCAGAATGCGCTATTTAGTAAAAAAAAAAAAGTCATACATAGGGCTATACTGCCCTCTTGTGTTCAAAATCAGGTAGGCCCATTGTATATTGTATTTATATATAAATATAATAGCGATGTGACTGAGAATTTTTTCCCACTGGTTAATTGATGTGTGACACCGCGGCGGGGGCTTTTAAATCGCTAACTTAAAGGGATACTCCACTTTAAATGGAAAATTCTGTCATCATATACTCACCCTCATGTTGTTTCAATCCTTTATTAATTTCTTTCTTCTGCTGAACAGAAAGGAAGATATTTAGAAGAATGTCAGTAACCAGACAGTTTCTGGTCTCATTGACTTCCATAGTATACATTTTTTTCCTACTATGGAAGTCAATGGGATCAGAAACTGTCTGGTTACTGACATTCTCCTAAATATCTTCCTTTCTGTTCAGCAGAAGAAAGAAATTCATTAAGGATTAAAACAACATGAGGGTGAGTATATGATGAGCGAAAGTGAAATACGGACATCCTAAAAAACATTCACTCTGTTCTGCTCGTTCCTCGCTGTAGACGTGTTATTGCCCATGCAGCCGTGAGCATTTTAGTTTCATTTAAAAAATAGCGCCATTTCGGGGGTGGGATTGCTTGAATGTTTTTTTACAAAAGCACAATGTTGTGTTTTATTGCGAGTGTACATAAATATAAGGGTGTATTCACACCAGGAAAGTCCGATAGTTCACTTGCTTTGGTCCGGACCAAATAGAATGTTGATTTTTTTTGTTTGGTACGGTTCGTTTTCACACTGCTCTTTTTACAAGTGAACCAAAATGTGTAAACAAAACCACACGTGCGCTAAGGTCGTCCATTCATTGGACAGGAATTCTCAAGCAGGGAAAAGCAGGAAGTGCAAAAAAAAGCAAAAAAAAAAAAAAAAGCAGGAGATATTTCGTAATGTAATCGCCTATTTGTTATTTTACTGATTTGGTGTTATTCCTCTCTCTGCCGTGCGCGCACTCTTGCTCGCTCGCTCTAGATTTCCGGAGATTTTAAATGATTTGCGGGCATTCATGCGCTTCTATCGACATGCGGGAGACTGCCGGAACTTCCGGGAGACTTTGGATGTCTGTATAATAAGACACCATTATGCCAAAATGTCAGTTTTGTTAAGTATCCTCATAAGAGCAGTCAAATAAAAAGACGCAGTTTTCTGCAGTTGGGTCGGTTCATGTTCACACCGTAAATGAACCGTACCAGAGTTCGTTTGGAACCGTACCGAGACCACCTCTTCAGCTGGGTCTCGGTTCGATTGTTTGGTCCGCACCCGAGTTCGATTGCTGTATTCACACCTGCCCAAAAGGTCCGCACCAAGGGGGGAAACGAACTAGAGTTCGATTCAATCGAACCAAACAAGGCAGGTGTGAATACACCCTAAGTAAACACAGTGCAGTTTAAATGATGTCCTGTATGAACAAACTGACGGAGTAGCCTATGTTTTTATGTTTCCACGATCGCGCCCACGCCTCACACACACACACACACACACACACACACACACACACACACACACACTGTGCATTCCAGCATTGCAATCTTGACATCGCAGCCGGTTCATTACAGCCGTAATAAAATATAATAATAAATATAAATAGTCAACCTATTTGCAGCAAATGATGGTAGATTTTAGATCAATATATTTGTTTTCCTTACAATTTTAATTAACACTAACTTTATTCTCATCTGAATTATAAATAATTTATTTCTGTATAAAATAATACTACCATTAAAAAATACATTTGATTGTCTTTTTTAATCAATGGAGAATGTGTGACTTAAAAATAAACAGATTAGTGCTTGGTTTGAGGACAAGAAATGAAAACCAATGCAATATGATGAATGTCCAAAAACGTTCGCTCTTCTCTGCCCGTTCCTCGCCTCGCCATATATATATATATATATATATATATATATATATATATATATTTATATTTATTTTTTTATTTTTTGTTACATATATAATGTATATATTATATTTTTTTTGTTATATATATATATATATAAATATAGCTGCGAGCAGCGATGGAGGGCCCAAGCCGGTGACACCGCCACCCCGGTGGCTTTAGTGTAACTAAAGGCACCAGGGTGGCGGTGCCACCGGCTTGGGCCCGCCATCGCTGCTCGCAGCTATATTTATTATTATTATTATTGTTCTTCAAGGGTTCGGGGGCTTTTGGGGCCTTTAACGTGCTCAAAAACTCATGAAACTTTGCACGCATGTCAGAACCCGCGGCCATTAGGGCCGGGCTGAAGCTGGTACCCGGGCGTGGCAGGGGGGCTCAACAGCGCCCCCTGGTACGGAATCCGAACACTTGTCCATAAATCAAACACACTTGCATGTAGTAATATGAAACTCGGAACACATATAGATCTCATCGGGCCGAACAACTTTCGTGCTCTAAGTTTTACGCCAGCCCAACAGGAAGTTGGCTATTATGGGATGTTTGGAAACGCATGCTGTGGAATTTAATGTACTCCTCCTAGGGAATTCATCCAATCGCCTCCAAACTCAGTCAGCATGAAGTCAAGACATTGAGGATGCTAAATTGCGGACGGATTTTTGATATCTCGAACGGTTTGGCCGTGGCGAGGACACGAATTTATGGCGAATAATGGAAACAGGAAGTGTGTTATAACTTCTGCATACATTAACTGATCTTGATGAAACTTCAGCAGTGTGTTCGTTGTAAGAGGCCGATCACATGGATGTGACTACTGTGAGTCTAAGTTAAAGCGCCACCAACTGGCAGCAGGAAGTGTGTCCCTTTCAAAATGCTTTAAAATCACCCTCTTATTTTTACCCAATTTGCTTCAAACTTTATGTGTATAATGTAAACACACGGCAGATGTAGACCTGTGAAAGGATTTTTGATATCTTTAATAATGTTGCCATGGCAACGCTTCAAACTTTAATATTCTTTTTTGATGCTTTTGAGACTCTTAACATACTTGAAATTGCATGAAACTCGACAGACACATCACATTTATTAGCCAGTAGACATGTGCAAAGTTTCAGAAACGGGCGTGGTGAGGGGCTCAGTAGCGCCACCTTTAGTCATAAGTGGGGGGGGTTAGTTTTATCAACAGCAACAAAACTTGGTATGTGTATTGTTCTCATCAAGACGGACAACTTTCTAATTGACATTAACTACCTCCAACCAACAGGAAGAGAGATATTTTGGTTTGAATGTGGATTTTCTGAAGAATTTTCTCTCCCTCTCTCTGTGTCTCTGTGTGTGAGAGGGGAGGGGGGAATTTGACTATTGCTTTTATATTGTTAATCAAGGTTTCAGGGGCTTTTGGGGTCCTTAACGTGCTCAAAAACTCTTGAAACTTTGCACACAAGTCAGAACCCCCTGCCATCAGGGACAGGCTGAAGCTGGTACCCGGGCGTGGCAGGGGGGCTCAACAGCGCCCCCTTGAACGGGGTCCCAAAACTTGGTCCATAGATCAAACACGCTTGCATGAATTAATATGAAACTCGGTACACATATAGATCTCATCGGGCCGAACAACTTTCCCCCGGTCAAGTTTTACGCCAGCCCAACAGGAAGTCGGCTATTATTGGTTGTTTGGAAAACGCTTCCTGTGGAATGCGAAGTACTCCTCCTAGAAAATTCACCGTGTCCCCTCCAAACTCGGTGTGCATGTAGTCAAGACTTTGAGGATGCTAAATTGCGGACGGATTTTTGATATCTCGAACGGTTTGGCTGTGGCGAGGAATCGAATTTATGGCGAGAAAAGAGAAACACGGAAGTGGAATAACTTCTGCATACATTAACTGATCTTGATGAAACTTCAGCAGTGTGTTCGTGGTAAGAGGCCGATCAGATGGATGTAGCTATTGTGAGTCAAAGTTATAGCGCCACCAACTGGCAGCAGGAAGTGTGTCACTTTCAACATGCTTTAGACAAAAGTGGGGGGGTTAGTTTTAACTACAGTAAAGAAAAAATAGTTTTTATATTGTTCTCATCAAGCCGGACAACTTTCTAATTTATATTCAATAGCTCTGGCCATCAGGAAGTCAGATATTTTGGTCTGAATGTGAATTTTTTTGCAAAATCAGCCTCTGAATTTTTAGCCACTCCTCTTAAACTATTTATTTTATTCGTACCAAACTTTTTCAACATGATGAAACTACATTAAATATGCTAAGTTGTGAATGGATAATAAATATCTCAAACGGTTTTGCTATGGCGAGGGATTAATGTCCAAAAAGGAAACACTAAAAATCTTCTAAAAATGTAATTATATACCATTTATTTCTATATAAAAGTATACAAATATCACAACTAAACCCATTTTATTCTGTTTTTGCAATTCAAGAAGAATGAAAAAGTTAAAAACAGGCTATTTAGTGCTATTTGGTTCAACAAAAAAGCAAACATAGGGCTATACTGCCCTCTTGTGTCCAAAAGGACATCAAAATAGTATATAAAACTTTTTACCAGGTAGGCCAATATTGTATTTAAATATACATTTATTAGGTATGTGTCTGAGGATATTTTCCCACCGGTTAATCGACGTGTGACACGAGTGGGTGCTTTTAAATCGCTAATATAATAGTGAAAGAAAAATAATGATAATGTTGCACACACAAATCACACACATGTGGGAAAGAATGATGCTTTTAAACAACACTAAACCGCCATTAGGTGTCGCCAGGCATCCATCTTAATAAGCGAGTCATTGATTCATTCGTTCAAACGATTCGTTCGAATGAGTCGATCATGATTAAGACAGATGTTTATGGATTGATCATTCAATCTTTGAGTTAACCGATTCGTTAAAAATGCTGAATCGTTCAGTTATGAGAAAACACGTGATGCATGATGGTTCTGCCGTGATCTTTGTTTAACTATTTTCGCTGCTGAAACAGAACAAAAACAGTCAACATTGCATCTAAAATGTAAGTGACTTAATTGTAACTGTTTATTAACCTGTTGTATGAAATCTAGGGGTGGGAGAAAAAATTGATTCTTAGATGCATCGCGATGCGGACGTGGACGATTCTGAATCGATTCACAAATGTCAAAAAATCGATTCTCTAAAAAAATATTTTTCTAATAACGTAATATTGACGGAAGGCAAAAGGCGGAACTCTAAGCGGACGTGCGTGCAGTCTGTGGCGCGCACATAACAGAGAAGTTTCTTCTGCTCACCAAGGCTGCATTTATTTGATTAAAAATACAAACAAAAACAGTCATATTGTAAAATAGTATTCCAATTTAAAACAGCTGCTTTCTATTTTAATATATTTTAAACTGTTATTTATTCCTGTGATCAAAGCTGAGTTTTCAGCATCATTACTCCAGTCGTCACTGTCACATGATCCTTCAGAAATTATTCTAATTTATTATTAGGGCCCAAGCCCTGAAAGGGCGAAGGCCCTATTGTTTCCGGTAGGATTATTAGGGCCCAAGCCCTGAAAGGGCGAAGGCCCTATTGTTTTCGTTAGGATTATTAGGGCCCAAGCCCTGAAAGGGCGAAGGCCCTATTGTTTTCGTTAGGATTATTAGGGCCCAAGCCCTGAAAGGGCGAAGGCCCTATTGTTTTCGTTAGGATTATTATTATTATTATTATTATTATTATTGTTCTTCAAGGGTTCGGGGGCTTTTGGGGCCTTTAACGTGCTCAAAAACTCATGAAACTTTGCACGCATGTCAGAACCCGCGGCCATTAGGGCCGGGCTGAAGCTGGTACCCGGGCGTGGCAGGGGGGCTCAACAGCGCCCCCTGGTACGGAATCCGAACACTTGTCCATAAATCAAACACACTTGCATGTAATAATATGAAACTCGGAACACATATAGATCTCATCGGGCCGAACAACTTTCGTGCTCTAAGTTTTACGCCAGCCCAACAGGAAGTTGGCTATTATGGGATGTTTGGAAACGCATGCTGTGGAATTTAATGTACTCCTCCTAGGGAATTCATCCAATCGCCTCCAAACTCAGTCAGCATGAAGTCAAGACATTGAGGATGCTAAATTGCGGACGGATTTTTGATATCTCGAACGGTTTGGCCGTGGCGAGGACACGAATTTATGGCGAATAATGGAAACAGGAAGTGTGTTATAACTTCTGCATACATTAACTGATCTTGATGAAACTTCAGCAGTGTGTTCGTTGTAAGAGGCCGATCACATGGATGTGACTACTGTGAGTCTAAGTTAAAGCGCCACCAACTGGCAGCAGGAAGTGTGTCCCTTTCAAAATGCTTTAAAATCACCCTCTTATTTTTACCCAATTTTCTTCAAACTTTATGTGTATAATGTAAACACACGGCAGATGTAGACCTGTGAAAGGATTTTTGATATCTTTAATAATGTTGCCATGGCAACGCTTCAAACTTTAATATTCTTTTTTGATGCTTTTGAGACTCTTAACATACTTGAAATTGCATGAAACTCGACAGACACATCACATTTATTAGCCAGTAGACATGTGCAAAGTTTCAGAAACGGGCGTGGTGAGGGGCTCAGTAGCGCCACCTTTAGTCATAAGTGGGGGGGGTTAGTTTTATCAACAGCAACAAAACTTGGTATGTGTATTGTTCTCATCAAGACGGACAACTTTCTAATTGACATTAACTACCTCCAACCAACAGGAAGAGAGATATTTTGGTTTGAATGTGGATTTTCTGAAGAATTTTCTCTCCCTCTCTCTGTGTCTCTGTGTGTGAGAGGGGAGGGGGGAATTTGACTATTGCTTTTATATTGTTAATCAAGGTTTCAGGGGCTTTTGGGGTCCTTAACGTGCTCAAAAACTCTTGAAACTTTGCACACAAGTCAGAACCCCCTGCCATCAGGGACAGGCTGAAGCTGGTACCCGGGCGTGGCAGGGGGGCTCAACAGCGCCCCCTTGAACGGGGTCCCAAAACTTGGTCCATAGATCAAACACGCTTGCATTAATTAATATGAAACTCGGTACACATATAGATCTCATCGGGCCGAACAACTTTCCCCCGGTCAAGTTTTACGCCAGCCCAACAGGAAGTCGGCTATTATTGGTTGTTTGGAAAACGCTTCCTGTGGAATGCGAAGTACTCCTCCTAGAAAATTCACCGTGTCCCCTCCAAACCCGGTGTGCATGTAGTCAAGACTTTGAGGATGCTAAATTGCGGACGGATTTTTGATATCTCGAACGGTTTGGCCGTGGCGAGGAATCGAATTTATGGCGAGAAAAGAGAAACACGAAGTGGAATAACTTCTGCATACATTAACTGATCTTGATGAAACTTCAGCAGTGTGTTCGTGGTAAGAGGCCGATCAGATGGATGTAACTATTGTGATTCAAAGTTATAGCGCCACCAACTGGCAGCAGGAAGTTTGTCACTTTCAACATGCTTTTGACAAAAGTGGGGGGGTTAGTTTTAACTCCAGTAAAAAAAACTCAGTTCATATATTGATCTCATCGACCCGGACAACTTTCTAATTTAAAGTCATTAGCTCTGACCATCAGGAAGTCAGATATTTTGGTCTGAATGTGGATTTTTTTGCAAAATCAGCCTCTGAATTTTTAGCCACCTTTATCTAAGTGGTTATTTTATTCCCACCAAACTTTTTCAACATGATAAAAATATATTAATGATGCTAAATTGTGAACGGATAATAAATATCTCAAACGGTTTTGCTATGGCGAGGGATTAAAGTAATGTCAAAAAAGTAAACACTAAAAGGCTCATATATTCTAAAAATGTAATTATACACCATTTATTACTACATAAAAGTATACAAATATCAGAACTTAACTCATTTTATTCTTTTTTTTTCAATTTAAGAATGAAGTTTAAGTTTAAAAACTGCCAGAATGGTTGTTTAGTCTAAACAATAAATAAATAAAGTCAAACATAGTGCTATACTGCCCTCTTGTGTTCAAAATCAGGTAGGCCTATTATATCTATATAAAAATATACTAGGTATGTGACGGTGAGAATATTTTACCACCGGTTAACTGACGTGTGACACTGCTGGGGGCTTTTTAATCGCTAACTTAAAAACGAAAGTAAAATATGTTCGTCCGCACGGACATTGATAATGGTGCGGAGCAGAGCGAGCGTTTTCAATAAATTCCTATGGAAGGAGGAATGACCTAAGAAACGTTGACTCTGTTCTGCTCGTTCCTCGCTGAGGACGCGCACCATTATGAATGCCTGTGCAGCCGTGAGCATTTTAGTTTCATTTTCGGGGCGGATTGCTTGAATGTATTTAAAAAAAGCACAATGTTGTGTTTTATTGCGACTGTACAAAAATATAAGTTACCACTTTGCAGTTTGAATGATGTTCTGAACAAAATGACAGAGTATGTTTTTATGTGTCCACTGTTCAATCGCGCCCTCGTTTTAGTGATTCCCAAGTTATTTTTTCATTTAAGTTTTTTTCATTGTTCTAATCAGGTCAGGCAAGTAAAATGATCTGTCTTATCCCTTACATTTTTATATAATTATATAAATATATAATACACTACTGTTCAAAAAATTGGCGTCAGTAAGATTTTTAAGCTAAGTTTCTTCTGCTCACCAAGGCTGCATTTGTTTGATTAAAAATACAAACAAAAACAGTAATATTTTAAAATAGTATTCCAATTTAAAACAGCTGCTTTCTATTTTAATATATTTTAAACTGTTATTTATTCCTGTGATCAAAGCTGAGTTTTCAGCATCATTATTCCAGTCGTCACTGTCACATGATCCTTCAGAAATTATTCTAATATGATGATTGATGCTCAAGAAACATTCATTATTATTTTAAATGTCGAAAACAGTTATGTACAGTCTTTGATGAATAGAAAGTTCAAAAGAACAGCATTTATCTGAAATCTAAAGCTTTTGTAACATTAAACACTACCGTTCAGAAGTTTGGGGTCAGTAATAATTTTTATTTTATTTTTGGGGGAAAGAAATAAATAAATCAATACTTTTATTCATCGAGAATGAGTTAAACTGATAAAAAGTTACAGTACAGACATTTATAATGTTAAAAAAAATTATATTTGAAATAAATGCTGTTCTTTTGAACTTTACATTCATCAACGCATTTTGAAAAAAAATCTGTACACAACTGTTTTCAACATTGAAAATAATAATTAATATTTATTGACCATCAATCATCATATTAGAATGGTTTCTGAAGGATCATGTGACACTGAAGACGGGAGTAATGATGCTGAAAACTCAGCTTTGATCACATAAATTAATTACAGTGTAAAATATTTTATAATAGAAAACAGCTGTTTTAAATTGGAATAATATTTCACAATATTACTGTTTTTGTTTGTATTTTTAATCAAATAAATGCAGCCTTGGTGAGCAGAAGAGACTTCTCCTAAAAACATTGAAAATCTTCCTTACCCCAAACTTTTGAACGGTATATATATATGTTTGTATAATATATATATATATATATATATATATGTATATATGTTTGTATAATATATATATATATATATATAATAAATATATATATATATATATATATATATATATATATATATATATAAATATAGCTGCGAGCAGCGATGGAGGGCCAAAGCCGGCGTTACCGCCACCCCGGTGCCTTTAGGTAACTAAAGGCACCGGGGTTGCGGTGCCACCGGCTTGGGCCCGTAATCGCTGCTCGCAGCTATATTTATTATTATTATTGTTCTTCAAGGGTTCGGGGGCTTTTGGGGCCTTTAACGTGCTCAAAAACTCATGAAACTTTGCACACAGGTCAGAAGCTGCGGCCATTAGGGCCGGGCTGAAGATGGTACCTGGGCGTGGCAGGGGGGCTCGACAGCGCCCCCTTGAATGGGGTCCGAGTGCGGTCCGAAAACTTGGTCCATATACCAAACACTCTTGCATGAATTAATATGAAACTCAGTACACATATAGATCTTATTGGGCTGAACAACTTTCGTGCTCTAAGTTTTACGCCAGCCCAACAGGAAGTCGGCTATTATGGGTTGTTTGGAAAACGCATGCTGTGGAATTTGATGTACTCCTCCTAGGAAATGCATCCATTCGCCTCCAAACTCGGTGTGCATGAAGTCAAGACATTGAGGATGATAAATTGCGGACGGATTTTTGATATCTCGAACGGTTTGGCCGAGGCGAGGAAACGAATTTATGGCGAATAATGGGACACAGGAAGTGTATTATAACTTCTGCATACATTGACTGATCTTGATAAAACTTCAGCAGTGTGTTCGTGGTCAGAGGCCGATCACATTGATGTGACTATTGTGAGTCAAAGTTATAGCGCCACCAACTGGCAGCAGGAAGTGTGTCACTTTCAAAATGCTTTGAAATCACCCTCTTATTTTTACCCGATTTGCTTCAAACTTTATGTGTATAATGTAAACACACGGCAGATGTAGACCTGTGAAAGGATTTTTGATATCTTTAATACTGTTGCCATGGCAACGCTTCAAACTTTAATATTCTTTTTTGATGCTTTTGAGACTCTTAACATACTTGAAATTGCATGAAACTCGACAGACACATCACATTTATTTGCACGTAGACATGTGCAAAGTTTCAGAAACGGGTGTGGTGAGGGGCTCAGTAGCGCCACCTTTAGTCATAAGTGGGGCGGTTAGTTTTATCAACAGTAACAAAACTTGGTATGTGTATTGTTCTCATCAAGACGGACAACTTTCTAATTGACATTAACCATCTCCGACCAACAGGAAGAGAGATATTTTGGTTTGAATGTGGATTTTCTGAAGAATTTTCTCTCCCTCTCTCTGTGTCTCTGTGTGTGTGAGGGGAGGGGGGGGATTTGACTATTGCTTTTATATTGTTAATCAAGGTTTCAGGGGCTTTTGGGGTCCTTAACATGCTCAAAAACTCTTGAAACTTTGCACACAGGTCAGAACCCACGGCCATCAGGGCCGGGCTGAAGCTGGTACCCGGGCGTGGCTGGGGGGCTCAACAGCGCCCCCTTGAACGGGGTTCTAAAACTTGGTCCATATATCAAACACGCTTGCATGAATTAATATGAAACTCGGTACACATATAGATCTCATCGTGCCGAACAACTTTCCCCTGGTCAAGTTTTACGCCAGCCCAACAGGAAGTCGGCTATTATGGGTTGTTTGGAAAACGCTTGCTGTGGAATGTGAAATACTCCTCCTAGAAAATTCACCGTGTCCCCTCCAAACTCGGTGTGCATGTAGTCAAGACTTTGAGGATGCTAAATTGCGGACGGATTTTTGATATCTCGAACGGTTTGGCCATGGCGAGGAATCGAATTTATGGCGAGAAAAGAGAAACACGAAGTGGAATAACTTCTGCATACATTAACTGATCTTGATGAAACTTCAGCAGTGTGTTCGTGGTAAGAGGCCGATCAGATGGATGTAACTATTGTGATTCAAAGTTATAGCGCCACCAACTGGCAGCAGGAAGTGTGTCACTTTCAACATGCTTTTGAATCAGCCTCTGAATTTTTAGCCACCTTTATCTAAGTGGTTATTTTATTCCCACCAAACTTTTTCAACATGATAAAAATATATTAATGATGCTAAATTGTGAACGGATAATAAATATCTCAAACGGTCTTGCTATGGCGAGGGATTAAAGTAATGTCAAAAAAGGAACCACTAAAAGGCTCATATATTCAAAAAATTTAATTATACACCATTTATTACTATATAAAAGTATACAAATATCAGAACTTAACTCATTTTATACTTTTTTTTCAATTTAAGAATGAAGTTTAAGTTTAAAAACTGCCAGAATGGTTGTTTAGTCTAAACAATAAATAAATAAAGTCAAACATAGTGCTATACTGCCCTCTTGTGTTCAAAATCAGGTAGGCCTATTATATCTATATAAAAATATACTAGGTATGTGACGGTGAGAATATTTTACCACCGGTTAACTGACGTGTGACACTGCTGGGGGCTTTTTAATCGCTAACTTAAAAACGAAAGTAAAATATGTTCGTCCGCACGGACATTGATAATGGTGCGGAGCAGAGCGAGCGTTTTCAATAAATTCCTATGGAAGGAGGAATGACCTAAGAAACGTTGACTCTGTTCTGCTCGTTCCTCGCTGAGGACGCGCACCATTATGAATGCCTGTGCAGCCGTGAGCATTTTAGTTTCATTTTCGGGGCGGATTGCTTGAATGTATTTAAAAAAAGCACAATGTTGTGTTTTATTGCCACTGTACAAAAATATAAGTTAACACTTTGCAGTTTGAATGATGTTCTGAACAAAATGACAGAGTATGTTTTTATGTGTCCACTGTTCAATCGCGCCCTCGTTTTAGTGATTCCCAAGTTATTTTTTCATTTAAGTTTTTTTCATTGTTCTAATCAGGTCAGGCAAGTAAAATTATCTGTGTCTTATCCCTTACATTTTTATATAATTATATAAATATATAATACACTACTGTTCAAAAATTTGGCGTCAGTAAGATTTTTAAGCTAAGTTTCTTCTGCTCACCAAGGCTGCATTTATTTGATCAAAAATACAAACAAAAACAGTAATATTGTAAAATAGTATTCCAATTTAAAACAGCTGCTTTCTATTTTAATATATTTTAAACTGTTATTTATTCCTGTGATCAAAGCTGAGTTTTCAGCATCATTATTCCAGTCGTCACTGTCACATGATCCTTCAGAAATTATTCTAATATGATGATTGATGCTCAAGAAACATTCATTATTATTTTAAATGTCGAAAACAGTTATGTACAGTCTTTGATGAATAGAAAGTTCAAAAGAACAGCATTTATCTGAAATCTAAAGCTTTTGTAACATTAAACACTACCGTTCAGAAGTTTGGGGTCAGTAATAATTTGAATTTTATTTTTGGGGGAAAGAAATAAAATAAATCAATACTTTTATTCATCGAGAATGAGTTAAACTTATAAAAAGTTACAGTACAGACATTCATAATGTTAAAAAAAATTATATTTGAAATAAATGCTGTTCTTTTGAACTTTACATTCATCAACGCATTTTGAAAAAAAATCTGTACACAACTGTTTTCAACATTGAAAATAATAATTCATATTTATTGACCATCAATCATCATATTAGAATGGTTTCTGAAGGATCATGTGACACTGAAGACGGGAGTAATGATGCTGAAAACTCAGCTTTGATCACATAAATTAATTACAGTGTAAAATATTTTAAAATAGAAAACAGCTGTTTTAAATTGGAATAATATTTCACAATATTACTGTTTTTGTTTGTATTTTTAATCAAATAAATGCAGCCTTAGTGAGCAGAAGAGACTTCTCCTAAAAACATTAAAAATCTTCCTTACCCCAAACTTTTGAACG
Source organism: Rutilus rutilus (assembly GCF_951802725.1). Lineage (NCBI taxonomy): Eukaryota > Metazoa > Chordata > Actinopteri > Cypriniformes > Leuciscidae > Rutilus > Rutilus rutilus. Next base: position 32,262,455 of record NC_140215.1, on the reverse strand, counting down.
GTATATATATATATATATATGTTTGTATATATATATATATATATATATATAAATATAGCTGCGAGCAGCGATGGAGGGCCAAAGCCGGCGGTACCGCCACCCCGGTGCCTTTAGGTAACTAAAGGCACCGGGGTTGCGGTGCCACCGGCTTGGGCCCGTAATCGCTGCTCGCAGCTATATTTATTATTATTATTATTGTTCTTCAAGGGTTCGGGGGCTTTTGGGGCCTTTAACGTGCTCAAACACTCATGAAACTTTGCACGCAGGTCAGAACCCGCGGCCATTAGGGCCGGGCTGAAGCTGGTACCCGGGCGTGGCAGGGGGGCTCAACAGCGCCCCCTAGAACACAATCTTAAATCTTGGACACATACAAGAACGTATTAGTATGAAACTCAGTACACATATAGATCTCATCGGGCCGAACAACTTTCGCACTCTAAGTTATTAGCTCTGCCCAACAGGAAGTCAGCTATTATGGGTTGTTTGAAAAACGCATGCTGTGGAATTTAATGTACTCCTCCTAGGGAATTGATCCGATCCACACCAAACTCGGTCAGCATGAAGTCAAGACATTGAGGATGCTAAATTGCGGACGGATTTTTGATATCTCGAACGGTTTGGCCGTGGCGATGAAACGAATTTATAGCGAGAAAAGATAAACAGGAAGTGTGTTATAACTTCTGCATACATTAACTGATCTTGATAAAACTTCAGCAGTGTGTTCGTGGTCAGAGGCCGATCACATTGATGTGACTATTGTGAGTCAAAGTTATAGCGCCACCAACTGGCAGCAGGAAGTGTGTCACTTTCAAAATGCTTTGAAATCACCCTCTTATTTTTACCCGATTTGCTTCAAACGTTATGTGTATAATGTAAACACACGGCAGATGTAGACCTGTGAAAGGATTTTTGATATCTTTAATACTGTTGCCATGGCAACGCTTCAAACTTTAATATTCTTTTTTGATGCTTTTGAGACTCTTAACATACTTGAAATTGGATGAAACTCGACAGACACATCACATTTATTAGCCCGTAGACATGTGCAAAGTTTCAGAAACGGGCGTGGTGAGGGGCTCAGTAGCGCCACCTTTAGTCATAAATGGGGCGGTTAGTTTTATCAACAGCAACAAAACTTGGTATGTGTATTGTTCTCATCAAGACGGACAACTTTCTAATTGACATTAACCATCTCCGACCAACAGGAAGAGAGATATTTTGGTTTGAATGTGGATTTTCTGAAGAATTTTCTCTCCCTCTCTCTGTGTCTGTGTGTGTGTGAGGGGAGGGGGGGGATTTGACTATTGCTTTTATATTGTTAATCAAGGTTTCAGGGGCTTTTGGGGTCCTTAACGTGCTCAAAAACTCTTGAAACTTTGCACACAGGTCAGAACCCACGGCCATCAGGGCCGGGCTGAAGCTGGTACCCGGGCGTGGCTGGGGGGCTCAACAGCGCCCCCTTGAACGGGGTTCTAAAACTTGGTCCATATATCAAACACGCTTGCATGAATTAATATGAAACTCGGTACACATATAGATCTCATCGTGCCGAACAACTTTCCCCTGGTCAAGTTTTACGCCAGCCCAACAGGAAGTCGGCTATTATGGGTTGTTTGGAAAACGCTTGCTGTGGAATGTGAAATACTCCTCCTAGAAAATTCACCGTGTCCCCTCCAAACTCGGTGTGCATGTAGTCAAGACTTTGAGGATGCTAAATTACGGACGGATTTTTGATATCTCGAACGGTTTGGCCGTGGCGAGGAATCGAATTTATGGCGAGAAAAGAGAAACACGAAGTGGAATAACTGCTGCATACATTAACTGATCTTGATGAAACTTCACCAGTGTGTTCGTGGTAAGAGGCCGATCAGATGGATGTAGCTATTGTGAGTCAAAGTTATAGCGCCACCAACTGGCAGCAGGAAGTGTGTCACTTTCAACATGCTTTAGACAAAAGTGGGGGGGTTAGTTTTAACTACAGTAAAAAAAACTCAGTTCATATATTGATCTCATCGACCCGGACAACTTTCTAATTTAAAGTCATTAGCTCTGACCATCAGGAAGTCAGATATTTTGGTCTGAATGTGGATTTTTTTGCAAAATCAGCCTCTGAATTTTTAGCCACCTTTATCTAAGTGGTTTATTTTATTCCCACCAAACTTTTTCAACATGATAAAAATATATTAATGATGCTAAATTGTGAACGGATAATAAATATCTCAAACGGTTTTGCTATGGCGAGGGATTAAAGTATTGTCTAAAAAGTAAACAGTAAAAGGCTCATATATTCTAAAAATGTAATTATACACCATTTATTACTATATAAAAGTATACAAATATCAGAACTTAACTCATTTTATTCTTTTTTTTCAATTTAAGAATGAAGTTTAAGTTTAAAAACTGCCAGAATGGTTGTTTAGTCTAAACAATAAATAAATAAAGTCAAACATAGTGCTATACTGCCCTCTTGTGTTCAAAATCAGGTAGGCCTATTATATCTATATAAAAATATACTAGGTATGTGACGGTGAGAATATTTTACCACCGGTTAACTGACGTGTGACACCGCTGGGGGCTTTTTAATCGCTAACTTAAAAACGAAAGTAAAATATGTTCGTCCGCACGGACATTGATAATGGTGCGGAGCAGAGCGAGCGTTTTCAATAAATTCCTATGGAAGGAGCAATGACCTAAAAAACGTTGACTCTGTTCTGCTCGTTCCTAGCTGAGGACGCGCACCATTATGAATGCCTGTGCAGCCGTGAGCATTTTAGTTTCATTTTCGGGGCGGATTGCTTGAATGTATTTTAAAAAAAGCACAATGTTGTGTTTTATTGCTACTGTACAAAAATATAAGTTAACACTTTGCAGTTTGAATGATGTTCTGAACAAAATGACAGAGTATGTTTTTATGTGTCCACTGTTCAATCGCGCCCTCGTTTTAGTGATTCCCAAGTTATTTTTTCATTTAAGTTTTTTCATTGTTCTAATCAGGTCAGGCAAGTAAAATTATCTGTGTCTTATCCCTTACATTTTTATATAATATATATACACTACTGTTCAAAAATTTGGGGTCAGTAAGATTTTTAAGCGAAGTTTCTTCTGCTCACCAAGGCTGCATTTATTTGATTAAAAATACAAACAAAAACAGTAATATTGTAAAATAGTATTCCAATTTAAAACAGCTGCTTTCTATTTTAATATATTTTAAACTGTTATTTATTCCTGTGATCAAAGCTGAGTTTTCAGCATCATTACTCCAGTCGTCACTGTCACATGATCCTTCAGAAATTATTCTAATATGATGATTGATGCTCAAGAAACATTCATTATTATTTTAAATGTCGAAAACAGTTGTGTACAGTCTTTGATGAATAGAAAGTTCAAAAGAACAGCATTTATCTGAAATCTAAAGCTTTTGTAACATTAAACACTACCGTTCAGAAGTTTGGGGTCAGTAATAATTTAAATTTTAATTTTGGGGGAAAGAAATAAAATAAATCAATACTTTTATTCATCGAGAATGAGTTAAACTGATCAAAAGTTACAGTACAGACATTTATAATGTTAAAAAAAATTATATTTGAAATAAATGCTGTTCTTTTGAACTTTACATTCATCAACGCATTTTGAAAAAAAATCTGTACACAACTGTTTTCAACATTGAAAATAATAATTAATATTTATTGACCATCAATCATCATATTAGAATGGTTTCTGAAGGATCATGTGACACTGAAGACGGGAGTAATGATGCTGAAAACTCAGCTTTGATCACATAAATTAATTACAGTGTAAAATATTTTAAAATAGAAAACAGCTGTTTTAAATTGGAATAATATTTCACAATATTACTGTTTTTGTTTGTATTTTTAATCAAATAAATGCAGCCTTGGTGAGCAGAAGAGACTTCTCCTAAAAACATTAAAAATCTTCCTGACCCCAAACTTTTGAACGGTATATATATACACATATATCAATATATATATATATATATATATATATACATAAATATATATATATATATATATATGTTTGTATAATAAATACATATATATATATATATATATATATATATATATATATATATAAATATAGCTGCGAGCAGCGATGGAGGGCCAAAGCCGGCGGTACCGCCACCCCGGTGCCTTTAGGTTGCGGTGCCACCGGCTTGGGCCCGTAATCGCTGCTCGCAGCTATATTTATATATATATATATATATATTTTATTATTATTATTAGGGCCCAAGCCCTGAAAGGGCGCAGAGCCCTATTGTTCTTCTAAGGATTATTAGGGCCCAAGCCCTGAAAGGGCGAAGGCCCTATTGTTTTCGGTAGGATTATTTATTATTATTATTTATTATTTTTCTGTCAACCTTTCGGGCACTTTTGGGGCTCTTATCATGCTCGAAAACTCTTGAAACTTTGCACACAGGTCAGATCCTGCGGCCATCAGGGCCGGGCTGAAGCTGGTACCCGGGCGTGGCAGGGGGGCTCAACAGCGCCCCCTTGAACAGGGTCCGAAAACTTGGTCCATAAATCAAACACGCTTGCATGTAATAATATGAAACTCGGTACACATATAGATCTCATCGGGCCGAACAACTTTCGTACTCTTACTTTTTACGCCAGCCCAACAGGAAGTTGGCTATTTAGCGTTGTTTGGAAATGCATGCTGTGGAATTTAATGTACTCCTCCTAGGGAATTCATCGATTCGCCTCCAAACTCGGTGTGCATGAAGTCAAGACATTGAGGATGCTAAATTGCGGACGGATTTTTGATATCTCGAACGGTTTGGCCGTGGCGATGAAACGAATTTATGGCGAAAAAATGAAACAGGAAGTGTGTTATAACTTCTGCATACATTAACTGATCTTGATGAAACTTCCGCAGTGTGTTCGTTGTAAGAGGCCGATCGCACAGATGTGACTATTGTGAGTCAAAGTTATAGCGCCACCAACAGGCAGCAGGAAGTACATCACTTTCAAAATGCTTTGAAATCACCCTCTTATTTTTACCCGATTTGCTTCAAACTTTATGTGTATAATGTAGACACACGGCAGATGTAAACCTGTGAAAGGATTATTGATATCTTAGATACTGTTGCCGTGGCAACGCATCAAACTTTAATATTCTTTTTTGATGCTTTTGAGACTCTTAACATACTTGAAATTGCATGAAACTCGACAGACACATCACATTTATTAGCCAGTAGACATGTGCAAAGTTTCAGAAACGGGCGTGCTGGAATGGCTCAGTAGCGCCACCTTTAGTCATAAATGGGGCGGTTAGTTTTATCAACAGCAACAAAACTTGGTATGTGTATTGTTCTCATCAAGACGGACAACTTTCTAATTGACATTAACCATCTCCGACCAACAGGAAGAGAGATATTTTGGTTTGAATGTGGATTTTCTGAAGAATTTTCTCTCCCTCTCTCTGTGTCTGTGTGTGTGTGAGGGGAGGGGGGGATTTGACTATTGCTTTTATATTGTTAATCAAGGTTTCAGGGGCTTTTGGGGTCCTTAACGTGCTCAAAAACTCTTGAAACTTTGCACACAGGTCAGAACCCACGGCCATCAGGGCCGGGCTGAAGCTGGTACCCGGGCGTGGCTGGGGGGCTCAACAGCGCCCCCTTGAACGGGGTTCTAAAACTTGATCCATATTTCAAACACGCTCGCATGAATTAATATGAAACTCGGTACACATATAGATCTCATCGGGCCGAACAACTTTACCCCGGTCAAGTTTTACGCCAGCCCAACAGGAAGTCGGCTATTATGGGTTGTTTGGAAAACGCTTGCTGTGGAATGTGAAATACTCCTCCTAGAAAATTCACCGTGTCCCCTTCAAACTCGGTGTGCATGTAGTCAAGACTTTGAGGATGCTAAATTGCGGACGGATTTTTGATATCTCGAACGGTTTGGCTGTGGCGAGGAATCGAATTTATGGCGAGAAAAGAGAAACACGGAAGTGGAATAACTTCTGCATACATTAACTGATCTTGATGAAACTTCAGCAGTGTGTTCGTGGTAAGAGGCCGATCAGATGGATGTAGCTATTGTGAGTCAAAGTTATAGCGCCACCAACTGGCAGCAGGAAGTGTGTCACTTTCAACATGCTTTTGACAAAAGTGGGGGGGTTACTTTTAACTACAGTAAAGAAAAAATAGTTTGTATATTGTTCTCATCAAGCCGGACAACTTTCTAATTTACATTCAATAGCTCTGGCCATCAGGAAGTCAGATATTTTGGTCTGAATGTGAATTTTTTTGCAAAATCAGCCTCTGAATTTTTAGCCACTCCTCTTAAACTATTTATTTTATTCGTACCAAACTTTTTCAACATGATGAAACTACATTAAATATGCTAAATTGTGAATGGATAATAAATATCTCAAACGGTTTTGCTATGGCGAGGGATTAAAGTAAAAATCTTCTAAAAATGTAATTATATACCATTTATTTCTATATAAAAGTATACAAATATCACAACTAAACCCATTTTATTCTGTTTTTGCAATTCAAGAAGAATGAAAAAGTTAAAAACAGGCTATTTAGTGCTATTTGGTTCAACAAAAAAGCAAACATAGGGCTATACTGCCCTCTTGTGTCCAAAAGGACATCAAAATAGTATATAAAACTTTTTACCAGGTAGGCCAATATTGTATTTAAATATACATTTATTAGGTATGTGTCTGAGGATATTTTCCCACCGGTTAATCGACGTGTGACACGAGTGGGTGCTTTTAAATCGCTAATATAATAGTGAAAGAAAAATAATGATAATGTTGCACACACAAATCACACACATGTGGGAAAGAATGATGCTTTTAAACAACACTAAACCCCCATTAGGTGTCGCCAGGCATCCATCTTAATAAGCGAGTCATTGATTCATTCGTTCAAACGATTCGTTCGAATGAGTCGATCATGATTAAGACAGATGTTTATGGATTGATCATTCAATCTTTGAGTCAACCGATTCGTTAAAAATCCTGAATCGTTCAGTTATGAGAAAACACGTGATGCGTGATGGTTCTGCCGTGATCTTTGTTTAACTATTTTCGCTGCTGAAACAGAACAAAAACAGTCAACATTGCATCTAAAATGTAAGTGACTTAATTGTAACTGTTTATTAACCTGTTGTATGAAATCTAGGGGTGGGAGAAAAAATTGATTCTTAGATGCATCGCGATGCGGACGTGGACGATTCTGAATCGATTCACAAATATCAAAAAATCGATTCTCTAAAAAAATATTTTTCTAATAACGTAATATTGACGGAAGGCAAAAGGCGGAACTCTAAGCGGACGTGCGTGCAGTCTGTGGCGCGCACATAACAGAGAAGTTTCTTCTGCTCACCAAGGCTGCATTTATTTGATTAAAAATACAAACAAAAACAGTAATATTGTAAAATAGTATTCCAATTTAAAACAGCTGCTTTCTATTTTAATATATTTTAAACTGTTATTTATTCCTGTGATCAAAGCTGAGTTTTCAGCATCATTACTCCAGTCGTCACTGTCACATGATCCTTCAGAAATTATTCTAATATGATGATTGATGCTCAAGAAACATTCATTATTATTTTAAATGTCTAAAACAGTTGTGTACAGTCTTTGATGAATAGAAAGTTCAAAAGAACAGCATTTATCTGAAATCTAAAGCTTTTGTAACATTAAACACTACCGTTCAGAAGTTTGGGGTCAATAATAATTTTAATTTTAATTTTGGGGGAAAGAAATAAAATAAATCAATACTTTTATTCATCGAGAATGAGTTAAACTGATCAAAAGTTACAGTACAGACATTTATAATGTTAAAAAAAATTATATTTGAAATAAATGCTGTTCTTTTGAACTTTACATTCATCAACACATTTTGAAAAAAAATCTGTACACAACTGTTTTCAACATTGAAAATAATAATTAATATTTATTGACCATCAATCATCATATTAGAATGATTTCTGAAGGATCATGTGACACTGAAGACGGGAGTAATGATTCTGAAAACTCAGCTTTGATCACATAAATTAATTACAGTGTAAAATATTTTAAAATAGAAAACAGCTGTTTTAAATTGGAATAATATTTCACAATATTACTGTTTTTGTTTGTATTTTTAATCAAATAAATGCAGCCTTGGTGAGCAGAAGAGACTTCTCCTAAAAACATTAAAAATCTTCCTGACCCCAAACTTTTGAACGGTATATATATATATATATATATATATATATATATATATATATATATATATATATATATATATATATATATATATATATATATAAATATAGCTGCGAGCAGCGATGGAGGGCCAAAGCCGGCGGTACCGCCACCCCGGTGCCTACACTAAGGCACCAGGGTGGCGGTGCCACCGGCTTGGGCCCGCAATCGCTGCTCGCAGCTATATTTTATTATTATTTTTTTTTCAACCTTTCGGGCACTTTTGGGGCCCTTAACGTGCTCGAAAACTCTTGAAACTTTGCACACAGGTCAGAACCCGCGGCCATTAGGGCCGGGCTGAAGCTGGGACACTGGCGTGGCAGGGAGGCTCGACAGCGCCCCCTGGAACGGGGTCCGAAAACTTGGTCCATAAATCAAACACGCTTGCATGTAATAATATGAAACTTGGTACACATATAGATCTCATCGGGCCAAACAACTTTCGTACTTTTACTTTTTACGCCAGCCAAACAGGAAGTCGGCTATTATGGGTTGTTTGGAAACGCATGCTGTGGAATTTAATGTACTCCTCCTAGGGAATTCATCCATTCGCCTCCAAACTCAGTCAGCATGAAGTCAAGACATTGAGGATGCTAAATTGCGGACGGATTTTTGATATCTCGAACGGTTTGGCTGTGGCGAGGACACGAATTTATGGCGAATAATGGAAACAGGAAGTGTGTTATAACTTCTGCATACATTAACTGATCTTGATTAAACTTCAGCAGTGTGTTCGTTGTAAGAGGTCGATCACATGGATGTGTCTATTGTGAGTCAAAGTTATAGCGCCACCAACTGGCAACAGGAAGTGTGTCCCTTTCAAAATGCTTTGAAATCACCCTCTTATTTTTACCCGATTTGCTTCAAACTTTATGTGTATAATGTAAACACACGGCAGATGTAGACCTGTGAAAGGATTTTTGATATCTTTAATACTGTTGCCATGGCAACGCTTCAAACTTTAATATTCTTTTTTGATGCTTTTGAGACTCTTAACATACTTGAAATTGGATGAAACTCGACAGACACATCACATTTATTAGCCAGTAGACATGTGCAAAGTTTCAGAAACGGGCGTGGTGAGGGGCTCAGTAGCGCCACCTTTAGTCATAAGTGGGGGGGTTAGTTTTATCAACAGCAACAAAACTTGGTATGTGTATTGTTCTCATCAAGACGGACAACTTTCTAATTTACATGAACTATCTCTGACCAACAGGAAGAGAGATATTTTGGTTTGAATGTGGATATTCTGAAGAATTTTCTCTCCCTCTCTCTGTGTCTCTGTGTGTGTGAGGGGAGGGGGGGATTTGACTATTGCTTTTACATTGTTAATCAAGGTTTCAGGGGCTTTTGGGGTCCTTAACGTGCTCAAAAACTCTTGTAACTTTGCACACAAGTCAGAACCCCCTGCCATCAGGGACGGGCTGAAGCTGGTATCCGGGCGTGGCAGGGGGGCTCAACAGCGCCCCCTTGAACGGGGGTCCCAAAACTTGGTCCATAGATCAAACACGCTTGCATTAATTAATATGAAACTCGGTACACATATAGATCTCATCGGGCCGAACAACTTTCCCCTGGTCAAGTTTTACGCCAGCCCAACAGGAAGTCGGCTATTATGGGTTGTTTGGAAAACGCTTGCTGTGGAATGCGAAGTACTCCTCCTAGAGAATTCATCCAATCCCCACCAAACTCGGTGTGCATGAAGTCAAGACATTGAGGATTCTAAATTGCGGACGGATTTTTGATATCTCGAACGGTTTGGCCGTGGCGAGGAAACGAATTTATGGCGAGAAAAGAGAAACACGAAGTGGTATAACTTCTGCATACATTAACTGATCTTGATGAAACTTCACCAGTGTGTTCGTGGTAAGAGGCCGATCAGATGGATGTAACTATTGTGAGTCAAAGTTATAGCGCCACCAACTGGCAGCAGGAAGTGTGTCACTTTCAAAATGCTTTTGACAAAAGTGGGGGGGTTAGTTTTACCCACAGTTTTAAAAATCAGTACGTACATTGGTCTCATCGAGCCGGACAACTTTCTAATATACAGTTATTAGCTTCGACCAATAGGAAGTCAGATATTTTGGTTTGAATGTGAATTTATTTGCAAATTCAGCCTCTGCTTTTTACCCACTCCTGCTAAGTGTTTTTTTTTTTTATTCACACCAAACTTTTTTAACACGATGAAAATACATTAAAGATGCTAAATTGTGAACGGATATTAAATATTTCAAACGGTTTTGACATGGCGAGGGATTAAAATAATGTCAAAAAAGGAATCAGAAAACATCTCATATCTTCTTAAAATTTAATTATACACCATTTATTTTTATATAAAATTATACAAATATCAGAACTAAACCGAAACAGAACTAGTTTTGGGTTTATTCAGTTTTTTTCAATTCAAGAATTATGTACAAGTTTAAAATCAGCCAGAATGCGCTATTTAGTAAAAAAAAAAAGTCATACATAGGGCTATACTGCCCTCTTGTGTTCAAAATCAGGTAGGCCCATTGTATATTGTATTTATATATAAATATAATAGCGATGTGACTGAGAATTTTTTCCCACTGGTTAATTGATGTGTGACACCGCGGCGGGGGCTTTTAAATCGCTAACTTAAAGGGATACTCCACTTTAAATGGAAAATTCTGTCATCATATACTCACCCTCATGTTGTTTCAATCCTTTATGAATTTCTTTCTTCTGCTGAACAGAAAGGAAGATATTTAGAAGAATGTCAGTAACCAGACAGTTTCTGGTCTCATTGACTTCCATAGTATACATTTTTTTCCTACTATGGAAGTCAATGGGATCAGAAACTGTCTGGTTACTGACATTCTCCTAAATATCTTCCTTTCTGTTCAGCAGAAGAAAGAAATTCATAAAGGATTAAAACAACATGAGGGTGAGTATATGATGAGCGAAACTGAAATACGGACATCCTAAAAAACATTCACTCTGTTCTGCTCGTTCCTCGCTGTAGACGTGTTATTGCCCATGCAGCCGTGAGCATTTTAGTTTCATTTAAAAAATAGCGCCATTTCGGGGGTGGGATTGCTTGAATGTTTTTTTACAAAAGCACAATGTTGTGTTTTATTGCGAGTGTACATAAATATAAGGGTGTATTCACACCAGGAAAGTCCGATAGTTCACTTGCTTTGGTCCGGACCAAATAGAATGTTGATTTTTTTTGTTTGGTATGGTTCGTTTTCACACTGCTCTTTTTACAAGTGAACCAAAATGTGTAAACAAAACCACACGTGTGCTAAGGTCGTCCATTCATTGGACAGGAATTCTCAAGCAGGGAAAAGCAGGAAGTGCAAAAAAAAGCAAAAAAAAAAAAAAAAGCAGGAGATATTTCGTAATGTAATCGCCTATTTGTTATTTTACTGATTTGGTGTTATTCTTTACAAACGCAATATGAAGAAACTATGGTAGTATAGATAAAAGCCCGCCCGCACTGACAATTGATTGCTTGGGTCCTTACATGCGCTTCGTGAGGCACACTAGCTGGCACACACACGCAAGGTCTCTCGCTCCCTCTCTCTGCCGTGCGCGCACTCTTGCTCGCTCGCTCTAGATTTCCGGAGATTTTAAATGATTTGCGGGCATTCATGCGCTTCTATCGACATGCGGGAGACTGCCGGAACTTCCGGGAGACTTTGGATGTCTGTATAATAAGACACCATTATGCCAAAATGTCAGTTTTGTTAAGTATCCTCATAAGAGCAGTCAAATAAAAAGACGCAGTTTTCTGCAGTTGGGTCGGTTCATGTTCACACCGTAAATGAACCGTACCAGAGTTCGTTTGGAACCGTACCGAGACCACCTCTTCAGCTGGGTCTCGGTTCGATTGTTTGGTCCGCACCCGAGTTCGATTGCTGTATTCACACCTGCCCAAAAGGTCTGCACCAAGGGGGGAAACGAACTAGAGTTCGATTCAATCGAACCAAACAAGGCAGGTGTGAATACACCCTAAGTAAACACAGTGCAGTTTAAATGATGTCCTGTATGAACAAACTGACGGAGTAGCCTATGTTTTTATGTTTCCACTGTTCGATCGCGCCCACGCCTCACACACACACACACACACACACACACACACACACACACACACACTGTGCATTCCAGCATTGCAATCTTGACATCGCAGCCGGTTCATTACAGCCGTAATAAAATATAATAATAAATATAAATAGTCAACCTATTTGCAGCAAATGATGGTAGATTTTAGATCAATATATTTGTTTTCCTTACAATTTTAATTAACACTAACTTTATTCTCATCTGAATTATAAATAATTTATTTCTGTATAAAATAATACTACCATTAAAAAATACATTTGATTGTCTTTTTTAATCAATGGAGAATGTGTGACTTAAAAATAAACAGATTAGTGCTTGGTTTGAGGACAAGAAATGAAAACCAATGCAATATGATGAATGTCCAAAAACGTTCGCTCTTCTCTGCCCGTTCCTCGCCTCGCCATATATATATATATATATATATATATATATATATAGCTGCGAGCAGCGATGGAGGGCCCAAGCCGGAGACACCGCCACCCCGGTGGCTTTAGTGTAACTAAAGGCACCAGGGTGGCGGTGCCACCGGCTTGGGCCCGCCATCGCTGCTCGCAGCTATATATATATATATATATTTATTATTATTATTATTATTTTGTCAACCTTTCGGGCACTTTTGGGGCTCTTAACATGCTCGAAAACTCTTGAAATTTTGCACACACGTCAGAACCCGCGGCCATCAGGTCCGGACTGAAGCTGGTACCCGGGCGTGGCAGGGGGGCTCGACAGCGCCCCCTGGAACGGGATCCGAACACGTGTCCATAAATCAAACACGCTTGCATGTAATAATATGAAACTCGGTACACATATAGATCTCATCGGGCCGAACAACTTTCGTGCTCTAAGTTTTACGCCAGCCAAACAGGAAGTTGGCTATTTAGCGTTGTTTGGAAACGCATGCTGTGGAATTTAATGTACTCCTCCTAGGGAATTCATCGATTCGCCTCCAAACTCGGTGTGCATGAAGTCAAGACATTGAGGATGCTAAATTGCGGACGGATTTTTGATATCTCGAACGGTTTGGCCGTGGCGAGGAAACAAATTTATGGCGAAAAAATGAAACAGGAAGTGTGTTATAACTTCTGCATACATTAACTGATCTTGATGAAACTTCAGCAGTGTGTTCGTGGTAAGAGGCCGATCACATGGATGTGACTATTGTGAGTCAAAGTTATAGCGCCACCAACTGGCAGCAGGAATATGTCACTTTCAAAATGCTTTGAAATCAGTGTCTTATTTTTACCCGATTTGCTTCAAACTTTATGTGTATAATGTAGACACACGGCAGATGTAAACCTGTGAAAGGATTATTGATATCTTAGATACTGTTACCGTGGCAACGCATCAAACTTTAATATTCTTTTTTGATGCTTTTGAGACTCTTAACATACTTGAAATTGCATGAAACTCAACAGACACATCACATTTATTAGCCAGTAGACATGTGCAAAGTTTCAGAAACGGGCGTGGTGGAATGGCTCAGTAGCGCCACCTTTAGTCAAAAATGGGGGCTTAGTTTTTCCTAGAATCACAAAACTTGGTATGTGTATTGTTCTCATCAAGACGGACAACTTTCTAATTTACATGAACCATCTCTGACCAACAGGAAGAGAGATATTTTGGTTTGAATGTGGATTTTCTGAAGAATTTTCTCTCCCTCTCTCTGTGTCTGTGTGTGTGTGAGGGGAGGGGGGGATTTGACTCTTGCTTTTATATTGTTAATCAAGGTTTCAGGGGCTTTTGGGGTCCTTAACGTGCTCAAAAACTCTTGAAACTTTGCACACAGGTCAAAACCCACGGCCATCAGGGCCGGGCTGAAGCTGGTACCCGGGCGTGGCTGGGGGGCTCAACAGCGCCCCCTTGAACGGGGTTCTAAAACTTGATCCATGTATCAAACACGCTCGCATGAATTAATATGAAACTCGGTACACATATAGATCTCATCGGGCCGAACAACTTTA